>NW_028270157.1:33829142-34152892 GCF_037043375.1 Chiloscyllium plagiosum
CAGGATGGAGGTGGGAAGGTGTTGAAGTCAGCCACTAGCCCACCCCGATTAAGTACGTCATCATTTCCACCTTGCCTTCAGGGAAGTCACAATATTCCATCTGTTACTTCAACTGCAGTCGAACCACTAATTTATTTATGTTAGCTCAGACAAGATAGAACTTTGATTGTAGTTTTAATCCTGACTGAAGAGCGAGCTTTGATTCAATAATTTAGGTTGACACTGCAATGCAGTGCTAAATTGCGAGTGGTTCGTCCAACAGAAATTTCCAATTAATTACAAGCATTGTGGAAACACATACCAATTTTAGTTAAAAATGGTTTCCAAGTAGATAAATATGAATCTTTATTAAAACTAAAAACCATCATTCCATAACCAAGGAAGTAACAAATGTACAAATCAAAGAATTCACATTTTCTGTTTTTAGTCTTACCTTTTTGCTAACAAATGCACATAAAGGTTAAAACACACAGTGTATCATTGCAAGAACTGAGTCACCTGCCTATCAACAGTATCTATTACTCATTTTAGAGATTTATTAATCAGTACTGCAATTCAATATAAATGGATTTCAAATGAAGTTATTGTGGCTAAAATATTGGACAACGCTGCTTTATACAACCTATTTCTTCAGTAAGAGATTCATGGATGTCAAAGCTCTGTGAAGAACAGTGGGGAGTTCTTCTGGTATAGATATTTTCTAACTAACTTGCTCAGACATGTTATGACACATCTTTGAATGCAGGTCTTCTGCTACAGAGGTAGGCCCACTACCTTGGTATCACAAGAGTCCCTAATGCTTCACCTGTACTGGTTCATATTCATTGCTCAATGAAAGGCACTAAATTGGACTATCTGATTACCTGCCACATTGCTATTTGTAGGACCTTGCTGTGTACATTTTGGCTGCTACATATACCTTTATTACTTCAACAGCAAATCTTTTGATGTTAAGGACTGTGGGATTTTCTCAGTATGCGCAAGGAATTTTGTAATCAGATGATTTTCTTTCCCTGGTTAAATACACTTATTAAACAAAATCTTGAGCTTTTTTGTACAACATTATCAAGTTATCCTCCCATTGCTTTTAAAATTTTGTACTTAAACTCCCAAGTCTCTCTCTTCTGCTGCTGGTAAGGCTTTATGATTTTATATTATTTTATCCCATTCTTCATTTCAAAATGTATTACTTAATATTTTTCTGTTCAATTTCATCTGACATCTATGTACTGAACCTGTAATCTTCAGTCTTCCTGAAGTTGTCTACAGATCTTTTCATAAATAAGCAGATACCCTATCAGCTTATACGTTGGAAATCTCTTTCTTAAACATTTTCCATTGTTTCTCATATTATTTCTTCTTTAAAATATATTTGCTTAGGTCAATGAAATTATTTTTCTGGGTAAGTATCATTATCTTTGGGCTGTTCCTTTTCATTTTCAATACTTTTGTGTCAAACCTGATTATGTGATAATTATTGTTTCCTAGCTGTTCCCCAATTCTTATATGATCTATTTGAACCAATTATAATTGGTTGGCATTATTATCTCTTTTGTACCAAAGGTGAGACAAGAGTTTTTTTTGGTGATATGCAAGCCATTTTGCTGATTTTCCATTACAGGCACCATGTTATAATTTGACTTAATTCAACTCCATTTAAATTAATTCTGTATTTGTAGGCTCCTAACCATGATTGGCTATGAGTTTACTAAAGGTATACGTGTTCCCTTTCTTCTCTGCATCAAACGTTTCAAGCCAATTTTATTTTTCCTATTGTAATAAGATTTCAGCCTGTTTTTAGTTGTTGGTAATAGCTGCTGACAGCTAAAGATAATTCCCCTCAGTATTAACACTGACATGAAAAGCCAGCGAAATTACCAGGCCATCAACCATCTGCCAACTGTTGAGACATTGACACAGGTAATGAGAGTTGTAAATTGATTTTATGTAGCGTGCACTTAGTTATTTCAGCTGAAGTCAAAACTCCAGTCTTGCCTCCCAAACATGGTTCAGTTGGAAGAGTTCCAAACATGCTCAAATGCCATATGATTCAGGGGGGTAGGAGAGAGGGAGGAACAATAAAGGGTTTTATTCACTGAACCCAGCCTGCGCTTATCAGTTGGTTAGACTTTTGTGTTGCCCTTTTACTGTCTACAATGGTTGTAGTCTGTGAATAAAAGTAACCAAACAGTTGGTGGGTGAATTAAAAGCAGAATCTATGTCCATGAGCTGAAGAGGAACAATTTTATTTTTGGCCATCAGTTTCTAGTGCTCCGGCCAAAATAATGTGGCACTGCAGATGCAAATGCAAATGAAAAATACCAAATAGATATAGTAAAATGTGAAAATCGGCCAGCTCATTAAGGAAAATACAGCATTTCAGCACTGGTGATTTGCATTGCAAATAGAAATCAGCCTCAAATGTTAGCTTTTTGTTCCTCCAAATAGTGAAGATTTAGTTAAGTTTAAATGATTACAGAAGAAAAATTTTAAAGTTGTAACACTGTATAAGGTTCTGGAGAGGACCTAGAATGAAAGCTTCACTTATCTGGTTATATTATGGTCAATATCCATGTTTGTATACTTTTGCAACCTATATATATCATAGGAGCTCAAACATGCTAGTGACAAGTGTGTGCTAATATCATCCAAGTTTCTGGCCTACGCTACTGTTTTAATGTTCACAGCTGAATTTTGTAAGAAGCCAAGACTGTCTTTATTAAGGTTTAGCTACACGTATGACACAAGCAGACACAGTTGACAATGTATATATGTGGATTCTTCCACATTTCTATAATAGATGTTTTAAAGTTTGAGCTCTTTAAAAAAGACAGCTTTCAAAAATAAAACACACATGCTATACAGTTGATTAGTTTTGTTTACGACTGTTGGATTCAAAATAAAAGCTACATCATTGACTGCTTGAAACTGCCTTTCCATTCATTAATGCAATAGTCTTGGGTAACAGCATGTGAAAGAATTGCTTTGCTGTGCTATCAATTTAATTTTCCTGTAGTAAGGCTTAATTTAAATATTTTGTTACTACAGTGTGTTACTAATACAGGTTCCACATGTGGAATTCCCACATGTTAGATTCCACAGTGGTTGGAATTTAAGTGTGCTACACATAATTTGCTTGACAGAGTTTTCATCTTGTTTTCTTCCTTAGGTGCCGGACACAGTAAAGAAACATCGTATGAGGAAAACTTTATTCATATTTCACTACCATGAAGAAAAACCACCTGAGTGGCCAGTGAGAAGCAGTGCTCTTCTCTTTAGGGGAAATGCTTACGTGTTTGAAAAAGTGAAGGGGAGGGGAGGGATTAAATCAAAATAGAACCAGAGGGGGAGCTAAAACACTCCCCATTCCACAGTTCCCAACTGTCTGAAAACCTTGAAGGAGTTGGTAGACACCGTGTGTTCCTTGTCCAGAGACACCTGGACCCGAACTTAACTGTGGAAGAGGCTCAGGCAATCGGCCATAATGACCCTCTCTACGGTCCCCTGCCTGGACCTGCTTATGGCCATCCCTGCCAGGCCCAGGAGCAAGCCTACGAGGAAATCCTCTGACTTGCCCTCCCCCCGTCCAAACCGGGTATTGACGGAGTTTTCACTTGAAAAAATGACGATGAGCCTATCGAAGTACAAACACCATCCTCATGCTTTCCATGGTTAAACCTAAAAATGGTCTCACTATTGTTATTGGGGAGCAAGCTCCAGTTTTTAAAATAGATAGTGAAGGCATTGTTTTTCACTGTGGTAGGTATTTACTGCACTATAAACTTTAACAATATAATTTTTATACTTTTTTAAAAAAATGTAAAGTAAATTTACAATTGGTGAGATAGCAACACTTTCATTACATCATTGCACACATTCACAATTGTACTCTTAGTTTGAATTTTATCAACGTTATAATGTCCCTTTAATTAAAACTGCTCTAGGACTTCTAACAATATCAATAATGCTAAACATTTCTATTGCGTACATGATCATATGAACAGATTTTCTTTTGAATGTTGATTTTAGACTTCTGGGGGTCAATTACTACTGTTATTAAAAAAGAATCATTTGATAATTTAAACTGCACAAGCTTCATGAATAAGGTTTGGCAAACCTGCTTTTGCTTTCTTTTAATTGCATCAGCATGTCATTGATATGTGATGTAACGATGATAAATACAAAACAAGTTCTGGTCATTCTTTTCTCCAGTTATTGTTATCAGCTTTTATGCAATTATTACCTCATCCATTCAACATCAGACTGAAGTTGATAAATAAGCTAATTTGGTTTGTTGGATTCTTTTGATAATATGTATATCTGAATTAGTAAAAGTTTGGTGGGTAGGTTTTCCTCAAGTTTTTGACTGTGTGGAATGAACTAATTGTTGAGTGCAGCAGGTTGAAGGGGGTGGAATAAGCTGGGTGTTGGGTAACTCTACACAGTACTGAATGCAGTGCACACTGTGGAGCTGGCTTGGTGCTTGGTACAGTGAGCAGAATTTAGAGGGCTGGAGGATGAGGCATGGGCTTGGTGCTGGGATGGATGATGGGTACATAGAACACAGAACAATACAGCACAAAAACAAGCCTTTCATTCCAGCATATCTGTGCTGATCATGATGCCATTCTAGGTTAATCCTGTCTGCCTGCACAAGGTCCATATCCCTCTTTCCCTGCCTATTCACGTGTCTGTCTAAATGCCTCGTAAATGTTGCTCACATTTCTGCTTCTACCACCTCTCCTGACACCATGTTCTAGGCACCTACCACCCTCTGTGTAAACAATCTCCACTGACATCTACTTTAAATACTCCCGCTGTCACCTTAAACAAACGTTCCTTAGAATTTGACATTTCCACCCTGGGAAAAAAATTTCTGACTATCCACCCTATCTATGTCTCTCTTAATTTTATTGGCTGAGGAATGGATGAAATGAACACTGAGGGTGGTAGGAGGTTGGCAGAATGGGCTTAGTGGGCACAGACCAGCATACACAGGGATAGGGGTCAGCAGATGATGCTGGATGCAGTGACACACAGAAAAATGGCCTGGTGGGTGGATAGGGTAGTAGGCTGGGAACAGTGGACACAGAACAATGAAGTGGGAAATGGGCAGTGGGAAGGGGGCAGTGGATACGATACAGTGAAGTGGGAAATGGACAGCGAGATGAGGCAGTGGAGACAGTATAGTGAATTGGAAGATGGGTGCAGATAATAGTGGATTCCTTTGAGGGTTACAGGGAAGTGGGCTGGCAAGTAGTGGGATGAGGCAATGGACACAATACGGTAAATTGGAAGATGGAAGTAGTAGACAGTGGATTCGTTAGAGTCGGTACAGAGAAGTGAGCTGGGGGATGGGTGCAGTGGGTCGGGTCTGCGTTGAGTGGGTAATGAGCAGTGGACTGGGGAGTTGGGTGCAGTGAACAGAATGTGAGCTGGGCGATAGGTGCAATGGGGGTATGGTGATGGTTGCACGTTGCAGTTTTTAATAAATGCCTTGCATGAATTCAATGTTATCCACACGGGTCCTTTCAACAGACCGGGAGGACCCTGCACTTTTCACGCTGTTTACAAGTTTCCGACGTTCGCTGAAATCTCAGACTATTTCACGGATGAAACATCTCTCGGCCAATTCCGTGTTTATTCTTAATAGTTCTGTGACAGCTTTTCAACAGCAATCCGTCCCTGGTACCGATCAAACAAATCAGCAGCTCAACAGCAATCCACACCCCCCGGGGGCTGAAAAGTCGACGCTTCGCAGGCGAGACACGACTCGCAGAGAAATAGGAACTTAAACTAGGTAATAGAGATTAGTCGATAGGACAGAGAGCAGTTCGCATTGGACTGGGTATGTCCCTGTCCCTGCAAACCTGCTATCTCTGACTGCACTCAATACAACTATTTAGCTTTAATTCCAGCATATGTTACAACTTTAACAAACCTCATCTCTCTTCCTTACCTTAACCACGTCGTCGTTCAGATGTTTTGGATCTCTGTTGATCAAATCGATCTCTTTGGTGTGAACATCAGTCACGTATTTCTCGTTCAACTTCTCATCTTCCATTTTATTATTGGGTTTGTAAATATTCCCGTAGTCTCTGATCGGCGATGGGTATAAAAGTCCCTGGGAAGGGTCAGAACAATTTCTTATTGAAGCTGACTTTGAGCTGCTCTAACACAAAACACCGAACGTAGCCGCCGCCTGATGCCTGAGAGGAACTTTATTGAGCCTGATCGTATATAAGTGGAAAAGTAGAGCGGCACCACACCCCTGTGAACCGGAGCTGGCGGCTGTCAAGCCATTCCCAATCCGGCAGCAGGGGGCAGCACAAGGGCTCGCTGGGATACAGTGAGTCACTCCAACACTGACCCACTGGGAAATCTCCAACTGAGGGATACAGTGAGTCACTCCAGCACTGACCCACTGGGGATTCTCCAACTGAGGGATATAGGGAGTCACTCCACCACTGACCCATTGGGGATTCTCCAACTGAGGGATGCAGTGAGTCACTCCAGCACTGACCCACAGGGAATTCTCCAACTGAGAGATACAGTGAGTCACTCCAGCACTGACACACTGGGAAATCTCCAACTGAGGGATACAGTGAGTCACTCCATCACTGACCCATTGGGAATTCGCCAACTGAGGGATACAGGGAGTCACTCCAGGACTGACCCACTGGGAAATCTCCAACTGAGGGATACGGTGAGTCACTCCAGCACTGACCCATTGGGAAATCTCCAACTGAGGGATACAGTGAGTCACTCCATCACTGACCCATTGGGAATTCGCCAACTGAGGGATACAGGGAGTCACTCCAGGACTGACCCACTGGGAAATCTCCAACTGAGGGATACGGTGAGTCACTCCAGCACTGACCCATTGGGAAATCTCCAACTGAGGGATACGGTGAGTCACTCCAGCGCTGACCCACGGGGAAATCTCCAACTGAGGGATACAGTGAGTCACTCCAGCACTGACCCATTGGGAATTCTCCAACTGAGGGATACGGTGAGTCACTCCGGCACTGATCCATTGGGAAATTTCCAACTGAGGGATACAGGGAGTCCCTCCAGCACTGATCCATTGGGAATTCTCCAACTGAGGGATACGGTGAGTCACTCCAGCACTGACCCATTGGGAAATCTCCAACTGAGGGATACAGAGAGTCACTCCAGCACTGGCCCACTGGGAATTCTCCAACTGAGGGATTCAGTGAGTCACTCCAGCACTGACCCATTGGGAATTCTCCAACTGAGGGATACGGTGAGTCACTCCAGCACTGACCCATTGGGAAATATCCAACTGAGGGATACAGGGAGTCACTCCAGCACTGACCCATTGGGAAATATCCAACTGAGGGATACAGGGACGCACTCCAGCACTGACCAATTGGGGATTCTCCAACTGAGGGATGCAGGGAGTCACACCAGCACTGACCCATTGGGAAATATCCAACTGAGGGATACAGTGAGTCACTCCAGCACTGACCCACTGGGAAATCTCCAAATGAGGGATAAAGTGAGTCACTCCAGCACTGACCCACAGGGAATTCTCCAACTGAGGGATACGGTGAGTCACTCCAGCCCTGACCCACTGGGAAATCTCCAACTGAGGGATACGGTGAGTCACTCCAGCACAGACCCCCTGGGAAATCTCCAACTGAGGGATACAGTGAGTCACTCCAGCACTGACCAATTGGGAATTCTCCAACTGAAGGATACAGGGAGTCACACCAGCACTGACCCATTGGGAAATATCCAACTGAGGGATACAGTGAGTCACTCCAGCACTGACCCATTGGGGATTCTCCAACTGAGGGATACAATGAGTCAGTCCAGCACTGACCCACTGGAGATTCTCCAACTGAGGGATACAGTGAGTCACTCCATCACTGCCCATTGGGAATTCTCCAACTGAGGGATGCAGGGAGTCACTCCAGCACTGACCCATTGAGAAATCTCCAACTGAGGCATACGGTGAGTTACTCCAGCACTGACCCATTTGGAATTTGCCAATTGAGGGATACAGGGAGTCACTCCAGCACTGACCCATTGGGAATTCTCCAACTGAGGGATACAGGGAGTCACTCCAGCACTGGCCCACTGGGAAATCTCCAACTGAGGGATCTGGTGAGACACTCCAGCACTGACACATTGGGGATTCTCCAACTGAGGGATACAGTGAGTCACTCCAGCACTGACCCACTGGGAATTCTCCAACTGAGGTATACAGTGAGTCACTCCAGCACTGACCCATTGGGAAATATCCAACTGAGGGATACGGTGAGTCACTCCGGCACTGATCCATTGGGAAATCTCCAACTGAGGGATCAAGTGAGAAACTCCAGCACTGACCCATTGGGAATTCTCCAACTGAGGGATACGGTGAGTCACTCCGGCACTGATCCATTGGGAAATCTCCAACTGAGGGATACAGGGAGTCACTCCAGCACTGACCCATTGGGGATTCTCCAACTGAGGGATACAGTGAGTCACTCCAGCACTGACCCATTGGGAATTCTCCAACTGAGGGATACAGGGAGTCACTCCAGCACTGACCCATTGAGAAATCTCCAACTGAGGCATACGGTGAGTTACTCCAGCACTGACCCATTTGGAATTCGCCAAGTGAGGGATACATGGAGTCAATCCAGCACTGACCCATTGGGAAATTTCCAACTGAGGGATACAGTGAGTCACTCCAGCACTGACCCATTGGGAAATCTCCAACTAGGGATACAGGGAGTCACTCCAGCACTGACCCACTGGGAATTCTCCAACTGAGGGATACAGTGAGTCACTCCAGCACTGACACCTTGTGGATTCTCCAACTGAGGGATACAGTGAGTCACTCCAGCACTGGCCCACTGGGAATTCTCCAACTGAGGGATGCAGTGAGTCACTGCAGCACTGACCCATTGGGAATTCTCCAAATGAGGGATACGGTGAGTCACTCCAGCACTGACCCATTGGGAAATATCCAACTGAGGGATACAGGGAGTCACTCCAGCACTGACCAATTGGGAATTCTCCAACTGAGGGATACAGGGAGTCACACCAGCACTGACCCATTGGGAAATATCCAACTGAGGGATACAGTGAGTCACTCCAGCACTGACCAATTGGGAATTCTCCAACTGAGGGATACAGTGAGTCACTCCAGCACTGACCCACTGGGAAATCTCCAAATGAGGGATAAAGTGAGTCACTCCAGCACTGACCCACAGGGAATTCTCCAACTGAGGGATACGGTGAGTCACTCCAGCACTGACCAATTGGGAATTCTCCAACTGAGCGCTACGGTGAGTCACTCCAGTACAGTCCCCCTGGGAAATCTCCAACTGAGGGATACAGTGAGTCACTCCAGCACTGACCCATTGGGAATTCTCCAACTGAGGGATACGGTGAGTCACTCCGGCACTGATCCATTGGGAAATTTCCAACTGAGGGATACAGGGAGTTACTCCAGCACTGATCCATTGGGAATTCTCCAACTGAGGGATACGGTGAGTCACTCCAGCACTGACCCATTGGGAAATCTCCAACTGAGGGATACAGTGAGTCACTCCAGCACTGGCCCACTGGGAATTCTCCAACTGAGGGATTCAGTGAGTCACACCAGCACTGACCCATTGAGAAATCTCCAACTGAGGCATACGGTGAGTTACTCCAGCACTGAACCATTTGGAATTTGCCAATTGAGGGATACAGGGAGTCAATCCAGCACTGACCCATTGGGAATTCTCCAACTGAGGGATACAGTGAGTCACTCCAGCACTGACCCTTTGGTATTTCTCCAACTGAGGGATACAGGGAGTCACTCCAGCACTGACCCACTGGGAATTCTCCAACTGAGGTATACAGTGAGTCACTCCAACACTGACCCATTGGGAAATATCCAACTGAGGGAAACGGTGAGTCACTCCGGCACTGATCCATTGGGAAATCTCCAACTGAGGGATACAGGGAGTCACTCCAGCACTGACCCATTGGGAATTCTCCAACTGAGGAATACGGTGAGTCACTCCAGCACTGTCCCATTGGGAAATCTCCAACTGAGGGATACAGTGAGTCTCTCCAACACTGACCCATTGGGAAATCTCCAACTGAGGGATCAAGTGAGAAACTCCAGCACTGACCCATTGGGAATTCTCCAACTGAGGGATACGGTGAGTCACTCCGGCACTGATCCATTGGGAAATCTCCAACTGAGGGATACAGGGAGTCACTCCAGCACTGACCCATTGGGGATTCTCCAACTGAGGGATACAGTGAGTCACTCCAGCACTGACCCATTGGGAATTCTCCAACTGAGGGATACAGGGAGTCACTCCAGCACTGACCCATTGAGAAATCTCCAACTGAGGCATACGGTGAGTTACTCCAGCACTGACCCATTTGGAATTCGCCAAGTGAGGGATACATGGAGTCAATCCAGCACTGACCCATTGGGAAATTTCCAACTGAGGGATACAGTGAGTCACTCCAGCACTGACCCATTGGGAAATCTCCAACTAGGGATACAGGGAGTCACTCCAGCACTGACCCACTGGGAATTCTCCAACTGAGGGATACAGTGAGTCACTCCAGCACTGACCCATTGTGGATTCTCCAACTGAGGGATACAGTGAGTCACTCCAGCACTGGCCCACTGGGAATTCTCCAACTGAGGGATACAGTGAGTCACTGCAGCACTGACCCACTGGGAATTCTCCAACTGAGGGATACGGTGAGTCACTCCAGCACTGACCCATTGGGAAATATCCAACTGAGGGATACAGGGAGTCACTCCAGCACTGACCAATTGGGAATTCTCCAACTGAGGGATACAGGGAGTCACACCAGCACTGACCCATTGGGAAATATCCAACTGAGGGATACAGTGAGTCACTCCAGCACTGACCAATTGGGAATTCTCCAACTGAGGGATACAGTGAGTCACTCCAGCACTGACCCACTGGGAAATCTCCAAATGAGGGATAAAGTGAGTCACTCCAGCACTGACCCACAGGGAATTCTCCAACTGAGGGATACGGTGAGTCACTCCAGCCCTGACCCACTGGGAAATCTCCAACTGAGGGCTACGGTGAGTCACTCCAGTACAGTCCCCCTGGGAAATCTCCAACTGAGGGATACAGTGAGTCACTCCAGCACTGACCAATTGGGAATTCTCCAACTGAGGGCTACGGTGAGTCACTCCAGTACAGACCCCCTGGGAAATCTCCAACTGAGAGATTCAGTGAGTCACTCCAGCACTGACCAATTGGGAATTCTCCAACTGAGGGATACAGGGAGTCACTCCAGCACTGACCCATTGGGAAAATCCAACTGAGGGATACAGTGAGTCACTCCAGCACTGACCCATTGGGGATTCTCCAACTGAGGGATACAGTGAGTCAGTCCAGCACTGACCCACTGGGAATTCTCCAACTGAGGGATACAGTGAGTCACTCCATCACTGACCCATTGGGAATTCTCCAACTGAGGGATACAGGGAGTCACTCCAGCACTGACCCATTGAGAAATCTCCAACTGAGGCATACGGTGAGTTACTCCAGCACTGACCCATTTGGAATTTGCCAATTGAGGGATACTGGGAGTCAATCCAGCACTGACCCATTGGGAATTCTCCAACTGAGGGATACAGTGAGTCACTCCAGCCCTGACCCACTGGGAAATCTCCAACTGAGGGATACAGTGAGTAACTCCAGCACTGACCCATTGTGGATTCTCCAACTGAGGGCTACAGGGAGTCACTCCAGCACTGACCCACTGGGAAATCTCCAACTGAGGGATCCGGTGAGACACTCCAGCACTGACACATTGGGGATTCTCCAACTGAGGTATACAGTGAGTCACTCCAGCACTGACCCACTGGGAAATCTCCAACTGAGGGATACAGTGAGTCACTCCAGCACTGACCCATTGGGGATGCTCCAACTGAGGGATACAGTGAGTCACTCCAGCACTGACCCATTGGGAATTCTCCAACTGAGGGATACGGTGAGTCACTCCAGCACTGACCCATTGGGAATTCTCCAACTGAGGGATACAGGGAGTCACTCCAGCACTGACCCATTGGGAATTCTCCAACTGAGGGATACGGTGAGTCACACCAGCACTGACCCATTGGGAAACATCCAACTGAGGGATACAGTGAGTCACTCCAGCACTGACCAATTGGGAATTCTCCAACTGAGGGATACAGGGAGTCACTCCAGCACTGACCCATTGGGAATTATCCAACTGAGGTATACAGTGAGTCACTCCAGTACGGAAAATCTCGCACCATCTTGGCTCCCTCTTGCCAGATAAACACTGTGATGTTTTGCTGGGATATTTTCTTCGATGGCTGATGTGTGGAGAGCAGAAGCCGCAGTCTAACTGAACACGGCGCTGTCATCACTCCCCTGCAGCCGGTCTACTTCTCGCCCCCTCCCCAGACAGTGCACAAGTGCTCGGGGAGGTATCGAATCCAATACCTGTGTCCAGACTTTCACCGGCCCCTCCGATTCCCTTTGTCTGAAAGCTCCGGGGTTTTATTTTGCAGAACAGTAAGTGCAGGATGGATGAACCGAGCGGTTTGAGTCACCGTGGAGATCAGATGTTTTTCACAGCTCGGGGAGCTTCGAAGACCGATATGGTGAGGGCTGTCAGTAGGAAGTTAGAGCGTGATACACAATAGCGGGTTCAATCCCCGCACGGACTGTGATTTTTTTTAATAGAGAGCTGGCTCCTCGCCTTTCTCTGTGCGTCCTTAAACCTTACAGTAACTTGTCTTCTCAAATACACAGAGAGAGAGAGAGATGTCAATGTTCTCTGGTGGGCTGCAGTCCTCCTATGAGTCCCTGATTTTAGTGAAGGATCCTACAGGTTAAATAATGTATGACACCATACATTAAATGACCTTTTGTAGGTTGTCAGTTGGCATGGTTATAGGATTGCCATTTAATGCCAGAGGAACAGGGAGACAGCAAATGCTGGAGGAGTTGATAGGGTGGATACTGGGCGGTTCAGGCTGGGGAAGGCGGCCTCACAGACACAGAGTGAGGGCTCTGCGACTTAGAAATGAGAATAAAGCGAAATTTGGCAAACCCCTGCCCTGGGGAGCTGCGAAGGCTCAGTTCTTGGGCATAAATGGCAGGGAATGATATAATTCTGGAGGATGGCTCCAGGGATAAGATGGGAGTAGAGGATTTACCTCTATCACTTGCGGATCAGGCTCAAGAAGCCGAGTGGCCTGTTCCTGATAACTCCATGAGGAGTAGAGGCCATTGCCAAACGTGCCCTCTCTAAATTACAAGGCGTCTCATATTCAATTGATTTGCAGTTTAACTGCAAATCGTACTTTTTCAAGGAAAAAGGTCTGGTGTATTTTCTAGCTTTGTTTAAATGGCTAAGTGTTTTTTGTTTCGAAATCCCGATAGGTTCAGTTATTCTGCAGTGCGTGTTCACAATCAACAGGCGACCTTACCTGCACTCTTCACAGTGGGAACGTGGCACAGCGACCCCCCGGTTACCCTAATCCCGTTGTTGCTACCCCAGACTGGTTACTCAGCTGTGGGCTCATCTTGTAACAATGCGGGCGCGACTCTTCCTTACCTCAAAGTCCCCGGTCTTGCCACCAGACATAGCTGCCCAACAACTGGAGGGTTTCTGCGAGTCTACTGCAGCTTTCTAGCGAGGTATTAGTACCCTGCGGAAGGAAGATAGTAATGTTAGTGATCGCTGGGCTTTGTGGCAGTCCGCCAATTCCCCTGGGCTGTGCAGGGAGCTCGGATTTGAAGAGCCGCTGCCTCTCAATGCAAAGAACGCCAAGTTGCAGCGGGAAATAGGGAATGCATACATGACTTTGCAGTGAATCATAGCGAGCAGCAAGACTTGGGCAAGACCCACTGTGTGAGGGGAAGGTGGAACCTGCAGGAGGCAAGATAAAAACGTTGTCAGAGCAGAGAGAGAGGGAGAGACTGTGTGAGAGCGGGTCCATGCACGCAAGCGGGGCATTGCTGCGCTGGCATAGGAAAAAGGCAAGACTAACTCCGGCAAATCAGTGACGGAAGTTCAACAGATGCTTGCATTGAAATGGAAGTGCCGTTGGGGAAATGTTTTCCAAACTGGCGAACAGTGCAGTGACATCTCTCTCGCAGGAAGGGAAGCAAACGTCAGTCAGCAAATAGAAAGTTACTCGGAGATATTTACGAAATTTAGGTTTATAGAAAAGAAGAAAACGAGCAAGTTTCATGGGGATTTAATTATTATTAACAGTAGGATTCCATCCATGAAAAAGTGCAGCAAAGATCCGGCGACCAAACTACACACGGCTGTTTGCCTTGAACTACAATATGAAGTCGCCACAGTCCCATAAGAAGTGTTTTTTCACGAGAAAGAATGGGTTAACCCGAGAGTGACCATGCCTTGGGCGAAGGGAGAGGTTGAGTAGGAGAGCCCTTCATGGTAACCTCAACTGGCAAGGGGATTGAATCCACGCCTGCCGGTATCACCAACCAACGTCTGGCCAACTGAGCTAGCTGACTTGTAACTGTTGTTGGCAATTCAATCAAATCTCCCCGGAGCATACATCCGACTCCTTCACTTTCTCAAGTTTTTAGCGGTGGCTCAGTGGTTAGCACTGCTACCTCACAGCACCCGGCTTCGAATCCACCCTTGGGTAACTGTTCGCACATTCTCCCGGTGTGGGTTTCTGCCGGGTGCTCCAGTTTCCTTCCACAGTCCAAAGATGTGCAGGTTAGATGGATTGGCCAAGGTGGGGTTACAAGGTTAGGGTGGGATGCTTGTTCAGTGTGTCAGTGCAGATTCGGTGAGCTGAATGGGTTCGAGCTGCACTGTAAGGATTATCTGATTCTAAAACGGGTGGGTGCCAACCTGAGCAGTTTTGGATACATTGGGAAATTCCATCTCCCTTCAATAGTGGTCCTGGGTACCATCATCTACAAACGTGGGATCACTGTCCAATGAAACATGCAATGCTATTAAGAGGCTGCATCTCCGAAAAAAAATCTATTCCTTCCAGCTAAATACTGCTAAAAAGGCAATCACTTTCTTTATGACATCCCATTCCAATCTCAAATGCAATGATTCCATCATCCACACAGCCCCAGCTACTGAAAGCAAATGTTTGCATCTGTGGTGTGTTCTACTCAACCTGATTTTCATTCCCTCCATCATAAAGACTGTTTCCACCTCCATTACATTCTTGCCTTTGGGCCATTTGCTGTGAAATCTTCATCAAAGCCTTTGGACCCTGTTGTATTTTTCAAGTGAACAATCCTGGTATGTTGTGGCTACTTCTGCCAGCATGTGGTACTGGAGTAGAGTTGTTTGAGAGTTCACTGACACATTTGCCATTCCTTTGCCTTGGGCCTATCTAGTGGTTAATGATAGAGGATCCACTATGATAGATTATTTAAAAGAGAAGCCTATTTTTAGATAATAAGAAGGTTTATTGTATTATCACACAAAGTGAAACTACTTTGGTTAGGTTTAATTATTAAGACCTTAGAGATCTGGTACAGATATATCTACTATTTCGAAGAGCTAGAATACAGATTGCGTGTGTGACATCAGTAGAACACAGTGAAGCCAATGTAACATTAATGCTTTAAGAACCATTATTTTTTACTACCGATCCAACTATTCTAATGCTTCTTTGGCCAGTTGCCCTTTATCTGTCCTTTGTAATCTTCAGCTCATTTAAATCTATGATGCTCATATCCAATCCCATGCCAAAGCCCATTTTTATTAACTTACATCAGCTACCAGTCCACAAACACCTCAAAGTAAAAGAAATTGTGTTTAAATCCATGTTTGAAATCACCTCTCTCATCTCTGAATTCTCCTTCAGTGCTTAATCTCAGTCCTAACCCTGGAGTCTTCTTCCTAGTTGGAGGTCGCACCTTTTGGATCAGATGTTAAACCAAGGTCTTGTTCTCTCATTCCTGAATTAAAAGATCTTTGACATTATTCAATGGGGAGTAGCACAGCTTCCTTGGTGCTCCAGATAGTATTTCTTCCCAAAGAAAATCACTAAGCCAATTCTCTGACCCCTATCACATTGCAATTTATAGGTATTTGTTATTCATCCTGTTTCATACATTGCAACATTGACTATTAGTCAAAAGCACTAAAGGGCTTGTGAAGTGGTAAAGTTATGGGAAGTATTATACTCAAGAAGGGCTGGGTTTCATGACTAGAAGTATAGAATATCACATCCAGGCAGTGATTCTAAACCTACATAAAACACTAATTCAATCCCAAATAGAATCTTGTATTAAATTCTAGGCTCTCCTCTTAAAGAGGTTAGTCAAATCTTCAGAGAGGATGCAGAGATTTACTGGAATGGTTGTAGGGATGAGGGATTGCAGTCATTTCGATGGAATAAAGAAACTAGAGTGACAGAGTAGAGAAGGTTTACCTGAGTTGTGATCAAGGTATTTCAGATCATGTATTGTTCAGAGTAAATAGAGAGAGAGAAAATAAAATTCCAAAATTTGACACCAGGGAGTACTGATTTCAGGTTTAAAACAATTAAGAAAATCCACGTTTGTGCAATGAGTCATGAGGATTTGGAATAATCAGAATTTGGCAAATCAGACTGGAAACATATTCACTAGTGATCTTCAATGAGGAATTGTACAAACAATTGAAGGAGAGAGAAAAATTGCAGTCCTATGAGGAAAGAATAGATGCAAACTGGATTGGTTCTTTTGAAAAACAATGCTATCTGATGTTTCAAATAGCCCTCTTCTGTGCTGTACTAGTCTGTAATTTATAAGTCATTTTCTTTCCTTTGTGCGTGCAATCCAGCTCAGATATCTATGGTGTATAAAATATTCAATTCAGCATAGCATAAAGATTTAGAAATCAAGCTTTAAGATCACAAACTGGCATACAGATTATATACTGAACATATATATATATATATATATATATATATGATAACTTAGTTAGGCTTGAGGTTACAATTAGTATTGAGGCTTCAGTATTAAGGTTATAAAAATACTTCATGCATTAAGGTTTGTATCAGCATTGAAGGTAGTGGCTGTTAATAACAATATAAATCATGACAGACATGATGTCACATTAAGCAGAGTGCAACATCTCAACTGTAACTGGGTTCTCTACGTTAGCAGAGCAAGTTACATTTAAATTTAAGATTGCCATGCAATTTAGCAAAGCTACATTTAAAGTTTTCACTCAACATGACAATTTTAGTTGCTAGCTCGTGACTTTTTCCACAAGTTGACTTTACAGTTCTGTCTGCAAGTTTCTTTTTGGTGGTTTGTAGTGATCTTTCCACAGCCAAAGGTCCATTGACTGAATTGTGGTACTTCAATTCTTGCCATTCTGTAGTCAGTTAACCCAGCACAGAACAAAATCTATACTTCTTGGTTTGTCATGACAATAAACCGTGGATGATGCTTTTACCCAGAGAAGTCAGAGTGAATTTAAAAACAAACGTATTCAGTAATTGTGCAGGGCACATAATAAATTTTTCTAAATGCAACATTTCTTATCCTTCTGCTAAAACTGATTCTGGTTTCAAGCTAATATCAGACCAAATCATGTCAGGAAAATAAATGTTAAAGTATGACGCTACCCAACTGTTTTAAATTTGTAACTTTGTAATGATAACTCAAAATAAATCTGAACCAGGTACAATATCTGCACAGAGGTCAACCTTTTAAAGCACCAACATAGATGCTCCGCTGATGCATAAACATTAGACAGATTTGTATAGAATCCATTACATAAGTGCAGTGCATAATCTTTTCAAGTGCTGAAAATACAACATCATAAAGATTATCAACATTTCATCATCATTAATTGGTGTTACAATAGCACAATATTGGTGTATAAAGTTACAATATAGAGCATTATAACAAAGAAGTGTGCATATGTATTCTGATTTTTAAAAATTCACATCCACTTGATATGGTGAAATTAAAGTAATTCTAATCATTTAAGCAGAAACAGATGAAATTATTTTGATTCCTATTCTGTTAATTAAAATTATTACTATTGGATATTCAAACACATAAATAATAACTAAAAATAAGAACATTAGGAAATAGGAGTGGAAGTACATTATTGGGCCCCTCAAATTAGCTTTATTAATCAATAAGGTCATGTCCAATCCGATTGTGTCCTTAACTCCATTTTTCTGTTAGCATCCAGAAACATTAACTCCCTTGTCAAATAAAGATCTGTCTCGTTCAGCTTCGAGTACATTCAATTACCCAGACTCCACTGCTCTGTGGAAAAGCTAATGACCCTCTGAGGGAGGAAATTCAGCCTCATCCGTACCTTAAATAGGAGACCACTTATTTTCAAACTGTGGTTCCTAGTTTAGACATCCTGTCAGTGTCTACCCATTAACCCCCCTCAGAATCTCTTATTTTTCACTATGAACATTCTTCTTTATCTAAATTCCAATGAATATAGGCCCAAGATCCTTAACCAGATTATTATCCTTTATTAAAAAATAACGAATGTAATTTACAGAGAAAAACTAGAAAATGGGACTAAATAAGTGAAGAATGACAAATCATCAAGGAAGACATTAGGAGCAGTGACTGGATTTTAAGAAGTGTTTGAAATGCATAATGAGGACAGGCAGATGTTCCAGGGAAGTTTATCCATTAAATAGAATAGTGGTGTTTGATAGTTCAGCTCCCATTAGTTGAGCAAAAGGAGGATAGCAATGGACAAAAAGATAATTGAAGATTAAAGAATGAATGAGGAAATCTAAAACTCAATGAGGGTGGAATAAAGTAGGGGCAGGCTTTGGAAGGATTTGAAGATGAAAGTAATGATTTTCACTTGAAGATGAAGGCAAAGATTTTAAACTTAATGTACCAAGGGATGGAAAGCTAATGTGGCTCATTTGATTTAAATGCAATCATTAAGCACATATCTGTAACATGGATAGATAAGCAACGCTGAAAAATGTGTTGCTGGAAAAGCGCAGCAGGTCAGGCAGCATCCAAGGAGTAGGCTAAGATAAAAGGTAGGGAGGAGGGACTTCTGCAGATTTCTCCAGCTTCCTCATTTCCCCGCCCCAGACCTTATCTCAGTCCCAACCCTCGGACTCAGCACCGCCTTCTTGACCTGCAATCTTCTTCCCGACTTCTCTGCCCCTACCCCCTCTCCGGCCTTTCACCCTCACCTTAGCCTCCTTCCACCTATCGCATTCCCAACGCCCCTCCCCCAAGTCCCTCCTCCCTACCTTTTATCTTAGCCTGCTTGGCACACCCTCCTCATTCCTGAAGAAGGGCTTATCCCTGAAACGTCGATTCTCCTGCTCCTTGGATGCTGCCTGACCTGCTGCACTTTTCCAGCAACACATTTTTCAGCTCTGATCTCCAGCATCTGCAGTCCTCACTTTCTCCTAATAGATAAGCAACGCACCAGCTAGTGAGGTAAGTATACAAACTATACAAGTCCCTCGTCATATTGGTTAAGTCTAGGGAAGTATTTTGAAAATATATTATGTACCATAAGATTTTTTTATGATTGATTATTATGTAAATCTTGTTAATTTTGCAAACAATACAGCCTCAACACAATTATTGTTGAACCTGAAGCCATTGTAAAAATAATATTTATCTAGCTTTGCCCTGCAACATCTTCAACTGACAGAATAATTACTGAATAAATCTATTTACAAACCTCAAAAAGTTTAGAGTTGTTTCGTTGTTTCTTTTTAAATGATCAGACTTTGCTTTAACAAAACCGTATTGAGGGCATATATAATACAAAATGTAATTATTGCACAGCAATATCTTTGTAAAACCTTCCTTATTTATTACCAGAGACAATGTGCATCCTGGTGCATAATAGAAAATTTAAATTATATAGTATGCATGTTTCTAAATAAACTATTTGTAAAAGTGCGTATTATACTTTTAAAAAAGATGTCAAGCGTTTTCTGAAGAAGTGTATTTGGAATGAAAAATAGAAGAATAGCTAATGTTAGTCTTTTTTTAACATCTGGAAGAAATTCTTTTGTGTAACGGTTGTCCTCTTTGATTACCAATCATTTTTTTCTTATTTTCTTAAGCTCGAGTGAAGCGCAAATTGATGGCAGAGAAGCAGCGTCCAATGCTCTGATACAGAGGAGAAACAAACATGTCCATGATCGTTTTCCAGATGGTTTTACAGGAGGGCAGGATAATCATAAATGTCTTCACAATGGGCATAAGAAACCTGCAGTTAAAACAGAACTCTATTACTCACAATCATTTTACAGATTCATAATGATATATGTCAACAAATGGAAAACTCAGCCTTTCAAGCTATGCATTACCAATTCATTGAGAACTGCTACAATTTCCTACTTCAAACAATTCCTTTTTGTTTTTCTCGTGTCAGCTTCACGATTGTGAATGTGACCAAATCTTTCTGTGATATTGACGAAGGAACAGTATTGGTAGGACCCTGCGATTAGTGCCCCTGTTCTTCCTTGAAATAATGCATGGGATCACTTACATCTGACTGAACAGACAATGGGGACTTGGTTTAATGTTGAATCCAAAAGGTGGGGCTTCTAATAGTGCAGTGTTTCCTCAATGGGTCACTGGAGTGACAGCCATGGTTGAATGCACTCAAGCCCTATAATGGGACTTGAACCCAGGTCCTTGGGTCTAGCAATGAACCACAACTTACATGCAGCCATTAGTATATGCCAGGAACAGACAGGCTTTGCCTTTTAAAAATGTATTTCACTTCTGTTAATTGTGTGTGTAGGTTTTAGGTTAGTTTACTTACAGTGTGGAAACAGGCCCTTTGGCCTAATAAGCCCACACTGACCCTCTGACGAGCAACCCACCCAGACACCTACATTTACCCCTTCACCTAACACTACGGGCAATTTAGCATGGCCAATTCACCTAACCTACACATTTTTGGACTGTGGGAGGAAACCGGAGCACCCGGAGGAAATCCACACAGACACGGGGAGAATGTGCAAACTCCACACAGACAGTTGCCTGAGACGGGAATTGAACCCAGGTCTCTGGCGCTGTGAGGCAGCAGTGCTAACCACTGTGCCACCATGACACTGTGTGTGTATATAAAACTGGTTAAGGAAGTTGATCCTGAAACTTTCATTGCACTGCAGTCTGACAGTCCTAATATTTGGTCACCCTGTGTGTGTTTGTGTGTCTGTGTCTTTTTGGTGGGTGTCAAGTTAAAAGACCTCCTTGTGTGTCTGGTCTTGCTGGGCCTGGCCAAAGGTGACCATCAATATTCCAGGCAGTGGGTCATGGAAAGAGTTGCTGGACACAACTACCTGCCTCTCCTTTGTGGTTACGTCTGTGTTTAGATGTCCTTGATGTTGAAACATATGGTGTCTGCTGACTTTTGAGCCTTCAGCGGCTGGTGGGTACATGGGGCACAGGAGTGCATCATTAGCGTCAGGAATGCTATTTTGCTTTAGCTTTGTAAGGTTCCTTTATTTTAATTTTGTGTTATGTCCTGACCCG
Source organism: Chiloscyllium plagiosum (assembly GCF_037043375.1). Classification (NCBI taxonomy): domain Eukaryota; kingdom Metazoa; phylum Chordata; class Chondrichthyes; order Orectolobiformes; family Hemiscylliidae; genus Chiloscyllium; species Chiloscyllium plagiosum. The sequence goes on from NW_028270157.1 coordinate 33,850,649, forward strand.
GGGTGAGGTTCCCTAATTCATTATGTTTTCCTAATTCATTATGGTTCTAGAACCCCCTCAATTTGTTGCAACAAGGTTAATATAAAAAGTATTCCTTCCCTAGTGCATACATTTCTCCCAGAGCCAAGTTTTTAATGTTTTCAAATAACCCAATATAACCAGGTTTTCCTGACTTAAGAAAGAGTGAGTTTATTAATTACTAAACACAAAAACAATTAGCAATACAATACACATAAACACAAATTAGAAATAAGAGATGGATCCAAAAAGATAAAAGTTAAGAAAAAACAGATATACTGATCAATCTCTGAATTGTTTGTGAGGAGTAGGCAACTGACTGTTGCAAATGTTGCAATGGTAGTTAACATTAATGTTGATATTGATGGTTACACAGTCAGTTACCTCAGCTTAAATTTTACAGTTTGGTCTTGATTCTATAGTTCTGATTCCTTTGAGTGTAATTGAATTCCATCATTCGGGGTGAGAGAGAATCCTTTTGTGGTTCTTTTTTCAATTTTTCTGAGAGTCTGACAGGGTCTTCCTTTACCTGCAACATAGGGTACCTAGGGGCTAGTTTGTTGACTGCGACCTTCACAGTACACCAGCCCTCAAACCTGGGCTGGTACATGGGAAAATGTTTAGTGCCACTGGCATACTCCAGTGGAGTAGAAACTGGGTCTTGTAAAGGGAAAAAAAACACAAATGTGTTTTCAGTTTGGGGCATTATCTTCAGAGGGAGGATTGCGGTTGAATAAAGAAATATTAGCCCTTCATTACTTTTGTCGTCGCAAGAGATCACAATCTAATTTGGTTGTGACTTGCTTCTTCTTCCTCTCCTTTGAAGTTTGTAATTCCGATCACATCTAGACATATGAAATTTTGTAGGTAAAAACAATGACTGCAGATGCTGGAAACCAGATTCTGGATTAGTGGTGCTGGAAGAGCACAGCAGTTCAGGCAGTATCCGAGGAGCAGTAAAATCGACGTTTCGGGTATTCCTGATGAAGGGCTTTTGCCTGAAACGTTGATTTTACTGCTGCCTGAACTGCTGTGCTCTTCCAGCACCACTAATCCAGAATATGAAATTTTGTGGTTCTCTCTTTCCAGTTGGCCACTTAATTTACATCTGCAGCCATTTTTGACTATTTCAGCCCTTTTTTAAAAAGCACATCTTGTAATTCCATGTCCAGAGCATTTTGGGGTTCTGACCTGTGGCCAGGACAATTGCAGTGTCCCTTTTAAGGAGTTGTTGCTAACTAAGTTGGTTGCTAGTTATTTTGAAATATTATAAAATCAATTAAGAACAGAAATGTGATGCTGCATTTCCCATAAGTGTAAGTGTCCCACCATCTACAGGAATAGACACACTTAAACTCTGGATAACAACCTGTTGCTTTCTCCTCCCCATTTATTTTACTCAATCCTGTAAAAGGACTTCTTCTTCATCACTGTGCCCAAGCTGATGAGGAATCCAAACCAAAACCTTAAACTTGCTCTTTGACAAACTGACTGCCCTTTGTGACTTCAGTATTTTCTCATTTTTATGCAATTCAGTTTGCACTCTTCTTCCTTTCATAACATTCAAATGTTCTATCACAATGATAAAATGTAAACATGGAATAAAACAGACGTGGCTATGTTAACTATTTTTAATACATTAAAATTACCAGTAAATTTTAATTCTCTTTAAAATAAATTGGTAAAATTTGAAATCAACATTTACTAATTCATTATTATGACATTGGCCTTTCATCACACTTGAGGCCTTACCCTTGAATTTCTAACATATTGCAGACAGTAACAAAAGCATGCTGGCTACAAACGTATACATAATCTAAATTTTGGAGGACATATATTAGATTGTCTTATAAGGAGAGAATAGATAGAGTGGACTTATTTTCACTGAAGTTTAGAGGAACAGGGTGTGGCTTGGTATAGAATTTGAAACACTAACAGATCAGCCACGATTTTATTGAATGATAGAACAGGCTTGATGGGGCGAATGGCCTACTTTTGATCCTAATTACTATGTTTGTATCTAAGTTTGTAAAAGGATCAAAGAATTTGGAGCTTAATTGAGTTGTGTACACAACATAACAACCTCACAACTATCACATGGCCTGTAAGTCTGTCAGTCCATCACATCTCTTGCCACAAAACCAACTGTATTTGCAAAAAAATGAGTTTCCTGCCCCCACATTCGATCAGAGACTCTTTGAAAATTATGAGCATATTTTCAGGCGTTGGAACAACTTTAGTAATGTTTATGACAATTAGTTGCAACACTTTCAGCACTTTTTTCAAATCCTCATTAAGGTCCACTCTGTACCTTCTGGTGATTTTACTCTATTTGATGGCACAAATGTTAGTCACAGTAAAAGCTGAAAAACTGCCCTGATTGCAGTTATTTAGCAATTTGTTGTTAATTGCACAAAAGTTACAGCACAAAAAGCAATACAATTTGCTGGAGTGTTGTGTTTATGATTCACACCAGCTTTCTCTCTCCATATTTCATCTAAACCTAACAATATGTCCTGCATTCACTTCACCTTTTATGTTAATTCAGCTTCCTCTTAAAAGCATCTCTGCTATTCAACTTAACTGGCCATATGGCAGCAAGTTCCAGATTTGAAACAATCTCTCTATAGAGACATTTCTCCTGAATTCCTTTTGAATTGATGCATGACTATGCTGTATTTAAGATAAAGAGTTGTCTGTCTCTTCTTGTATGACCTTTTTGATTCTTTTAATGTCATCTATAGTTGCTTTCTTATTGAATTTTCTTTTCTGATTCAATATGATCTCCCTCATTAACATCAATTCATATCCGATTTATGCTTGGAACTATGTGAACATAAAAACAGGCAAGAGCCCTTCGGCCCCCATTCAAGCTCTTCTAATGGTCAATTATTTTACAGCTGATTTACATCCGAGCTCCATCTACTTGCTGATATGACTGACCAATCGTTGAATAAGTTGAAACTTGAATTTTCAAAACAGAAATGTGTCAGCCGAGAATTTGCCATCAAAATAATGAAGAGTTTAGTGGTGGCGTTATGATAGATATGCAAGTATTTCAACAACTTGTGACAACGATAAGTTACCATTAGCCTCATGGAAATGACATCTCAACCTCAACCACCCTCGAAGTGTCGTGAGATTGTTGCATTTACACATTAAATAACCATTAATCTTGCCACAGAACTACTATGTACCGGCGATGCAAATTCAAACTTGAGGATCATCACCCGATGTTTTGGTTTGGCACTCCACAGCCTTCGGAATACAGCTTTAGATCAACTTCTGTTTCCAACTTGTTCTATCCAACTTGGCTTTCTTCTTGTTTTGCAGGGTTGGTCTTTGTCTTATTTCTCCCTTTCTCAGCTGCCCCTGCTGCAAACTCCATCTCCAGGCAGTACAGAGAGCAAGATTCTGTGAAGAGGAATCCAAGAAGCCCTGGCCCTTGGACACAGCCTCCCCACTCCAGGTAGTGCAGAGGGTTGGGGTGGAGGTGGGGGTTTGAGCACAGTGAAAGAACACAAACTGAGGAGTCTCAGTTCCCAGCCTCCTGGGATGTTTCATCCCCAGCATGAAGACATCAGTGGCGTATGGACGGACACATCCTGGCATGGTTTTATCAACAGTGCTTTTAGCAGCCGGTCACCACCAGCTGATGTCATGGGCTGTGTTTGTGTAGTCTCAGGGACCATTTTGGTGTTACGGATAACTCTCTCTTTGTATTGCATTCAGACTAGTTTTATGTAGCAATTTACACTTCATTTGGACATGACCTTCACCATGTCCATTTTCACTACTTTTGGCTGTTGCAATATGAAATCTGTTGTCATTTAATCTCCCTTCCTCATCTACCCCCTCCTCCTTCCACTGGTTTTTACATTTCTATTTCTCTTCAGGTCTCATAAAAGATTATTACTCAGAAAGGTTAACAATTTTTCTCTCTTCAGTTGCTGCCTGACCTGCTGAGTTTTTCCAGCTGTTTTTTGTTGTTGTGACCTTACAGTGGGTAACAGCTAAAAGGATGAGGAAAGAGTGAGTTCAGAGCTTTTCTTAGACCCTGATTGTTTTTGGTGATTTACACCCACTTCTACTTGCAGGCTATGAGTTCGGTTGGCTGGAAGGCTGGTTTGTGATGTGGAGTGATGCCAAAAGCATGGGTTCCATTCCCACACTTGCTGAGGTTAGCATGAAGGGTTCTCCTTATCAATGTCTCCCTTGTGTGAGGTGCAGTAACCCTCGCATTAAACCACCACCAGCCGTCTCTTTCTGAGACAGCAGCTCTATGGTCCGGTAAGACCATGGTGACTTTTGTGATTGCCAACAAAAAGCTCAAACTTAAAACGTTCTCAGTTTTAGATAAAGCTGACCGATTGAATATTTACTTTGCATAAGCAAACCAAACCTCTTAAAGTGCATTAGTACAAGACTTCATCTTGAGGATGAGACCTTTTCTCATCCCATATATGTGTGTATATATATATATATATATATACATAATATATATAATAGTGGATATAGTTAATAACTGGTGCAGAGAAGCTGCAGAGCACACTGCTGACTGGACTGAGGGAAAAGGCTTGCTTACCAAATGTGGATGTAACTTAGGATTGCGAAGAGAATGCCAATGACGAAGGCGAGGGGGATGGCGAGAACCAGAGTGAGCACTTTGTACAGCACGAACTTAGTGAACTCGAACGAGACGTGGCTGCAAATCCAGACTCCGTCGAAACTTTGCGTGGCAGCAGGTTCTGCGATCACATCTTCGAAACAAACCTGGGCAGAGGGAGAGACAGGAGTGGGCAGTGCATCAGTCAGCGTGGGTTTTAACACACAAAAGGCGAGCCATTTGCACCCGAACCCCTTAATTAGACAGCAGGGAGATCAGCGCACCCTTATGAACGTATTAATTTGTTCCAACACTGTACTTAATGTCGGATGCACATACCACGCGGAAAGGGGATGCGACTGAGAGGCGCTTTATCATATATTTCTTATTTACACAAGGCACAACCCGCCCCTGATAGACTGTTGCTTTGAATTCAGTCCCATCACCGCTCACTTTCCCCTATCGCATTATGGAGACACATGCATTAAGTAAACAACAACCCCTCCCTCCCCAACAAGCTGCTATTCGGCCAGGTGAGCAGCACACAGTTGAAGCTCGATCCGGGAGTGTACTGGGTTGTTTCCCCTGGCCGAGCTCTCACCTTCACATGAGTGTTTACCCCGTGGGGGTCTCGCTTGTGGTGCCCCCTCTCCTCGGGCGGTGTTCCTTCCCGGTCCGGAAGCACTCTGATCGGTTTTAAAAATTCGTCATCCTCAAACTTCACCGCGCTCTCCATTGTCCCCGTTTCCTTGCCCATTTGTGTGTGTTGTGTGTGTTTTTTTTAATTCCCTTTCCCCTCCCCACCTTCCGATTCGGCTTCCCTTCCTTGTTCCCAGCTCTCGCTGCTGCTCTGCCCGGGACCTTGCGGTTCTCGCTGAGCCACGCCCGCTGGGCGCTCCTCTCACTCAGCCAAAGCAGGCGACTTTATCACGGCCTCCATCAAACAGCCTCAGAACTCCCTTCAAACTATTCGTCCACTGGCATCCCTGAGAGATCAGGGTGGGCGGAGGGACAGTCATGGGAATCAGCAAATTCTCTAGTAAAATGGGAACAATGCCAGTCTTCAGTCTGCATATCTTTCTGCGAATAGCCACCTCAATTGGAAAGCTTTATTCAGGGACTCAGACCAACGTGAACTGATTCAACACATTGTTTCCCACTGGATAGACATTTCTTCTTCCGTGAATCATGTATATTCTGCGCGATGGCACCTCCATTTTTATATCTTTGGAAAATCTTTTCTGTTTTTGGTTGCACTTCAGCCCCACGCTCATGATGTTTGAGCATCTGGCACAGCGGGGTATGGGCAAGTCAGAGCACCTACTTATGGACCTGGCTCTGGCCAAGTTGGCTAAAAGTAGGTCCAGACATTCCCGAGGGTCTGCTGACAGTCTGCTCCTCTCTTGCAGCTACATTTGTGTCCAGGTATCCTTGGAGAGGGAGTGCACAGTCTCCAACAGTACTTTTTTTTAGATTAGATTAGATTACTTACAGTGTGGAAACAGGCCTTCGGCCCAACAAGTCCACACCACCCCGCCGAATCGCAACCCACCCATACCCCTACATTTACCCCTTACCTAACACTACGGGCAATTTAGCATGGCCAATTCACCTGGCCTGCACATCTTTGTGACTGTGGGAGGAAACCGGAGCACCCGGAGGAAACCCACGCAGACACAGGGAGAACGTGCAAACTCCACACAGTCAGTTGCCTGAGGCGGGAATTGAACCCAGGTCTCTGGCGCTGTGAGGCAGCAGTGCTAACCACTGTGCCACCATGCCACCCACTCTTGATACCTTTAGAGAGAGATGGGCATTGCAGGGGGTAGGGTGCTTTATTCCCCCTTGCATCTCCATTTTGATTTTGATTTGATTTATTATTGTCACATTTATCTAGTTACAGCGAAACGTTTTGTTCTGTGTACAGTACAGGCAAATCACATCATACAAAGTGCATAAGCATAATAGAATAGAGTGAGGAGTACAATGTTATAGATGCAGAGTAGGTGCACAAAGAGCATGAGTAACATTAAATTAAAAATTCGAGAGGTCCATTCAGAAGTCTAAGAACAATGAGGAAGAAGCTGTTCTTTAATCTGTTGGTATGCGTGTTTAAGCTTTTGTATCTTCTGCTGCTCGAAAGAAGTTGGAAGAGGTTATAACCGGGGTGGAGGGGTCTTTGATTATGTTGCCGCCTTCCCTAGGCAGTGAGAGGTATAGATGCAGTCAATGGATGGAAGGTTATCTTGCATAATGGACTATGTTCACAACTTTCTGTAGTTTCTTATGGTCCTGGGCAGGGCAGTTGTCATACCAAGCCATGATGCATCCAGATAGAATGTTTTCTATGGTGCAACTATAAAAATTGATGAGAGTCTTTACAGAATTACCTGAGGGGGAAGAGACGTTGTTGTGTTTTCTTGATCACAGCATCAACACGGGTAGTCCAAGACAGATTGTTGGTCATCATCACTCCTAGGAACTTGAAACTTTTGACTATCTCCAGCTCAGCTCCTTTGATGTAGGTAGGGGCATGCTATGCACCTTGCTTTCTGAAGTAAATAACCAGTTCTATCATTTTGCTGACGTTGAGGAAGAGATTTACATCATGCCACCAAGCACTCTACCTCTTTCTGCATTCTGTCTCATCATTATTTGAGATCTGGTCTACAACAGAGGCATCATCAGCGAACTTGAGGATGGATTTAGGATGAAATTTGGCCACACAGTCGAGTCCCAGTATAGTAAGGGGCTGAGTACACAGCCTTATGGGGTGCCAGTGATTTAGCCCCCTCCTCCTCCCCCTTACCTTTGATGGTTTGCACTGCCCTTAACTGGCTTTGCACATAATTTATTCAATTGAAAAACCTGGGTGCTTTACTGGTGGTGGCTAACAGATGGAAAACAAATACCAGGAGTGATTTGCTGATGGGAAAAAAATGTTCAGTTGTGTGTAAGAGCACTTCTGGATAAAGAATAGACATTTCTTCTACAGATCCCAGATCCAAAAGATGCTCATTTCAGGACAAATGTCAGTCCTCTATTTACTTGCATAGGGTTGTGATTGGGGTCCTGATGTTTATACTGGAAATGATATTGATACTTTAGTGCTGTTGCCACAAAATACATTTATTTGCCTTGAGAAGGTGGTGGTTAGCTATGGTCCTGAACCATTGTGGACTGTGTGATCAAAATATACCCACAGCGCTGCAGCAGTTCAAGGACACAGTGACAATGAAGGGATACTGACACAGTTCCAAGTCAAATATATGACCTGGAGAGGAACTTGTAGGGGGTGGTATTCCCAGACTATAGGAACAGGAGAAGGCCTGTCCTATTACTCAATGGTCCTGGCTGATTGAACACTTCAATGCCTTTTACCCACTCCATCCCCATACAGTACAATACTGGAGTTCAATTCTGCAGGAATAGAATACAAATCAAGGGGATTCACATTACATTTATACCGCTCTATACGAAGACCATACTTTGTACAAAACGTACAAAGTGCAGAAAAGATTTTCAGAGATGGTAGTATCATTGCTTACTCAGATTTGAATTCCAATCTCTTTCAGATATGGGCAGACATTCCTCTTCTTTCCTTAAACTTTGGTGAACTGTATGTCACCTTTAGTTTGGTGAACTGTATGTCACCTAGTCCATTCACTCTGTACAGTACTACTACCTATCTGGATGGTAAATCATTAAAAACAATTGGCAAAACGCATAATGATACTCCATGTGCTCTTGTGTTGCCCAAGCTGGTAAGGCTCCCTGCTGGTTCTCTGCTGAAAGAGCAGGGTCAGGGATGAAGCTTGAGTCTTTGCCATGTTATTTACAACTTTTATGGCTAACTGTAGTGGATTAGTTTGATGATAACCCCTTCATTACCTACCTCATTGCCAGTCAAAGCTCAAATGAAATAACTGCTGATATCTGCAGTCCTCTCACCTTTATAAAAGTGAGATGATCCACCCAGACTCTGACCATGTTTCTTTGTTGTCCCCAGAATTGACAAATGCTAACAAACCTGCCCTTCTGATGATAGTCATCCTGTACCAGATGTGGATGCTTTATTGTGAAATAATACCCTTTTGGTCTCCATGCTATTCATAATGAAAACCTATCTCATTACTTATATTCAATCATTAGCTTTGGTCACAACACAACTAGTATTCTCGTGTATTACCACTTCATTAATAGCCTTCTCCCTGTTGTAAAGTCAAGAGTTCAGCACCATTCACAATTTCTTGAAAGGAAATAGCTCATGTCATCCTGTAATAGGATCTGGACAACTATCTTAATATCTGTGCCAAATAAGTGCCATGAAATAATTGTATCCCAAAAAAAAAGACCCATCCAACTTCCTGTGATCAATTACAGTGCAATTATTACAGAATTACCAACTTCCAAGAACCTGAAGTCACAAGTAACACAGAATGGTTATAATTGCAGAACAGAGATAACTCACGTCTCAGTATCTCACCATCATTTATAATAATTAAGACAAGAGAGTGATGAAATTCTACTGCTTCATCTAGTGAAAGAATAAACTTGTTATTTTTGCCAATTACCCACAACTGCATTGATCAATGACTATTAACAAAGACCTCAATTAACATGACTTCATTTGTTTGACATTCTGTTGAAGACTGTGCACCTTCTTGTAGTTGAATGTTGAATTCTTTGCAGAGAGAGCATGGCCCGTATGTCAGCAGGTCAAGGAGTCAACTCATAAAATGAACAAGACTGGACCCTTTGTGAATCAACAGAGAGTTTTGAGCATCTTGCAAATAATCCTCACAGTGGGATTTAGTTATTATAAACTTTGGAAGCAATTCCTCCCAAAGCAATTTATAGATATGTTCATGAGATCATCTATATAACCTACATTGTGATATATTGGCTTTTAAATAAAAGATTTATTTTGCATTGTTACTTACCTGACTGACCTCTTAGTATAATTATAATTTAATTAGAATGTCACTTTTTTCTGGATGGACATAAATCATTTTTTCACTTTTAACAAAATAATGAAAGTATGACAAAAACTTCTAAAGCCACTATTTCTATGAAACCAAGTTTTTAAACCATTTGGTGATTAACATAGAGAAAATTAACCTTTTGATGTAATTGTTATTTGATAGTAATTGCAATTGGTAGCCATTATTAAAGAGGAACTTTAAGTAATTACACTACACTTAAAAAGGTTCCTTACACTTTTATTTTGATTGCGATCAATTAGACAATGTACCTGATGCTAAAATCAGCACATTGGTTGTTGAATGTTTTGAAAACTAAATTGTTTCCATTGTATTTTTGAAGGACAATGATGTAATCGAAACAGGGAGTTTCTATTATAAACACTTCCGGCGATAGGTTGAAATCCTTGTTGCACCCATTTTCCTGCAGTTGTTTTCCTAATTAATATACGTAGAAATGTGTGGAAAAAATTAAAAGTTACAAGAAAATCCCAGTTTTCAGGGCAGGAAACACTAGAATGTCCTGCCACGTATTGTTGCTCTGTGGAAAAAAAAACTGTGATAGTTTGTAGCTGCATTTGTTTAGTATACATTAATAAGATTATAGTTTTGCAAAATAAATGATAAATTATGTGTTACAACGAATTATTTGACTGGTTATAACATATACAGAACAAATTCTGTGCATTCAAAAACAAACTGCAACCAATACATCTGGAACAGCTGCAGCTGCAGGCAATGTGCAAAGTTTGGCTGGATGATAATTTTCTTGTCAAAGCAGACATCAGTGAGTCAGTAAAGGGTGAATTGTTGAGAGATCTGTATTTTAAGCAAAAAATAACTGTCCAGACATGTTTCATTTATACATACATAACAAATAGAATCTACAACATTAATCTCTGCACCAGTCAGCAATTTGGAATTCTGGAGTAAAATTAGCATTTGTTTAGCGGCAGGAACTGACCTGTTGTGATGCAAAACATTCCTTATACACCAAATATAGCTCAGGTAGTCACTCAGTTTCAACTTGATAGAACGTATTGCAAAGTTCATCAAACAGATGCAATAGTTATGTTTCTTTGCGACACTCCGAAAAGATAAACATAAAGTATTAAGTAATATAGTTTTCAATGAAGGAAGAGATTAAAAATAAAAACTGAAAAGTTTTGGAGAAACCGAGCAGGAATGGCAGAATGCACAGAACAACAAACGGAGTTAACGTTTTGCGTCCGATAGGACTTCTTTGAATCTTATCTGTCCACAGATGCTGCCTGAGCTGCTGGGTTTCTCCAGCATGCTCTACTTTTATTTCAGGTCTCCAGTATTCACAGTTTGCTTTATCATAATCAGATGCAGCTTTACATTGCAATTTCTCAATTTCTCACATTGCCCGCAGCTCCAGCTGTTCCAGATGTATTGGTTGCAGTTTGCTTTTGATTGCACAGAATTTGTTCTGTATATGTTATCACCAGTCAAATAATTCGTTATAACACATAATTTATCATTTCTTATAATAGTAATCCATACAAACGTTTTTCCAAAGTGCACTAAACCAATTTTACAATATTATATGTAGCAATGTAGTTATCTTTATCAATAAAACTCCATATATAGGAAGCTATTTGGAAAGAGGCAACAACGGAGCAAACTATAAAAGAAGTCTGCAAAATGTGAACCAAGGTGACAAGCATTTTATTTTAAAGCCAGATGTAAGCCAGAATATTGATACAATTATAGCTTCATATTCATTTTGGGTAAATTCATTGCTAAGAATGTTGATTTTTGTCATAATAGTGGTAAATTTTCAATGTCTGGACCTTAACTTTGGACAGCTTCCTGTATTTGAATGAATGGACTGTCTTTCTGCTGCTGCATGCTTCAGGTAGCTGTATCCTCTTCTGGTGGCATTTCCGAATTGTACTATTGTCAGTGGGGCTTATGGAAGGTATAAAAATAATTGACAAAACATTTATTTTAAATTCTGCCCTGTTGCTTCCTGCAATGAGTCTCTTGCTTGATCGCACTAGGCAATGGAATCTTTAATTTTAAAATTTTCTTGCTCCCATTGTAACTCTGAACATCAGATAGGAAGGGTATGGAATGTCATACACTTGCTGTTTGGTGTCTTATTACACTCAGCTACAACTGAGTGCAAATACCACAGCTGGCATTAGGTAGCTTGGAGCTGGCACTCTCGGCTTACTTCAATCTTTCCCAGATAAATTCTATTGGTTTACTAGAGTAACATCAGTGTAAAGTCAGACCCCGGTACATAATATGGGTTGAAATTATGAATATTTTGAAAGGTACTAACTAATCAGTGTTAACACGGATTTGTAAAGCTTATGTTTAAGAAACTGAATTGAAAGTTTGAAGATATTGTAAAGCTAATGGAAGGGCCTTGGGGAGTCTTGCCAAACAAAGAGACCTAGGGGTGTAGGTGCACAGTTCCTCAAAAGTGGAAATGCAATTAGACAGGATCATGAAGGCGTTTGGCACGTTTGACTTCATTGGTCAGAACATTGACTAGAGGAGTTAGGACATCATCTTTTGGCCATCTATGACATTGGTGAGGCCACTTTTAGAATACTGCATGCAATTTTGGTTGCCCTTCTATAGGAAGAATGTTAAACTTGAGAGGGTGCAGAATATATTTACAAGGATACGGTTAGAACTAAAGGGTTTGAGTTATAGAGAGAGGCTGAATAGACTGGGGCTTTTTTCCCTGGAGCTTCAGAGGCTGAGGGGTAACCTTATAGAGGTTTATAAAATAATGAGGGGCATGGATAGGGTGAACAGCCAAGGTCATTTTCCTAGGGTGGGGGAATCCAAAACTAGAGGGCATAGGTTTCAGGTGAGAGGGGAAAGATTTAAAAAGGATCTGCAGGGTAACCTTTTTACGCAGAGGGTGGTGCGTCTATGGAATGAGCTGCCAGAGGAAGTGATGGAGATGGATACAAATACAACATATAAAAGGCATCTGGATCGATATATGAATAAGAATGGTTTGAAGGGGCATGGGCTAAATATTGGCAAAAGGAACTGGGTCATATTGGGATGTCCGGTTGGATTGAAGGGTCTGCTTTGCTGCCGAATGACTCCAAGAGACTATACGACAGATATTGCAGTGAATTGACAAACATTATGCACTCATTATGCATTTCATTTAGTTTTCATAGTCTCATTTCTATCAATCACATTGGAAATAAAAATTGTTGAAATGTAAAACAAGCATGCAAAGTAAAACCATGCATTTTTCTCTGGGTAATAAAATGGCAATATACAAAACAAAAATCAATAGGTGCATCATATAAAGATTTTAAGAACCGATTTCGTTGGAAACTATTAGGGAACAGTAGTATTTCCAAAAGTAAAACTCGAAATGTGGAAACCGCTCAATGATTTCAGCAGCAGAGAGAAAATAAGCATGAAAATGTGCTATCTTAAGTTTGTGAATCTTATTGCTACACTCTTGTATTTCCAGTGACTCAAAGGCTGTTGCACAATGATAGGATATTTGTCAGTCTGACAAAACCTTATGCTTTAGGAATCAGGATTAATTAGTATGCAGAAAATTGTCAGAACTCCTTAAAAGAATGCAATGCCTGAAAATACAATAATTTAGCAGTGTACTCACAATACTTTTGCAAAGGAATATTAATATGTAAATATTTTGGGATGCTGCAATCCTGTAGATAGTTATGAAAGTTATTCTTTTGTTTCCTGCAGGAGAAGGGAGCATTTTAGAGAAAGGATGACTGTTATTTGAGAGAACCTGTTGTAGTTTAGAACATAATACCAGTTGAAGAAAGACCTTCAGAAGCATGACTTGATAAAGTAGGCAAAAGATAGTAAAATTGATGGGCATGTTCCCGCTGAGGATTCATATCTAACTTTCTGTACTCTCAGTCCTGGTTCACATGTCTGAAAGTTTTAACCCATGTAAGTAACACATCTTTACAAGTTTGACAATTTTTATGGGCTCCAGTCCATGCAAATGCACCACACTATGAGCCCAACAGACAATCTCAAACTGGATAGTAATTCATAGCACACTCAAGATTATCGAGGAAATGCTATCCAGTTGCAGAATCATTGTTGGACACTATGTTGTCAGTTTTGGAAGCACAGTTCAGTCAAATATGGTCAGTATCTTGCTTGTTATGAACTAAAGGAATGAAGGAATATGCTGTTAGATGCAACCTGCCATGTTTTGCGCTGTAGAGATTCTATGCATCACAACTGGCACTGAAATTGTGCCTCATTTGAAAGCAGGCGAAAAAAAAATGCTTGCTAGACTTGTGTAAGAGAAATGAGCTTTGTGTAACTGCATGTGTATGGGCTGCCCAAGGGCACACAAGTGATATTGTCAATGCACACTATTGTTTTCCTGAAGCTAGAAAAGGCAACAGGCCACTTGGCTGAGTTTCAAAATATAGTCACTTTTAGAAAGGAGAAATAATGGAGGAAATATTTAATTATATATTGAGACTGTCAGCATGTAACACAAACCATAGAAAATTAATTTTGTTATATTTTCACGTGGTTTACTGTCACCTTCAGTGTTTAAAACTGATGTTTGGGAATCAAACAGTGGAGGTATTACAAGCATGAACAAGCTTGTTTAAACTACTCATTTCATATTTGTGGTTTCACTCTTCTTGATAAAGCAATAGAAAACAGTTAATAATTTTCCTGTTGTTTCATGATTCTTGCACATTTTAAGGATTTTTGTCATACCTAGGAATCTCCCAAGAATTACATCTCACAGCATTTAATTGTTCTAAAGTAATTTGCTTGCTTTGTTGATAAAATTGTCATAGCAACACCGTAATGTTTTCATTTTATGAAATGGACTACGTTCCATCTCTGAATATTCTTATTATGGAGTAAAAGTGATACGTAAAGTTTTTTTCTGACACTTGATAATGCATTAGTCCTTTAATAATTTTATTCTTGACAATGTTATGGAAATTTATATAATTGGCCCAATTATTACACATTTCGCTCTTGATTCATTTTCTCTTTGTCTATCATTGTAGAAACAGTAGGACACGTTATAACCTTCAGCATCAATATGATCTCTTAATTCATAATCGGTCATTAGTATGTGAAACTACATGTGACTGACTTGGTGAGATGTCTTATATCAGTGCAGTATTGCATCTCTGTGGGGGAAATGTAAATTACTGCTGTGACTGTCAGTGGCATCAAAGAGCCCCAGCAAAATTGAAGTCATTAGTAATTTGGGCTAACTCTTTTTTGGTTGAATCGTTCCAAGAACAATGAAAGGTAGTTGTGGTTATGGATCTACCGTCCATTATAAGGTCAAAATTTGGGATGGTTGCTGCTGATTATACAGTGTTCAGTACAATGTCTGCCTCTTCTGATACTGGAGCAGTACATGTTTGCACACTGCAAGACCTATTAGTGCTCAGGTTGATAATAGTCAAATAACATCTGTGTCACATCAGTGCCTGGCAGTGCCCATCTCCAGCATGGGAGAAGGAAACCACCACCTTGACATTCAATGACATTACCATTGCTGACTCCCCCTCTATTATCGTCATGGGAGTTACCGATAACCAGTTGATGAAGTGCTCCAACGTTAGAAATATTGAAGCCAGAAGAACAGGCCAGAGATTGGGAATTCTACTGGGGGATTGGTGGAAGATTGCTATCTTACCTCTTGATTCTCCAAATCTTTTCCTCCATCTATAAGACAGGAATTAGGAATGCAAAGGAATACTTCCTAGATAAATGTAGCCCCCACAATACTAAAGAAGGTTGACATCATCCAGGACAATATAGCTCACTTCATCAATATCCCATTCACCATCTTAAAGCTTTAGTTTCTCCACCATCAAGGTACAGTGCATTTGTGCGTCAATGCATTAGATACACTGCAACAACTCCTCAATCCTTCTCTGACAGCACCTTTTTCACCCATGACCTCAACAACCTATAGGACAAGTGCACCAGATGCATTGAATCACCATCACCTGCAAATTCCCTTACAAGCCACACACTCTCCTGACTAGGAACTATATCAGCATTTCTTCACTCCTGTTGTGTCAAAAACCTGTAACTCCATCCCTAAGAGCATTGTTGGCTACCTACACCCCATGAATGGTAGTGGTTCAAGAAGGTAGTTCGTCATTATGTTCTGAAGGGGTAATTTGGGAAGGCCAACAATTGCAGGACTTCATCACGATATTTACGTGCAATGAAAAAAAAGTTTTATTTATGATGAAATGAATTGAATAATATTACCAGTAATAAAGCAATGAGTACAACTTTTGGTTGGAACCAATAACACAGATTTCCATTCTCGTGTTGTTATTGCATCTTCACTTTAACTAATTTTCTTTGTTGGTCATCCTGAATACCTATTGCATAGAAGTCTATCACTATCTATAAAAGCCTCAACACCATTTGACCTGCCATTTAGAATTTCAGTTTGTCTGAGATAGAATGGACCTTCTCTCCCTGAAAGGACAGTCACTTGGCCAGAGCCATGTTTAGAAGAATGCCTAAGTACAGACGGGTGGAGTTTACTGAACTAAAGATACATAACTTCAAATTCAGCAAGAACCAACTTGCCGGCTCGGACGTTGCATTGCATTGTTACATGGAACCAAGTGTAACCAAATTCCAGTTCCTACTGACAAATTTACTCTTCCAGGTTGCTTTAACACACTAGACTGAACTGGTCAATCATCAATGGTGATATAAAATGCTATGGATCCACTTGCTGTCAATATTTACAACTATTTAAGGATTTTGCGAAGGTTTGTAGCTCGGGTTGTGGATGCAATTGTTAGTTTGCCCGCTGAGCTGGTTGGTTTGTATGCAGATGTTTCATCACGCTACGAGATAACATCATCAGTGTGACTTCCAATGAGGCGTTGTTGTACTACTCCTCCTTTTATTCGACCCGGTCTGTTATGGTGGGTTGTGTCATTTCCGGTCCTGTTCTGCAGTGTCTGGTATACAGGATCCATTTTGACATTTCTACAATCACATTTACAACTGATTCTGCCATAAAGGATCACCTTAGTTTGGACTTTTGTTCATGAATTAAAATAAACTCAAAGAGACAAACTAACTCCCTACTAAGAAAAAAAGTCACTAAAATATAAGCAAATGCTTTGGTTGCTGCAAATCTGATGTTGAGTTTGGATCTCAACAGAAGCCATATTCAATTTGAAATGCTAACTCGGTTTTTCTCTCCACAGTTGTCAAATCAGCTGACTATTTCCAGCACTTGCTGTTTTTATTTAACAATAGTGATTCATTGGTCAATAGACAACTAACAAGTTCAGGCTTGAGGCTTCACTGGGTGGATAACTCATTGTATAAATGCTTGAATTGACATCATCCTCAGCTCAGATAAACACACTGGCACATGAAATGGTTGTTCCACTAAGTGAAGTACAGAGCTTTATTGGTAGCTGTTTACTACTCCACAACCCAAGGGTTATGAGCTGAGCCTTCTGGAGTCTGATCTGGATGTTTCAAGAAGGACTCGCTTCCTTCCTTATGACTGGGGTATTCTGCTTGTTTGCTCCAAGGAGCAAGTTAAAATGGGGAAGCTGCTTTTGTGCTGAGGTGAAGGTCTTTATTCTGGTGCAATGTGTGTTTTACATAAACTAGGACCAGTGCATCATTCAGGATATTAGAAGTGTTACATGCTAGTATTCCATGTAAAATTTAACAAAGTTATCATAAACTGTCCCCTGGCAAATTGGAATTGAATATTGCTGATGCCCAAATGATATAAAATAAAGATATAGATGTTTGGATTCTAATGTCAGACTTAGTACTTGGACTGTGATGGACCAAACTGGTTTTAAAGACAGACCAAAAATGCTGACTTAAAAGGAGCCACAGACATAACCTAACCATTCAAGTGGCTCAGTTACAGGAAACCAATGAGGAATTTTTTATTTTATTTATTTAAATGATGTGGGTGTTGCTGGCTCGGCCAATATTTATTGCTCATCCATTATTGCCCATTAGTGCTGAGGCTCTGGAATCACAGACGTGGGACCAGGTAAGGAAGACAGATTTCAATCCCTAAAGAACATACTGAAGCAGATGGTTTATTTTACTTAGTAACCATCAGACTAGCTATTTTTATTCAACTCAACTTTCATCATCTGTCACGTCCCTAGGACATGAACAAAGATGTAGTCATGGAGAAAGAAATGGGAAACTAAATGCTTTCTAGGCTTCAGGTACTTCCAAAAAGGATAAAATCTGAAACATATTCCTCATATTTGCAGGTACCAGACCAAACATAATTTAGCCTGTTATAAGCATGAATGATAATCTTAAACTGTTTATTGATATTGCTTTTTGCGCACACAGAACTGCTCAGCAAGTCACACCTGTAAATTTGTTGGGGTTTTTCAAATAGATTGGTTGGGGGGCCCTTGTGGCACAATGGTAGTATCCCTAACCTTGCACCAGGAGGACAGGGTTCAAATCCCACTTGCTCCAATAGCGTGTAATATCACCTTTGAGTGGGTTGGTTAGAAAATATCTCAACAAGGATTTGGTTGAGTATGGTACTTATTCTGCCTAAAGTTACAAACAGAAGGAACATGTTGTTTGACTCAATCAGCAAATCACTTGAAGATATTGTTAATGTGCCTGACATTGCATTAGCAATAAAATTCATAGGAGGCATCATTCAATTGTGCATTCACAGAAAGTCTTTATAAAGAACTACACCTTAGATGTGCAACATGTGGAGTAGAAACAAAATACATTGCGTTACACATACAAAAGATACTTATGATTTATGAATTTTAATACTTGAACAGGTTTCTAATGCTAAAACAAACCTTTTTGATTATACATCAAGATTCTCACTGGTGTGTGTCGTGTCTCAAATACTGACAGCATTTACATTTCCTGTGACTCTTAAGATAGATGCTTTAAGTGGAAACTTCCTATTGCTTATTTGAGGAACCTTGGCTCAGTGATAGCACTCTTCAATCTGAGTCAGAGGTGATTAATCAAGACGCAGTCCAGAGAATTGATCATCTCACACAAGCTAGCATTTCACTGCAGAAGAGAGAGACTGCTACACTTTTGGAAGTGCTGACTTTCAAATACGATATTCAAATAAGGTCCTGTCTGCTTGCTCACGTGAGCAGAGGGATTTTGCTCATGATTTGTCTTACATTTCATTCTTCAGCCAATATCACTGGAAAAGGTCATTTGTCTGATTACAACTTAAAGAATCTTACTGAGCACAAATTAATTTATGATGCTTTTTCATTGCAACAAAGACTGTACTTCAGCAGTGCAATGGACTATCTTGTGGGCAGGAAAAGGTATGATACACAGGCAAAGATACTTCTTTTGAAAGCTAAGAAGTTGATGCCCCATAGAATGTGTTTAAAGCAGCTGGCAACCTTGCACGAACTTGAAGATAATTGGACATACTTAATACTAGAAAAGGATAAAAAAGTGGATAATTTTCTGCAAGGAGCCATCTTCAAGTGACTGAAATAAAGACAGGGTACATACAATATTGTAGTCCTGGAACATGTAACATGGTACACAAAATTGGCACTGAGTTGAGTTTTGAACTGCTGTGTATAAGAAGAGGAACACAAATGTTCCAAACTATTGAAAAGATGCTAATAGCTACAGCAGACCACTGAAAAGGAACTTATTTAAGCAGGTGGCAGCTGAATCATTAGGTGAGTCACACAATAGCTGTAACCTTTCTTTTCCCACAAAGGTCAAAATAAAAGGCAATGTGAAACACAACTAGCAACTTTTCCATTTCCGTGAGACTGTAACAGATTTAATAAACCAGAGTAACTATGAATAACAAACCATCACTGTTGTGGAGAGACTGTTCTCAACTGTATTCCATGCCGAAACTCTCCAAAGAGCAGAAACATGAGACTGCAGAAATATTGATAACTTGATGGCATGCATTGATCCTAAATGTGAGTGTTCAACATGTTTTCAACATAGAAACTCAAAGTGACAATGTTAATATTGACGGAAATCCAAAGAACTGCAGACGCTGGAAATTAGAAACAAAAACTGAAATTGCAAGAGGAACTCAGCAAGTCTGGCAGCATCTGTCGAGAGTGAAATAGTATTGATGGTTTGGGTCTTGTATGACTCTTCAGAACAGAGAACTGTAGTGAAGAAGTGTCGTACCAGATTCAAAATGTTAACTGTTTCTCTCTCCACAGATGCTGCCAGAGTTGCTGAGTTCCTCCAGCAATTTCCGTTTTTGTTTCTGAACTATCATTCTGATCACTTAACCTGAATGATCCCACCATTGTTCTACCATTCTCACATTCAGGTCACTTAATCTGAACTGTCAACATATTTTTTTTCCATCCTCACTCTAGACCCATTACTGCTACATTGCCCACCACCAAACGTAAGCATTAATGCTGTCCCCTGCACATTTCACTTCAGCTCTGATGAAGAGTCATCTAAACATGAAAAGTTAGCTTGCTCTCTCTCCATGGATGCTGTCTGACCCTCTGTGATCTCGAGCATTTGTTGTTTTCAGTATAGCTTCCAGCATCTGCTCCTACTGTTGAATTTCTTCTGCATTCTCTGTATTTGGTACTGAACATCTGAGCTTGACACACTCACGGAGAACAAGCAAGTTTGTGTCAATGTTAATAAGCAGCCCAGACTCTAAGCAGCTCAAACCTGTCACTATGTTAAACCTGCCTAGACCTTTCAAGAGCAAAAAAGTGAAGAACAGCAACCAGTATTCATGTAAATGCCAGCAAAATGATCAAAGCCAAAGGACATCATGCAAATATTGCAGAAGTCATGATATAAAACAAAGGTAAACATGACCATCATGGGGAAGATAGGATTTTATCTGAAAGAAGCTAAACCACTTTGCAAGCAAATATTTAGCTAGAAGTAAGGTGAAAAAGACTGTAAAATTTATAGAGACAGAAATGTTAGATGATGATTCTGACAAATCATCTGCGTATTAGATAAGTGTTGGATAATAATTTTGGTAAGTCTACACTTTAGAGGTTGGCACCATTGAAGTCTAAAGGAGAAAAATAGTTTGATGTAATTATTCTGATAAAGACTTCAGAAAGAGAACATCAAACGACACTGGTGCTCTCTGCAACATTATGTGCTTTGCAGACCTGAATAAAGTTATAACAGATGGAAAACCAAAATGGAACCCCTGAAAGGTAAGGTGGAGGCTCTGTGACAGAACAATGTACAGCCCGTGGGGACAGAACCCTCTAAGAACCCAATGCTGTGACAAGAATAAAGAATTAAAGTCTGGATATCTAATACAAATCTCAATGTTTTCACCTCAGGAGAAGCAAGTCAAAAGCTCCAAATCATAACCCTAAATTTGCTGGGAGAGATTAACAGCACTGAACATTATGGTTTATTTTGGCTAAATGTGAGTTGCACTAAATTTTATGGAGGGATTTCTGTCACTGGACCAAGCAGATTTTCTCACTGTATCTTATCAAACTTGTCTCATTAACTACTATCTCACCCCTATGGCATCTGTCAAGTTTAATTCAGGGGATATCAGTTGAAAGACTGACATCCTTTACAGCTCCACCACTTTTTAAACGTTTACTGTACACCCAGAGGAGCACTGGCATCCTGAAGTCCCCATGCATAGTCACAGCCAGAGTTGAAGGTATCGGAGGGAAAGATAGTGCTGTGATTCACTAACATGAATTTGAAGTCCTGGTGGTGGTAGTGCAGAGGAGGACTGTCCTCTTCCTGGCGGATTGGCAGAGAAGGTCAGGCTACCAGACCCTGGTCAGTTGACCATCCTCAGCAGCGATCTTAGAAGTTCAGCATTTACCAAAATGATGCTTGGCATGTTTGACCAGACCAGATTTCCCCAGGGAGTTATCTGACCAAACCTCCAGGGCCAACAGGCTTCACTGCCAAGTAGGCTCCTTCCATCCTGGTGGTGGGATCAGGGATTAAACTAAAATGCAGAGGTAAGGAGAGGAAGAAAATAAATTTATTGAGGGCATGAGTAACAATGCACTGTACACTATTTTACACTTTTTATTTAAATGTCATTGTTTTCACCTTACATCTGGTTGGTTGTCTCTGTGTGTAGCTCTGAATGTCATTGTTTCAATGTGAGGCATCAGTTCATGGTTACAGGTGATGTACCTGTGGTGAGAATGTGCTGCATCATCTGGAAACAAGAGGAACGAAGTTCAAACTGGCCAATGGGTGCTGCTGACACCTTTGGCTCTCCTCCGACACCAGCCCTATTCTTTTGTAGCCTTCGTGACCAAAAATGAAAACAAAAGTGAGTTTTGAGAAGATTTGTAGCTCAGTTTGAGGTTGTGGATGTAGGTTTGCTCACTAAGCTGGAAGTTTCATTTCCAGATGTTTCATCACCATACTCTGTAACATCTTCAGTGGGCCTCTGGGCAAAGCATGGCTAATAATTCCTGCTTTCTATTTACTGTATATGTTTGAGTGTCTTTGGGCTGGTGATGTCATTTCCTGTTCTTTTTTCTCAGGGGGTAGTAGATGGCGTCTAACTTGGTGTATTTGGTGTTAGAGTTCCTGTTGGCGAGCAATGTCTGGGGCAGGGAGGCTCAACACAAAGAGGGAACCAGTGCATTTAGATGGCCAGGGATGAGAGAGCCTGTTGGACTGTGTCCTACACAGGTCATGGGTCTGTGTGCAATGTTCTTTCCCTTTGAAAGCCCTGAGACCTAATGGACTGATCTTGGCCCACTAATTCATTGACCCAACTGGACAGCTCTGGATGAATAGTGCCCAGACCCCTGACTGATGCTTGTACATCTCTCCAACCATTCCCCTGGATTGGATGCAGTGGAACCCCAGCACTGACTATGACCCACACCCCAGACTGCAAAGACACAGACCCCGCCCCGACTGAGAACACTCTGATAGGGCGCCTAGTTGTGGCCAATCCCCTGGAGTGGTTTAGGAGGCTACCCTTGATTTACTGTGCAGGACCCTCTGAATGATGGGTACCTCCATGGACTTTGCTGAGGACTACTCCTGGAAGATTAGCTGCTTGCTTGCTGAACGTGAGGCATTTATCGAGTAAGCTGCTGGCTCATGGTGCTGGTATGTGAAGGATGGAGCACACTGCCGTACAGCAAGATGCACAACCTCTTGATTAAGGACTGCTGACCAGCAGAACAAAGTGCCAGGTTGTGTGACTGTGCTGATTGGCACAGCAAGACATAAACAGTGTGAGCATGCGGGTAGGCTCTAAGTAAGTGAGTGCTATGAATGCAACTGAGCAGTCCTGACATGCAGTGTTATGCAACCTTTGAGTTGAATCCCTATCTATGCATGCTAACTGTCCCTCCTGCAGGCTTGCAGTGTTAGTTGGGGTGCAATCCATAATGCAAGTCTATGCTTCTGGAGTGCCTTGCCAGGGAATCGGAGAGATGCCGTGATGGTTGTGAGGATTGACAAATGCCACTGTGCATGGACAATGGGTGCATGTGGCTGATGACAGTGGATACTGTGTCTTCTAATGAAGTTTGATCATATGTAACATGGAGGGAGGACCCTTGGAGCAATTGGCGAGCTGAATCTGCCAGGTACCTGCTCCGGTTTACAAATGGAATTTTCTCTAGCGTGATCGGTAAGATATAAACCTGGAAATTAATGTGGCAAATCAATCCATTCACAAGGTGTATTCACAAAGCAACAGTCCCCCTTAATTGATATAATTGGCTGCTGACTCGCAAGAAACTTACCGCTTTGCTTGTCAAAAGCACAGAAGATGGAATGAGATGCTCCTGACATTGAGATGGACCTCACTGGGCTCCTTGCACAGTACCACCAGGAATCTCACCATTGCCCATGTCGCTCAAACCTGTAGAAGATTCCGTCCATGGACGTCTCCAGTCACTCAGCAAATATTGCAGCATGTATCTATTGTTAGCGTGCTTGTATGTGCTCAAAGTGTCATTTTTAAAGAATTCCTGTTCAGTATTCACTTAAGAGAATTTATTTTTTATGAAAAACCTTGCCAGTTATAGTCGTCAGCATTCTTAATTCTTCTCTTTTAATGTAATCGTTCTTAATCCTCAACACTATTTTGGAAATGTCCCTTCAAACAAAAATTATACTGTGTAGTGTGCAAAAAACCTACTGCAGAAAGACAGGAGAACACTGCTGTAAAAAACAATGCACTGTGCAGCAGAGTTCCAAAGGGGAATAAAATGTAGGGCTAATCTAATCATAAAACCAACAGAAATGTATACTAATATGAACGACTTTACTTGATAATAAAGAAACAAAATGATTTAATCTCCATGTCTGTCAGTTTCGAAGAGTGCCTATTATTTGATGAAGTGTTTCAAAGTTACTGCTGAACCTTTGGTGAACTTGCATCGTTGGTACTAGTGCATCATTGTGCTTTTCACAAAAAAACACATGCACAATGAGTTACATAACAGATGATGCTTCTATTGTTTCATTAAATAATGTAACCCTTCCCAGGATCAGTCACCCAGCGTTCCTCAGTCAATCATGAGCTATGAATTTTATTCAATGAATTACTGTGACCTTGCTAGTTGGGTTCATGCTTGAAGTAATTAGGAAAATACACATTTCTTCATGGAGCTTGTGGAAGTTCATTGTACTTTCCTCCTTCGATCCAACAATAAACACAAGTAGATTAAATTAAATATAATATACACTGTAAATGTGGCCTGTAGATAGGAATCAAATTAATTTTTAAGCCCCTGCTACCATATTCGATTTTTTTGCATTTCAAAAATATACTTTATTCATGAAAATATCTTTACACACATACGTAGTCCCCAAAAACAGTTCGGTTCTGTACAGTAGCATGTCAGGAAACAGACAAACATTGGAGTTTGACTCTAACCAGCAAACAAACCCAAGGCATTTGATACTTGTCCAAGATTATATTTACATACATTTGAGGCACTGGGAGGGTCTAATAACTGAATTGACCCCCCTTTAACTTTGGCAGAAAGACCTCAGACTTTAGTGTGTCCCTCAGCATGTATCCTGGACCTTGGAATGTGCCAATCCCCAGTTGAGGGCAACTGCTTGCTTTTGAAGACCAACAAGCTTTGGGCAGACTAAAGACAGACTTTCATTGAGATGATGGTCCTGCAGGTGCAATCAATGTTTGTCTTGGGAAATAGACTGTAGGCACAGAGTCCTGAGTCATTGAACGGCTTGGGACAAACTTTGACAAGAACCACTGCATCTTTCTCCAGACTTCCTTTGCAAACGTCATATTCAACGCCTCTCAATACTCACTGTTTCCACCCACAGAAGGAGAGCGGATATCTTGGTTTCTGAGACACCACTGCTCTTGGAACATGGCACTGTCTGAGTTAATCACAGGAAGGGGAGAAGGATAAAAGTTACTTGGGAGAATAGAAATGGTAATAGCTGTTTTTAAAAAAAAATCCAAACAGTGCTGAGTGTAAAGGGAAATTAAATTCATACACAACAATGGTGTTCATTGTCCTGTGAGACTTGGAATTGGAGGAGGGCCATTCTGATTGGATACTCCACAGAGAGACCTATAAAGATGTTGTCTGGCCTCTTGATCAGAATCACTCTCCTTGATAGGGCCAGCCTGACTGTTCCTGCCAAGCTGACCTCACTCACCTTTCTTCCAAGCTTGCAGTGATGTTTATGACTTTGGACATCCTGCAGTCCGAGCTGTGATCATGGCTCCTAATGGTATTGTTGAGAATGAAATGTCAATAGGCTGGCAGTTCTTGGAGACAGAATATCCTGCCTTAACAGGACATAGCCTTGTTGTTAGGCAACTACTTGCCTAAGTTGCATAAGATTCTGTCATGGCTTCTAAATCTTGCTCTGACAAACCAGTCAGTTTGGTATTAGGAGAGGCCTATACCTCTGTGTTGACGAATATAACCAGGAGATTAGAATTTCCTCAGTTGAGGACTGACTCTGAGCTGGTTGGCCACACTAGTAAATAAAGGGTGACTTGGTGACGGGAGATAGGTCTCTGTGCAGTTATTTCAGCCCCTTTATAGACATGATGTACTATAGTTTCATTGTCAGCCGCAGATGCATGATTTACATACTGTTATATTATGAGTCGATAAAAGGGATCAAAATTGATAGGGCTTCTTGTGAAGATGTGTGGGCATTTAAAATACAAGCACTCTTTACATTATATGTCAATGGTATAGAACAGTGGTGACCATCAATACCATAATGGTTACACTTTTACATTTGGTGTATAAGTTGACCTCTGTTTGTGGTGGGATTTCTTTGAGTCTTGTATGCTTGCGAACAGTAGATATGGCAGCAACACAAGAGTGGTTTGTGCAGTGATCATACATCACAACCTCTGTGTCAAAAAGAGGTCATGTCAAATTTTGTCCACTTGATTGTTAGTGATGAAAATTATGTTTCAAAGGGGAGTTTGATCAGCAAAGTATACCAAAACTGACTCCCTATATTTATAAATCTACCATTGTTATGTTTGTGTGGCCTTGAGTTCAGTGAATTGCTTTTAATATTTTACAACAATGAGTAGGCTTCAAAAGCAATTCATTAGCTGTAAAGCTTTTTAAAATATCTAAATGTTTTGAAACAAGCTATATAAATGCATGCTTATTCTTCTTAAACCTCTGATTTTGCAAATCATCATTTTTCATCAGAAGTACACATTTGGAAGAATGAAAATCTTAAGTGAAACCACAATTTAAAATTGCAGTTCCTTCCAAAAATCTTGCAGGGGAGTAAAGGATTTTTGCATTGTATGTGTTACCAAAAACAACTGCAGAATTTCCAGATATTGTGTCAGTAGAATGCAAAGTCTTTCCCCTCACACATTCTTGGCAATTGATGCATAATCCTTGCTGCTACAGAATGGTCAGTGTAGAGATTTGTTTTGCCATTCAGAGTAGAGTGTTAAAATTAATCTGCATTGTCAGCAGTAGTATTGTGCTCAATGTTGAACTCTTTGACAACTGGCCATCACAACTGACAACCTCTTAATGTTCCAGTATATCCTGCATTCAGAATTATATTTTGAATGCTTCACCAATTGAATTTTAAAATGTGGTAGAAGTGTTTGTAAAATCACAAAAAAGTAACTAAAATGTAAATGTAAAAGTACTTTAAAAATTGCTCAATAGGCAGTACTTTTATTTTAGCTTTCAATAATGTACAAATCTAATTGCTCTTTAGGCTGAATTTGTTTATGATTATACTGGTCTGCCAACATACCACATTAATCAATGGTTGAATTCCAATCACTGTGTTCTGTGAAAAAGCTCCTAAAGCATTTGAGCAGAAATATCATCGTAAGGACCAGTTCTTCCACTTCTGTTGTTCTCTCCAGTTTTGTGGCTGAGGAATGTTAATCAGACAAGAAAATCTATAAAGGGTTCACCTCAATAATTAAGCTGGAGAACTTGGAAACCAGCCAGCTCTGAGGTCAATAACATTTATGTCAATCACAATCTTTCAGCGAATTTAACATTGATGTCCTGGAAACAGAGCATGAATTGAGTTAGTAAATTTGTTTGGTACGTGGTTTGCCAAATTTTCCCAGGAGTGACAAATCAGACTCAGATTGCCACTCCCTTTCCTTTTTACAAAATAAAAGAGCTCCACATTTCTGACACCAGTTTTCCATTTTGCTTCCTATAGAAATGCAGAGCAGTACTTCTGACAGGTCCCTGGTAGTGCAGAACTACTGGGGGAGGGCAATCCACTCCCCTCCCCTCCTATTTTTCATAACAATAATGGTGTGCTCTGATGTCAATAGTACTGGGGTTCCTCAGTGTAGCAAGTGTTGGCTTCATCAATTACCTATTCCAGTGGTGGATGCTCACTGATGATTGCGCAGTTTCTGCGCCATTCATGAATCTCAAGATACTGAAGCAGTCTGTGTGCATATGACTTGGACAACATCAAGTTTCGCTGTTACATGACAAGCAACATTAGACTTCAGGGTTCAGGTACATAATTCTTTGACATTTCCATCACAGGTTGACTGGGTGGTTAAGATGGTGTTTAGCCACTTGCCTTCATTGCTCACACCTTTGGGTAGAAGAATTAGGACTTCATGTTGAGATTGTGCAGGATGTTGGTGAGACCACTTTTGGAGTACTGTGTGCAGTTCTGGTTACTCTGTTATAGCAAGGATATTATTAAACAAGATAGGGTTCAGAAAAGATTTACCAGGATGTTGCCAAGAATGGAGGGTTTGAGAAATAAAAATAGACTGGAAAGACTGCGACTTTCTTCACTGGAGTGTAGAAGGTTGAGGGATGATCTTAATGAGGTTTATAAGGTCATGGGGGCCATAGATAAGATGAATGACAGGGCTTTTTCCTTAAGATGGTGGGTTTAAGACTAGGCGGCATATTTTTAATGTGTGAGGAGAAAAATGTAAAAAGAACATGAGAGGCAACTTTTTCGCACAGACAGTGTTTTGTGTGTGGAATGAATTGCTAGAGGAAATGGTGAATGCAAGTATAGTTACAATGTTTAAAAGGCAATTGGATAAGTTCATAAATAGGAAAGGTTTGGAGGGATATGCGCCAAATGCAGGCACATAGGACTGATTTAGTTTGGGAATGTGTTTGATGTGGCCTGGTTGGACCAAAGTGTCTGGTTCCATGCTGTATGACTCTATGGGTAGAGTTGTGGCTGTACAGGCCATTGGTTAGGCCACTTTTGGAATATTGTGTGCAATTCTGGTCCCCTTCCTATTGGAAGGATGTGCGTGTATAGAATGAACTGCCATAGGAAGTGGTGGAGGCTGGTATAGCTACAACATTAAAAAGGCATCTGGATGGGTACATGAATAGGAAGGGTTTTGTGGGATATGGTCAAGTGCTGGAAAATGGGACTAGATTAGATTAGGATATCTGGTCAGCATGGATGAGTTGGACCAAAGGGTCTGTTTCTGTGCTGTACATCTCTATGACTCTATTAGTTGCACCAAGTGCCAGACGATGACCATCTGAAACACCTCTGCTTGAAGTTTAATGTCATTACAGTTGGAAAAGTTGCAAGGTCCCTTTCAAGCTACACAGTATCCTGATTTGGTACTATATTGTCATTCTTTCACTTTGCTAAGTCAAAATCCTGCAGCTCCCTCCCAACAGCACTGTAAATGTCCTTACAGCGAAGGACTCCAGCAGTTCAAGAGGCAGCTCAGCACTGCCTTCTCCAGGTTAATTGGGGATGGGGAATAAGTACTGGCCTAGCTAGCGGCACCTATATCCATTGAATGAATATAAAAATGCAGCGACCCAGGCTAAACCACTCAGAGTACTGGTGTAAACCTAGTACAGTAACTGGTGGAAATTAAGTTTAAATGAATACAATAAAGTGAAAGTCCTTCTCTGTAATGGTGCTTACAAAACTAATCATTGATTGTCATAAAAACTGATTTAGTTTACTAATATCTTTTAAGGGAGATGATTTGCCTTCCTTACTTACTTTGGCCTGCAGACCTGCACTATAGTGTTGATTCTTAACACCCCGCTTGTACAGTAAAGAGCTGGCTATAGCTTTATCTTAAGAATGGCTACTGAGCATGTGTGTAGGGAGCCATTGCATTATGTTGTCAGACCACATGGGACTAAGACTCAATGAGGTTTGTACGATTTGAGACACCCTCTCCTAACATCTCTTGTTTCTTTGATGTCATGTTTAATGAGAGTTGTTGATGTTCACTGGCATACATGTGGTCTTTCAACAACTTAGACCTGAACACACTAAGTTATATGAAATGGCCAACAAGCCACTGAACTCAAAGGCATTTAGAGATGGCAACAATTGCTACCCCTGCCAATGAGACCCACATATCATAAGAGAAAAAGTTTGCAAAACTTTAAGGGTAGGGTGTCAAAGCAGTTCATGAAAACTATGGGATCTCAGGTTCTCTAAATAGCAGACTAGAATACAAAAGCTATAAAACTATGTTAAACATATGTAGTTTAGCCACAGCTGAATATTGCATCCAATGCTGGGCACTATATTTTAGGAAGGATGTGAGAATACAAAAAATATTTATTACATTTCCAGGGATAAGCAATTCTAGTTGTGAATAGTTTGGAGGTACAAGAGCTGTTCTGTTTACAGTAGAGAAGAATACGAGGAGATTGGATAGAGCTGTTTAAAATGTTGTGGTTCTGTTCGCCGAGCTGGGAATTTGTGTTGCAGACGTTTCGTCCCCTGTCTAGGTGACATCCTCAGTGCTTGGGAGCCTCCTGTGAAGCGCTTCTGTGATCTTTCCTCTGGCATTTGTAGTGGTTTGAATCTGCCGCTTCCGGTTGTCAGTTCCAGCTGTCCGTTGCAGTGGCCGGTATATTGGGTCCAGGTCGATGTGCTTATTGATTGAATCTATGGATGAGTGCCATGCCTCTAGGAATTCCCTGGCTGTTCTCTGTTTGGCTTGTCCTATAATAGTAGTGTTGTCCCAGTCAAATTCATGTTGCTTGTCATCTGCGTGTGTGGCTACTAAGAATAGCTGGTCGTGTCGTTTCGTGGCTAGTTGGTGTTCATGGATGTGGATCGTTAGTTGTCTTCCTGTTTGTCCTATGTAGTGTTTTGTGCAGTCCTTGCATGGGATTTTGTACACTACATTGGTTTTGCTCATGCTGGGTATCGGGTCCTTCGTTCTGGTGAGTTGTTGTCTGAGAGTGGCTGTTGGTTTGTGTGCTGTTATGAGTCCTAGTGGTCGCAATAGTCTGGCTGTCAGTTCAGAAATACTCTTGATGTATGGTAGTGTGGCTAGTCCTTTGGCAACAGATGCCTAAGGGAAAGACAACGGAACGAGAACATGCCACAATCCAAAGGACTAGCCACACTACCATCAGAAGCTTATCTATATTGTCATTGAACCCCAAACTATAGTAGGAATATCAGAACATAGAACATTACAGCATAGTACAGGCCCTTTGGTTGTCGATGTTGCGCTGACCTGCGGGACCAATCTGAAGCTATCTATCCTTCACTATTTCTTTTCATCCAGTAAAACAGGAAAGTTGCACAATTTATGTTGAACAGAGAAGATGGTACATCTCAAATTAATGGGATTTCTGTTCAAATGTGAGTGAACTGATTTTGGAAAATATATTAAGTGTTCACACAACAATTTGGCAAGGAGTAATTTTATGAAGAGGACAAGAACACTTCCTGTAGAAACATCTCTTTAGTTATTGGATCTCTATCCCAGTCATTTTTCTTTTCACTAGAACACTTAAAAACTAGTCCCTTTGGAATCATGGTGGGTTGGATCTTTTAAAGTCTGTTTCAAACCCATCTCTGGTGCTGTATTTTGCCAGTTGAAGATAAGGTACAAGAATGATCGATTTTCTTTATGAAATAGAGTGAAACTTTGCTGGAACTTTTATTAAAGTTGATGTTCCAATGATAGGTGCTTAACATAGTTTAAGAGATATTTCTGTCAATTTTGCATGGATTCATTATTTCTTGCATTCCTATAACGTGGAGCACAATCTCAAAGTAGAGATCAGAACTTTCAAATGCTGCTACTAAATCCCAATTACATCTTTGCATATTAGCCTGATTATTCCTTCCTCTGATTTAATTCTCCCATCTCTTCATTGTATGCAAAGTACCCATTCATAGACAGTTCTAAAAAAAATACATCTTTATATTACTTCAAAACAGTTCATTTATTTTTAAACTTGCAGTATTTTGTTGGTTATATTACTCTGATATTTACAATGTTCTAATAAATTGTCAATCTTTAACAAAAAAAACACAAAAAAGCTTGTATATTTAGAAGAATTCAGTGGGATCAAAACTGTGCTTCTAGAGGAAGCAATAATGTTTATAAATCTCCATTATTTAAATATTAACGCATACTGAGTTGTATCTAAACGTATCTACAATGTGAAAAACCATCAGAATCGTTACCTTCACTTTTTCTTTGTTGAATCATTGGCTAATCCAATAAATTATACCTCATATGACATCACATTCAACAGATATAGTTTTATTTTTCAACATCTAAAAACCACATAATGCTCACTTGTTTACCCACAAAATTGTAGTCCATATGGGTGCTATAACATTGCACAGCAACAATAGAAATGAAAGAAAATCTGATTAGCTATTGTGGGAATTACTGGATGAAATATAAAAAAAAACTTGTCACCTAATATAGCTGCTGGGAGCAGGAAACAAGGTGGGTGGGGAACCTAACTGTACGCACAGTGGGATTAAAGGTTAGAATTAAATCCACGGTGGATTGGAATGGTATCAGATTTCTTGAAGACAAGATGCGGGGAGCAATTTTTAATGCATTAGTATACCATATATAACTTATGCCCGTGTTTTATGTCCTTAAAAAGCAACACGCAATATGAACAATTTAGCTTGTCCAAAAAGTGGACTGTGAGGGAAGGGAGTGCAGCAGGTGACTTTCTACTGTGTTTTCTGAAAAGGTACAGAAACTAGTCATGTTTGGGCATGTGAATAAGAAGTTCACTGAAAATGTAATTGATTTTCTCCAGGTGTTAATGACTTCCATCTCCACTTCAATTAACCTGATTCAGAGTAAACGTTCCTGATAGACTTGCCAGGCTCAAGGAGATGAAAGGGCAAGTAGAGATATTTGAAGGTCACTAATAACTGAAATGTCGATGGGTAAACCAAGAATTCACCATTTTGTAACAATTACTTGGCACATCAAACCGTTGACAATGTGAACACCGGATGAATCATGGGCTCTTAAGTGGCTAACTAAGGGCCACCTAAAGGCTTCATTTAGCCTGTACATTGACCATAATGGGGTTTGCATGTAAATTTCTGATTGGCTACACGGGTGTTTGACTGGTGATGGTTAATAGTTAAAAACAAAACAAATTAGTGATTTGGTGGAGGGAAAGCTGTTTGGTTGTATATGTTAACACTTCCGGATGTATATATTTTTAAAAAATTTAAAAGGTTTCAACCTGCTGCCACCTGCAGGCAGCCCTGTCCCCATCCTCACCAGATTGTGACCATGTGCCTAATTGTAAAAGTGTAATGACTGAGGTGACTATCTTTGTACTGGTGGAGACTGTAGGGGAGTGATGTGATGGTGCATCCTCTGAGAGAGTCATGTCATCATCCTTCGAGATAGCAATCTGGATTTCTCCCACATGTTCCCTTTATTCTGTCATGGGATGTGGACTTTGCGGGCAAGTCCAGCATTTGTTGCCTTTCTCTCATTGCCCTTAAATTGTTTTCTTTCGTGTGAATCAATTTTAGAGGATAGTTAGGAGCCAACCATATTGCTGTGGTCTTGGGTCACATATAGACCAGACAATGATGGCAAATTTTCTTCCTGCAGTGGTGATGATGAACCATTAGAGTTTTTCCAACAGCTGATAGTTTCGTTGTCACAATTAGTGAATCCAGTTTTAATTCATTGAAATTAAATTTCACCAGCTGCCAAGGTGAGTAACCCCATGACCCTGGGGCATTAGCCTGTCCCTCCAGATTACTAGTCCAGTGACATTGTCATTATGCCACAATCTCTCCCACCGACTGACTCGGAAGTCCTGTAGTGGAGAGCACAAAGAATTACATTTGTACGATTCATTTTCCCATCACTGTGTCTACTGTACGCCCAATTCTTAACAGAAGTTTGGAATTATCTTCACTCTGATATTTTGAAACTCCAGCATCTTTGTTCACACTGATCAGATGGAGTTTAATCTAGGCAAGTGTGAGGTGTGACATTTTGGTAGGGCAAATCAGGGCAGGACTTATACACTTAATGGTAAAGTCTTGGGTAGTGTGACTGAACAAAGTGACCTTGAAATTCAGGTTCAAAGTTCCTTGAAAGTGAAGATGCCGGTAGACAGCGTGGTGAAGAAGGCATTTAGTACTCTTGCCTTTATTGGTCAGTAAATTGAGTAGAGGAGTTGGGATGTTAAGTTGCAGCTTTACAGGACGTTGCTTAGGCCACTTTTGGAATACTGTGTTCATTTCTGGTCTCCCTGCTATAGGAAGGATGTCGTGAAACTTGAAAGGGTTCAGAAAAGATTTACAAGGATGTTGGCAGGGTTGGAGGGTTTGAGCTATAGGGAGAGGCTGAATAGGCTGGAGCTGTTTTCTCTGGAGTGTTGGAGGCTGAGGGGTGACCATATAGAGGTTTATAAAATCAGGAGAGGCATGGATAGGGTGAAAAGCCAAGGTCTTTTACCCAGAGTAAGGGAGTCCAAAACAAGAGGGCATAAGTTTAAGGTGAAAGAAGAAAGGCTTAAAAGGGACTGAAAGGTCAATGTTTTCATGCAGAGGGTGGTGCATATAAGGAATGATCTGAAGTGGTTAAGATAGGTATAATTACACATTTAAAAGGCATCTGGATGGGTATATGAACAGGAAGGGTTTAGAGGGATATTGGCAAAATGCTGGCAAATGGAACTAGTTTGATTTGGGATATCTAGTCAGCACAGATGAGTTGGGCCAAGGAGTCTGTTTCTGTGCTGTATATCTCTACGACTCCAATGATCATCTGACTTTCTCCCTAGTGAGTTCCTCCATCTCCTCCTGTGTAGGGGTCAATATGCAGCTTTCTGTTAGATTGCATTCACTTTTAAGTGAAGTCTCCCTGACCCCGCGTGCAGTTGTGTCCTTCTGGTAGTTAAAAACACTGAGCATACTCTAAATGGACAGCAAAACCAACAAATGGACAACATTCAAGACCATGACTCATACACATGCACACACTGCTACAACCGGTATAATTTCACAGCATTAACTAAGCTCCACACATTCAATGCTGAGGCCTAGAACCCAAACTCCTGCTTGGTACATCTCTAATATCACATTGATGTTGATCGCATTATGAGCATCACTGCAGTAAATACTTTGTGCCACATATTCTTGAGCAGCACAATGGTTCATTGACTATTTTGCAACATTGGATCCAATTTAAATTCTGGACCTTATGAGTTAAGCTCTGCTGCAATCTTAACCAATACCACCTTGGTCAGGCAGGAGGGTCACTGAGTGCAAACTAGCTGCTGCTGGAAGGCCTGGAGGAAAACTTGCAAGGGAAACATTGAAAAGTCTTGGGATCTCTTGTTCTCTGCACCATGTAGTCAGGTAGCCATGGGCCCAAAATTAGACATTTTAAATTGACCGGAGAAATCAGGCTTGACAGAAAATTAGCCAAACAAAATTAAATAGCAAAGAGCAGTTATTGGCTACAGAGAAAAGTGGAAACCAAGGTGAAAGAGCTTGCAAAGGTTCAAGGGGAGACAATTCTAACCAGCCTAAGAGCTCTGTACTGGGGAAGAATGGATCAGAGTTTCTGGCACCTTGACTTCCAGCCAGTGCCTGAGGATGTGTACTTTACCCCACCCCAACATGTGAACAGTGAAGGGTGCTGGCGTGAGCACATTGAATAGAATAGAATCCCTACAATGTGGAAACAGGTCATTTGGCCCAACAAGTCCGCACCAATCCTCTGAAGAGTATCTCATTCAGACCCATTGCCCTAACCAATGCACCTAGCCTTCACATCCCTGAACACTAGGGCAATTTAGCATGGACAATTCACCTAACCTACACATCTTTGGAACGTGGGGGGAAACTAGAGCACCCAGAGGAAACCCACACAGGGGGAGAAAGTGCAAACTCTACACAGACAGTTGCCCAAGACTGGAATCAAACTTGGGTCCCTGGCACTGTGAGGCAGCAAAGCTAACCACTGAGCCCCTGTGCCACCCTTGGATGCTTTGAAGTCCCTCATGACCCAAAGGCCACAGGCGTTTGGGAAGATGGAGGGCCAGGGGGTTAAAACACACACACCTGGAAGCTACTTGGACAACAAAGAGTTGGAGCAAGACTCTTGGCAGAATATGATGTGTTAATCCAAGAAGATCCACCCTGACCTGGGTGAAAGAGAGGAAGGAGATTCCAGCAGTCCTTTAAATCAGAGAGGAAGGAGATTCCAGCAGTCCAGCTCAAACACGTGGATCATTGTAGATGATATCTTTTTTCAGATTGGGAGAGAGTAAATATTGTGGGCATTTGGGAAATGCTCATGTGATGTTTTTAATGAAGAATTTTTGTTAGTAAAATTGAGTTGAACTGCAAACTGAGTATGGTGTCCCTTTGTTTGCCTCACCGACAAGAGTGCTTGGGTAAAATGTTTTTAACACATAAAGTGGTCAAAGTGCCAAAACCACTGACCACAACTGAAACATGACTCAAAGACATGGTGGTTGAAACAGCAGTGACTGTTTTCTTGAGAGTTGTTGGGGTGGGTGCAGGAAGTGATCAGATCAATAGTTCTCAGCAGCAATTTAGGTTACAAAGCATTCACTCACACAGCCTGCCTGATACCTCGGGATTGCAGGGAACATATGCCTGTCTAGGTGTCCTTTAACCATTGCACCTGGACCTTGACTCCTTCAGATAATGTCTGGATGAGTGACCTCCTGCTTGTCCCTGCTTCATGACTGGACAGGCCACTCAACAATAAATGTAAAAGTTGGCTGGCTGCTGCAAGATTGCTCTTGCCATATCTGAGCAAAGTCCCATGTAATTCCAGTCCCACTGTCAGGGCATTTGTTGTGATGACAAGATTCTGCCAAGTTATGGGATCTACCTCATAGTCACTGTTGCACTGTAAATCATCCATGCCCATTGTGTCTTTAATAGCATGAAATAACCAACAGATTTTCTTTCAAGACTTAAGAAGCTGAATTTATTGTTCAAAATTGTTGGAAAATCGATGGAAAACCTGCAGCATTAAGTACCTGTTTAACACTGAACTGGCCAGACTTGGAGCTTCCCTGAGATTTAGAGGCAGAAAGTTCACTCTCTGAGAGCTGCCGGCCATCCAAAGTGTCACTGGGAGCTGTGACTGACTGCTGCTAATGCACTCACCAGAGATCAATCTTGCACTGCTGTACTTGGGTGAGTGAGGGTAGGAAAGAGATTGTAGAGAAGGTGCCCTCTGACAGAAAGGCAGAAAGTTTGCAGACAAAGGCAAGGCAGTGGCTTTCGGTAGCTTCCATGGCTATTGATGCCAGCTTCCTTGATTAGGTAGCGTCAGACAGCAAGGGAGCTCCCGGTAGGCTTCAGGAAACCTAACAGAGTTTACTGCACAACCATCAGGTGATGGGGGAAGCATGGGAAAGTCTCCAACTCCTGGTTAATCACTGAGACACCAGTAAATTCCAGTAGGACCCCCGTCATTTGGTGTAAATGTATGCATTAATCAGCTCAATGCTACCCTGCTGTAAAAGGGAGAGCTTTCTACAGGTTAATTCTCACCTCTGACATGATCACAGGAGGCTGATATGTGAGCTTCGTGCAACTAAGTGGAATTGCCCCCCTAACTTTCCTGTATGATGGGTGGATTAAATTTGATCCATAATTGTAACTTATTAACTCAATTGGTAAAAGTTTTTTTTGTATTGTTCTCAATAAAATTCCATGATATCAGATTTTTTTCCACCAACCTGTTCGATGCATTATCTGCAGAGCAGGTGGGACTTGAACCCTGGCCTCCTGGCTCAGAGATAGTGACACTACTCCTGCATCACATCAGCTCCTAAAGCTCACATACACTTCTGGAAGAGGTGAAACTTAAACCAGGGTGTCCTGGCTCAAAGGTAGGGACACTACCACTACACGACAAGAACCCTTAGAATTCCATTCAGAGCTGCATGAGTAGGTGGGAGTTGAACAGGGTTCCTCTGGCCCAAAGTTAGGGACAATTCCACTGTGCCACATGAGCCCATAATTTCATGATATCATAGTGTTGAACTTCCTATTCAGAAATGACACTTCCTATCCTGAAATGACAGGAAGAAATGCGAAGCAATGTTTACTACACTAGGGCATGTTGTTAAGTTCTATATATTGTTGGGCAAAAAAATCCAGAAATCCCTCCTTCATCCTTCTTCCATCGCCTTCTCCTTCCAGTCTTTTTGGATTTGAACTGTTGACAGATAGGTAGGAACCCTAACTGAAACATTAGATGTCCATAAAATCTCCACTAAGTTACAGTTACTGCTTTTATAAGCTTGACAAAGTAATGGTGCAAAGACTGTAGATGGCTCTGAATAAATGTATTTGTCAATTCCTAAAAACTACAATCCTGTTTCCCGTAACCTACATAGTCCAACTTTACTTGAACTCCAAATGGAGTTTAGAAAAAAGGTCCAAAATATTAACACAGCAATGTTTTGTTTTATTTTAGTATTTAACACAGTGAAACCTGTTATTCCACAATAAGATATAATTAGCTCTAAAACATCTTACTTGAGTGAAAATTGTGTGTTGCTAGAAATTGTTATAGACCAGACCAGACTCCTACACTAGTTTTATGGAGATACACAAGACTGCAACTTTTATACACTTTTTAAAAAAACAAGTTTATGGCACTGTGTTCCAGATGTGATTCAATTTGTCCACCGCTAAGCTGTAATCAAAACACACTTCATTCTTACAATACAGTTAAAGCAAAACAAAAAGAAGAATTGGCATAACTTTACTCCATTGAAATAATTACCAAGATAATGTGCTATTTAGCCAATAACCATCAATTGTTCCAATATAGGCAGTATCTCTTAAGCACACCCTTAACAAAGGCATTTCATCAACACAGTTATTATTCTCAAGTGCAGTCTCTCTCCAGTCCAGTAGAAAAGAAATAATCTGCTCCTTTTGACTTCTAAGAAGAAGCCTCTCTGTCTAAGACTTCACTCTAAGCAGCAGTGAACTCAATGTTTCAGCTCCAGCAGCCAGCAAACACCACCAAATAACTGATAGCAAACTAATGTCTGTCTTGGATATGTGGGAGTTTGACCCTGTCCAGTCATGATTTTTTTGTCTGACTTGAAAAAAGTTAAAGCTGTTTACCAACTGCCTGTGTGAAGGAAGTATTTCTGCACCACTGTGACAATGCCCCTCTGGAAGTGAAACAAGACAGAACACATCTCTTAATGGCACAGTATCATCACAAAATATTAACTGGTATATTACTATGTGTAGCTTCATAAAATGGCCAAAAGTGGCTAAAGCACATTTCCAATTGAACAATTGTAGAAATTGAGTTGGTCCATGGGAGTGTGTTGATAGTCTGAGAGCAGATACTTGTTGTCATGGAGAGAGGCAAAAGAGACCCAAGGTTTCATGTGATGAACAAAGAACCACTGCTTTTCCTCTTTGCACAACAACACAAAAAAAAGAAAAATAACTAAAATTTTGTGTCCATTTTGGCTTCTGATCTCGTTGCTGCTGGCTCTTGCTATGACCTTTTGGTCTAACATTTGGTGGAATTCTTGGTTAAAATTGCATTTGTGTCTCTTCCTGATTTTTATCTAGTCAAGAGACCAGCTCCTGCACTTGCCAGGTGCCTTTGTAACCCTCTGAAAGAGCAACACTAAAATTATTTGGATGGGGTGGGGGTGTGAGCAGAGGTTAGGTCACATCAGGATAGTGGCTGCTAATTCTCTACTGAATGGCTGAGCTGACCCTTAACGGAGTAAGGAATTAAATTGACTCCCTGCTCAAGCAGCCACTTATTGTCAAAGCAAAGACTAGCCATTCGTTTGAGATTGTAGATGGCCATTGGCAATCATGGACCTGGTTTACTTTCTTGCAATGCCACCATTTCTCATTAGTCTATAATCTGACTGTAGAATTGGTGGTTCAGTGTTGATGTCCTATCTCCAGTCTGAATGACCATCCAGCAAGGTTCCATACTGGGAGTACAGGATTGCTGAATTTACCTTCATACTTGACATGAGCTAATCACTAAGGAGAGTATACTTGGAAATATTTACGCTGAATGAATGCGAAAGGAAGTCTACACCACCCAGCCAGTTTCAAAACAGGATGGTGGAATGAATGGAATTCCCTGATTGCATTTCACAGTTGATTTCAATTAAGAATAGTACACATACAAGAGCCTAAACACATTAAATGTCTATTTGTACCCGCTGTGCTAATAATTAACATAGAGAATTTAGTATTTATTTTCAAATATGCATAGCCTTATTTACGCTATCAGGGATATTCTTAACATCAAGTTAGTTTAGAAACAGATGTTTACTATTAGAAAACAATTACTTTTGTGGCAGGTTTGCATGCTTACTTATTCAAAACAACTTGCTTGTGACGAGAACAAAATGCATATTTAAGTTGTATAAATATTTTGACTGGCTGTTTTCTTAGTTTAGCTGAAACAAGCACTTGGAGAATAGTGCTTCCATTTTATGAGGATCTGATTTTACCATAGATGGTTGCCATTAACTTGAGTGCATTTTAAAACGGAGCTATGGAAACAATTTCAAACATCACAGAATCTCTCCAAAATGCTTCTGTCTGCCAGCAAAACAATGAAAGCCTATTTTTAAAATACCACTACTTTAGTAACCTTTTGCTTAATGTTATAGTTACATCACTGGAATAAAATATAATCTTTTGCAAAGTTATTAAAACAAATTAAAAATAACTGTAATCATGGTAACTGCATGTGCAGAAAGTTCTCTCAATGATCTTTTAGTATTTTGATCAGATGTTGAACAAAGAAAATTACTCCAACTTCTCA
The DNA here is from genome assembly GCF_037043375.1 of Chiloscyllium plagiosum. Lineage (NCBI taxonomy): Eukaryota > Metazoa > Chordata > Chondrichthyes > Orectolobiformes > Hemiscylliidae > Chiloscyllium > Chiloscyllium plagiosum. Next base: position 33,890,841 of record NW_028270157.1, read on the forward strand.
GTCTCAGTAATCAATATCCCCTTCTCTGAGTTTCCTTTGGCCAGCATTGTGTCTGATATTTGGGATCATGTGATTAGCAAACTCCACCTGGAAGCAAATCTGCAAGTTCCAGTTGCTTTGTGTTGACTGCACATGCACATCAAATAACATATCTCCTTCATCTTGATCCAGTAAACTTATTGCCAGTAGGCAAGACTGGGGAACCTCCACTTCAGTGTTCAAGATGTGGAACAGCAATCAGCAAAGCAAAAAGAATTGTATGATTGCCAAAGGGAATTCTGCTCAAGCTCTATCGTGCACTGTTTAAACCACACCTTGAGAACTATGCCTAGTTCTTATAACTAATTCACAGAAGAAACCTTCGGGAGTTGAGTTTTGTGGCAGCTGAGGAGGGTGAATGCCAGTTTGGGCCAAAGAACATAGAACATAGAACATTACAGTGCAGTACAGACCCTTCGGCTCTCGATGTTGAGCCGACCTGTCATACCAATCTGAAGCCCATCAAACCTACACTATTCCATGTACATCCATATGCTTGTCCAATGACGATTTAAATGCACTTAAAGTTGGCGAATCTACTACCGTTGCAGGCAAAGCGTTCCATACCCTTACTATTCTCTGAGTAAAGAAACTACCTCTGACATCTGTCCTATATCTATCACCCCTCAATTTAAAGCTATGTCCCCTTGTGCTCGCCGTCACCAAACTTGGAAAAAGGCTCTCCCTGTCCACCCTATCTAACCTTCTGATTATCTTATATGTCTCTATTAAGTCACCTCTCAACCTTCTTCTCTCTAATGAAAACAACCTCAAATGCCTCAGCCTTTCCTCGTAAGAGCTTCCCTCCATACAAGGCAACATCCTAGTAAATCTCTGCACCCTTTCCAAAGCTTCCACATCCTTCTTATAATGCAGTGACCAGAACTGTACACAATACTCCAAGTGCGGCCGCACCAGAGTTTTGTACAGCTGTAGCATAATCTCATGGTTCCGGAACTTGATCCCTCTATTAATAAAAGCTAAAACACTGTATGCCTTCTTAACAACCTTGTCAACCTGGGTGACAACTTTCAAGGATCTGTGTACCTGGACACTGAGATCTCTCTGCTCATTTACACTACCAAGAATCTTACCATTAGCCCAGTACTTTGCATTCCGTTTACTCCGACCAAAGTGAATCACCTCACACTTGTCCGCATTAAACTCCATTTGCCATCTCTCAGCCCAGCTCTGCAGCTTATCTATGTCGCTCTGTAACCTACAACATCCTTCGTCACTATCCATAACTCCATCGACGTTAGTGTCGTCTGCAAATTTACTAACCCACCCTTCTACGCCCTCATCCAAGTTGTTTATAAAAATGACGAACAGCAGTGGACCCAACACCGACCCTTGCGGTACACCACTGGTAACTGGACTCCAGGATGAATATTTCCCATCAACCACCACCCTCTGTCTTCTTTCAGCAAGCCAATTACTGATCCAAACTGCTATATCTCCCACAATCCCATTCTTCAGCATTTTGTACAATAGCCTACTGTGGGGAACCTCATCGAATGCCCTGCTGAAATCCATATACACCACATCAACTGGCTTACTCTCATCTACCTATTTGGTCACCTTCTCAAAGAACTCAATAAGGTTTGTGAGACAAGACCTACCCTTCACAAAGGGTGCTGACTATCCCTAACCAAATTATTCTTTTCTAGATGATTATAAATCCTATCTCTTATAACCTTTCCCAACAACTGAAGTAAGGCTCACTGGTCTATAATTACCAGGGTTGTCCCTACTCCCCTTCTTGAACAGGGGAACCACATTTGCTATCCTCCAGTCTTCTGGCACTATTCCTGTAGACAATGACGATTTAAAGATCAATGCCAAAGGCTCGGCAATCTCCTCCCTGGCTTCCCAGAGGATCCTAGGATAAATCCCATCCGGTCCAGGGGACTTATCTATTTTCAACCCTGCAGGATTTCTAATGCCTCTTCTTTGTGAACCTCAATCCCACCTGGTCTAATAGCCTGTATCTCAGTATTCTCCTCGACAACATTGTCGTTTTCTAGAGTGAATACTGTCGAAAAATATTCATTAACTGCTTCCCCTATCTCCTCTGACACCACACACAACTTCCCACTACTATCCTTGATTGGCCCTAATCTTACTCTCGTCATTCTTTTACTCCTTAAATACCAATAGAAAGCCTTAGGGTTTACCCTGATCCTATCCGCTAACAACTTCTCATGTGTCCTCCTGGCTCTTCTGAGCTCCCTATTTAGGTCTTTCCTGGCTACCTTGTAACCCTCAAGTGCTCTAACTGAGCCTTCACATCTCATCCTAACATAAGCCTTCTTCTTCCTCTTGACCAGAGCTTCCACTTTCTTCCTAAACCACGGCTCCTGCGCTCCACAGCTTCCTCCCTGCCTGACAGGTACATACTTATCTAGGACACACAGGAGCTTTTCCTTGAATAAGCGCCACATTTCTAATGTGCCCATCCCCTGCAGTTTCCTTCTCCATCCTATGCTTCCTAAATCTTGCCTTTTCCCCAGCTGTAACTCTTGCCCAGTGGTATACACCTATCCCTTTCTATCACTAAAGTAAACATAACAGAATTGTGATCGCTATCACCAAAGTGCTCACCTACTTCCAAGTCTAATACCTGGCCGGGCTCATTACCCAGTACCAAATCTAATGTGGCTTCGCCCCTTGTTGGCCTGTCTACATACTGTGTCAGGAAGCCCTCCTGCACACACTGGACAAAAACTGACCCATCTATAGTACTCATAGTATAGTGTTCCCAGTCAATATTTGGAAATGATTTGGAGATGCCGGTGTTGGACTGGGGTGTACAAAGTTAAAAATCACACAACACCAGATTATAGTCCAACAGGTTTAATTGGAAGCACACTAGCTTTCGGAGTGACGCTCCTTCATCAGGTGATGAAGGAGCGTCACTCCGAAAGCTAGTGTGCTTCCAATTAAACCTGTTGGACTATAACCTGGTGTTGTGTGATTTTTAATATTTGGAAAGTTGAAGTCCCCATGACAACTACCCTGTCTCTCTCACTCCTATCAAGAATCATCATTGCTATCCTTTCGTCTACATCTCTGGAACTATTCGGAGGCCTATAGAAAACTCCCAACAGGTTGACCTCTCCTTTCCTGTTTCTAACCTCAGCCCATTCTACCTCAATTCACAAGTCCTCAAGCATCCTTTCTGCAACTGTAATACTGTCCTTGACCAACAATGCCACACCATCCCCACCCCTCTCTTTTACCATCTTCTCTGTTTTTATCCTGGAACCTGCAACAACCATTCCTGTCCCTGCTCTATCCATGTCTCCGAAATGGCCACAATATCGAAGTCCCAGGTACCAAGCCATGCTGCAAGTTCACCCACCTTATTCCAGATGCTCCTGGCGATGAAGTAGACACACTTCAAACCAACTTCTTGCTTGCTGGTGCCATCTTGCGTCCCTGAAACTTTATTTCAGACCTCCCTACTCTCAACCTTTTCTATACTTGAACTACAATTTTGGTACCCATCCCCATGCTGGTTTAGTTTAAACCCACCCTAATAGCCTTAGCAAATCTCCCCCCCAGGATATTGGTACCCCTATGGTTCAGATGAAGACCATCCTGCTTGTAGAGGTCCCACCTACCCCAAAAAGAGTCCCAATTATCCAAGAATCCAAAACCCTCCCTCCTGCACCATTCCTGTAGCCATGTGTTCAACTCCCCTCTCTCCCTTAAATCCCCATCTCTCTTCCTACCTATGTCGTTGGTGCCTATGTGGACCACGACCTGGGGCTGCTCCCACTCCCCTTAATGATCCCAAAAACACGATCAGAGACATCACAAACCTTGTTCAAACTTGGGGGGAAATTGATATAGGGAAAGGAAAACTATACAATTCTAGGAAACTCACTAATCATTATTGAAAACCAAAGTTAAAACAGAGAGCCAACAGGCAACAAGGAAGATTTGGGAGCTCTAACTTGATTGGGAACTAATTTGGGTGAAAGTTGGTGCTTATAAACCTTTGATCAGTCCTGCAGGTATAATCTCCAGTTATGAAAATGTGATTTAAGTATTATATATGATGCAATGTTTTAAAATGGATATGGGTGTTTAAGTTTACCTTCTTGGTTTAATGCTTTCATGCAATATTGTATCAGTGGCATGTCCAGCAATTATTGTGCATCCTCAAATGCCCTTATCTGTTGATGAACCTTCTTGAACCACAGTGGTTCATCTGGTGTAGGTACACTTACTATGCTGTTGGGAGTTCCAAGATTTGATTCTCACAACAGTGAATAAACAGTGATATTGTTCCAAATCAGGAATGTGTGTGGCTTGCAGGGGAAATTGAAGATAGTAGTGTCTCTATTTATCTCCTGCCATTGTCCTTCCAGGTGTTAGAGGTTGGACGTCCGAAAGTGTTTTCAATGGAGCAGTGCTGAATTGCTGCAGTGCATCTTGTACATAATACACACTGTGTGTTGGTAATGTATGGAGTGAATGCTTATATCAGTGAAAAGGATACACAATTAAGCTGGCAAATTGACCTTACTGACTATTGTTAGAGCTGCCTCATCCAGGCAAATGGACAGCATTCCATTATATTCCTGACATACGCCTTCTCGATGTTGGACAGACATTGGGGAGTCAGCAGGTAATTTACGTGTCTCAAAATCTCCAACCTCTGGTCTGCTTTTGTGGGCGCAATAATTATGTGGCTGGTCCGATTTAGATTATCGTCAATGCTAAGATCCAGGACTTTGGTAATAGGTGATTGGGTGATGTTGATGTTACTTGCTACTTAATTTGCAACTGTATGTTGTCCAAGACTTTCTGCATATTTGCACAAAACAGCTTTGTTTACTTAAAATTTTCTCAGGCTTTGTCAGTAACTTATTTTGCTGCATGAAGCCTGTATAGTTTGACATTTCTCCCCCCATGTAGCCTCTTATCTTTGAGTCATGTAATCCCTTTAAATTTTTGCTGCAGCCTTTCAAGACTTTATTGGCATGTGAAAAATCCTGCCTTTCATTTGCCGGACTGGTATCATTGGAAACACAGGATAAATAAGGAGTTACCTAGAAAGACTGCACAATGTTGGTCTGGCATGATATTGGTAAATGCTAAGCTCACTGCTTTGTGTAATGCTCTGTTTGAATGAAAGGATTTTCGCACAAACTATATTGTGCTGAGACTGTCAGTGGAATCTTAAGGGATTTCCTTTTAAGAATCATAATTTGAGTGTAATGAGAGTTTGAGCTGTACAATCTGTGTTTTGTTCTTAATCGTCCTCATTGGAAACCCGATGTTTGACAGGATTGGCTGCTTCCAATGCCGTCAAAAAGCCTTGCAGTTTTACTGTCCAAACGACAAAATGCAAAATTCATAAAATAAGGGAGTAACTGGGTATTTGAGCATGAATCAGCAATGAGTCAATAATGTCAGGACTGAGGGAAAGGAGAACATTGGCAGAAAAAGAATAGAGAATTATCAGTTGAAAAATAAATTATGCTTCTGTATCAATTAGATGAAAAGTCATGTGTGCTAGTGTTATTTCTCCTTTTCCAGCTAAATAATCATGCAAGATCTAAAACATCATTATTCAGTGTCCAGTACAACTGGGATAAGGAAATTTAGTTCAGAAATGAATATATTCATTTTGTAGATTTTCAAGTGTCCATATAGAGATTGCATAGTGCAAAAACTGTGTTATTTTTATTCTTCGGCATTTCTGATTGTGGACTGAAATGAGAAAATGCCTTTCTTTTTAAAACAAAGCAAAGTGGTTTATGTTGGGATGGATAGGGCAAAGGTGTGTGTGTGTGCGGGGGGGGGGGGGGGGGCGGGGGCAGAGAGCATTTGAGGGCTAAAGGGCTATCATAGAGTCATACAGCATGGAAACAGACCTTTCGGTCTAACTAGTCCTTGCCAAACATAATCCCAAACTGCCTGCCCTTGGCCCTAATCCCTCCAAACCGTTCCTATTCATGTAATCATTAAAATGTCTTTTAAACATTGTAATTATACCCACATCCACCACTTCATCACAAAGTTCATTCCACATGCAAAGCACGCTCTGTATTTACCTCATATCTTTTTAAAATCTCTCTCCTCGCACTTAAAAATGTGCTCTCTAGTCTTGAAATTCACCATCTTGGGAAAGAGGCAACTATCATCAACTTTATCTTCAACTCTTCTTATTTTATAAACCTCTTTCAGGTCACCTCTCAACCTCCTATGCTTCAGGGAAAAAAAGGTCTCAGCCTATCCAGCCTTTCTTTCTCACTCAAACTTTCCATACCCGACAACATCCTAGTAAATCTCTTTTGAGTCCTCTCCATGTTCATAATATTCTTTCTATAACTGGGCAACCAAAATTGGACACAGCGATCTGGGCTCACAGCTTGCTATTATTAGTTTTACACTATGGCACACAGTCAAAATCTACCTTACAAATCTCGGAATTTGGGAAAAGCTGAACATTTAAATAAAAGTAATTAATGAAGCCAAAGAAAGCAAACAAAAAAGTCTTTAAGGATCAAATTAATAATGATTTTTTTTATTTTTTTTTATTTTTTATTTTTTTTTGAGTGCAAGCAGCAGTGGAGGTAAGACGAACCCGGAAGACTGCAGCTAAGGTAAGGCAGTTTTTTTTAAAATTACTTACCGGTAGTGGACAGCGGTGTTTTCCCTTTCACAGAAGGAGCGGGAGCAGCGGGGGAAGTGACTAAGACCAGAGGGGCAGCCGGGAAGGAAAGCAGTGACCATATATATCAGCAAAGTGGCTAAACCCGAGACTCTACTACTGTAGAGTCTCCCACCCGTCCTCCTCCTCTGTGGTGGCTGTGTGGAATGCTCTGCCCCAGAGGGCAGTGGAGGCCCAGTCTCTAGATTCATTTAAGAAAGAGTTGAATAGAGCTCTCAAAGATAGTGGAATCAAGGGTTATGGAGATAAGGCAGGAACAGGATACTGATTAGGAATGATCAGCCATGATCATGTTGAATGGCGGTGCAGGCTCGAAGGGCTGAATGGCCTACTCCTGCACCTATTGTCTATTGCCTATTGTCTATTGTCTATTGTCTAACCTAGTTAATAAGGTAAGGTACATTCTAAACTTCCTCTATTGAATATGTTTGTTATTAAATTTATAGCAACTTGAACTAAGCTTTCTATTTTAGTACTGAGTGGGTGTTCAGATAAGTCGGGTATGGATGCTAGGGCAGTTGCTTGCTCCTCCTGCAGAATGTGGCAGGTGGCACACGTCTCTGCAGTCTACTTCTGTGGGAAGTGCGCCCAACTCCAGCTCCTTGAAAACCATATTAGGGAATTGGAGCTGGAGCTGGATGAACTACGGATCATTCGGGAAGCTGAGGGGGTAATCGAGAGGAGTTACCGGGAGTTGGTCACTCCTAAGGCTCAGGACAAGGATAGATGGGTTATAGTTAGGGGGAGGAAAGGGGACAGTCAGACAGTGCAGAGATCCCCTGTGGACATTCCCCTCAGCAATAAGTATACCATTTTGGATACTGCTGGGGGGGATGACCTACCAGAGGAAAGCCATAGCAGTCAGTTCTCTGGCACTGAGCCTGACACTGTGGCAAAGAAGGGAAGGGGGCAGAATAGAAAAGTACTCGTGGCAGGGGACTCGATAGTTAGGGGAATCGACAGGAGATTTTGTGGTCAGGATCGGGATTCCCGGAAGGTATGTTGCCTGGAAGGGGACCAATGTCCTGGGTGGAAGGTTTGCTCGAGTAGTTCGAGAGGGTTTAAACTTGTATGGCAGGGGGGTGGGAGCCTGAGCTGTATACCGGAGGTGAGAGTTGATGCAGATGAGGCAATAGCAAGAGGTAGACCAGCTAGTGGGAAGGATTTTCCTGACAAAGAACCAAGGTATCAGTTAAAGTGTGTTTGCTTTAACGCAAGGAGTATCAGAAATACAAGTGATGAACTTAGAGCATGGATCAGTACCTGGTGCTATGATGTTGTGGCCATAACAGACACATGGGTTTCTCAGGGGCAGGAATGGTTGCTGGATGTTCCAGGGTTTAGAGCATTTAAAAAGAATAGGGAGGGGGGAAAAAGAGGAGGGGGTGTAGCACTACTAATCAGAGAGGGTATCACAGCTACAGAAGCTTCCATTGTCGAGGAAGATCTGCCTAATGAGTAAGTATTGGTGGAAATTAGGAACAGCAAGGGTGCAGTCACCCCGTTAAGGGTTTACAACAGGCCCCCCAATAGCAGCAGGGAGATTGAAGAAAGCATAGGTCGGCAGATTTTGGAAAAGTGTGGATGTAGTAGGGTTGTTGTAATGGGTGACTTTAACTTTCCCAATATTGATTGGAACCTCCTATGAGCAGAAGATTTGAATGGAGCTGTTTTTGTAAGGTGTGTTCAGGAGGGTTTCCTAACTCAGTACGTTGACAGGCCGACAAGGGGAGAGGCCATTCTAGACTTAGTGCTCGGAAACGAACCAGGGCAGGTATCAGATCTTGTGGTGGGAAGGCATTTTGATGATAGTGACCACAACTGCCTCACATTCTACATAGCTATGGAGAAGGAGAGGATTAGGCAAAATGGGAGGATATTTAATTGGGGAAGAGAAAACTATGATGCGATTAGACATCAGTTAGGAAGCATGTATTGGGAGCAATTGTTCCATGGTAAAGGCACTATAGACATGTGGAGACTGTTTAAGGAACAGTTGTTGCAAGTGATGAATAAATATGTCCCTCTGAGACAGGCAAGTGGTAAGATAAAGGAACCTTGGATCATGAGAGTGGTGGAGCTTCTCGTCAAAAGGAAAAAGGTGGCTTACATAAGGTGGAGGAAGCTAGGGTCAAGCTCAGCTCTACAGGATTACAGGCAGGCGAGGAAGGAGCTTAAAAATGGTCTGAGGAGAGCCAGGAGGGGGCACTAGAAAGGCTTGGCAGAACGGATTAGGGAGAACACAAAGGCATTTTACACTTATGTGAGGAATAAGAGAATGGTCAAAGAAAGAGTAGGGCTGATCAGGGATAGCATAGGGAATTTGTGTGTGGAGTCTGAGGAGATAGGGGAAGGTCTAAGTGAGTTTTTTGCTTCTGTCTTTACGAAAGAAACAAACTTTGTAGTGAATGAAACCTTTGAAGAGCAGGTGTGCATGCTGAAATGGATAGAGATAGAGGAAGCTGATGTGCTGAAAATTTTGTCAAACATTAAGATTGACAAGTCACCAGGTCCGGACCAGATTTGTCCTCAGCTGCTTTGGGAAACGAGAAAATTTAATTGCTTCGCCACTTGCGAAGATCTTTTCATCCTCGCTCTCCACTGGAGTCGTACCTGAGGACTGGAGAGAGGCAAATGTAATTCCTCTCTTCAAGAAATAGGGAAATCCCCAGCAATTACAGACCAATAAGTCTCACATCTGTCTTCTGCAAGGTGTTAGAAAGGATTCTGAGGGATAGGATTTATGACCATCTGGAAGAGCTTGGCTTGATTAAATGCAGTCAACACGGCTTTATGAGGGGCAGGTCATGCCTCATAAACCTTATCGAGTTCTTTGAGGATGTGACTGGAAATGTTGATGAGGGTCGAGCTGTGGATGTGGTGTATATGGACTTCAGCAAGGCATTTGATAAGGTTCCCCATGGTAGGCTCATTCAGAAGGTCAGGAGGAATGGGATTCAGGGGAACATAGCTGTCTGGATACAGAATTGGCTGGCCAACAGAACACAGTGAGTGGTAGTAGAAGGAAAATATTCTGCCTGGAAGTCTGTGGTGAGTGGTGTTCCACAGGGCTCTGTCCTTGGGCCTCTATTGTTTGTAATTTTTATTAATGACTTGGATGAGGGGATTGAAGGGTGGGTCAGCAAGTTTGCAGACGACACAAAGGTTGGAGGTGTCGTTGACAGTATAGAGGGCTGTTGTAGGCTGCAGTGGGACATTGACAGGATGCAGAGATGGGCTGAGAGGTGGCAGATGGAGTTCAACCTGGATAAATGTGAGGTGATGCATTTTGAAAGTTGAGTACAGGATTAAGGATAGGATTCTTGGCAGTGTGGAGGAACAGAGGGATCTTAGGGTGCAGGTACATAGATCCCTTAAAATGGCCACCCAAGTGGACAGGGTTGTTAAGAAAGCATATGGTGTTTTGCCTTTCATTAACAGGGGTATTGAGTTTAAGAGTTGTGAGATCTTGTTGCAGCTCTATAAAACTTTGGTTAGGCCGCACTTGGAATACTGCGTCCAGTTCTGGTTGCCCTATTATTAGAAAGATGTGGATGCTTTGGAAAGGGTTCAGAGGAGGTTTATCAGGATGCAGCCTGGACTGGAGGGCTTATCTTATGAGGAGAGGTTGACTGAGCTCGGACTTTTTTCATTGGAGAAAAGGAGGAGAAGAGGGGACCTAATTGAGGTATACAAGATAATGAGAGGCATAGATAGAGTCGATAGCCCAGAGACTATTTCCCAGGACAGAAATGACTAACATGAGAGGTCATAGTTTTAAGCTGGTTGGAGGAAAGTATAGAGGGGATGTCAGAGGCGGGTTCTTTACACAGAGAGCTGTGAGAGCATGGAATGCATTGCCAGCAGCAGTTGTGAAGGCAGGGTCATTGGGGACATTTAAGAGACTCCTGGACATGCATATGGTCACAGAAATTTAAGGGTGCATACATGAGGATCAGTGGTCGGCACAACATCGTGGGCTGAAGGGCCTGTTCTGTGCTGTACTGTTCTATGTTCTATGTTTTATGTTCTATGATGCAATGTAGTACTTTAATTTTCAATTTTGTGTAGAGTTTTAGTTGACAATTACAAATTTCTGTGACTGAGAATAAAATAGTAGTTAAAAGAAAATCCAAAAAGTGTTTTGATCAATTTATAGAAGCTTGGTAATGATCTTGTACAACCACAGGGTGATAACCTTCCTTTGGCAAATGACACCCTCTTTAAATTGAGCTGTAGATTTACACAAAAATTGTAACGAAGTATTACTACAATAAATCTAATTGTGCAGAATAGGATGTGTATTTAGACGTAAGACTATCACAGATAAATGTAGGCTTTGGGAGTACACACCTGTATAAATATGAATGTGTGAAACTTCTGTTACCTGACAGAAAGCAAGACCGAATGAACAATAAAACTCATCACTTGTAATGTGTGTGGAATTAGGAACCAGGAAACAGAATTGGTTATAGGATGATTAGATAAGCTGAAGAGGCAAATGATCTGAGAATGCATTTGATAAAGCAAGTAAAAAATGCAACTTGTTTTGAGAGGAATGGTACATGAAATCAGTGAGGTAATGTTAAATTTCTGTAGGAATTTGCTTAGACCACAAGTTGAGTAGCGTGAACAAATATCATCTCCACATTACAGCTGCTGACTTCATTTCATTCCAAAGAGAAGCAGGTGGTGGAACATGATGGTTTGCAAAGTATGCAGCTTCTTTATATTCAAGAAGGACTTTTACTGCATGGGGATTGTTTTATGGGGGCCACATATCAACTCTGCTTTGTATTGGAACTGAAAGGGATTACACTGCCTCACTCGCAACTGGCGTGAGACCATAGGCAGCAAATTATGCAGCGCAGTGCCTAGATTTCCTGGAGAAGGTGCAAACCTTCACCCTGTGACAGTTTACAAAGCCAACTGCATTCTCATCACACAGCAAAGCAGAGGCTGTGTGCTGATCGATAAAAGGTTGGTTACATGTCAGAGACCACATATTTTTCCTTTTGGATAACAAACTGAAATGGGAGTTGAAACTGGGGAGATGGTGGCCTACTGGTATTGCCACTGGATTGGTAATGCGAATAAGTATTGGATACATAGGTTCAAATCTGATCAAGGTATGAGCTGGAGACTGCAGCATGTAGAAATGGATTTTGCCGGCAGGGACACAGCACAGCAGAGCAAACACAAACAGAAATTGCTGGAAAAGTTCAACAGGTCTGGTAGCATCTGTGGAGAGACATCAGAGTTAATGTTTCAGATCGAGTGCCCTTTCCTCAGAACTCAGCAGAGCAAATCTGGGGGTAAACAGCAACAGGAGCTACCAGATAAATACCTGAGGTGCGGCACCAGACATGACAATGGGGTGGAAATGGACCTGAATCTAGAGGTAGAGCTCTGGAGGTGGCAAACCAATTCAAAATGTGATGTAGGCTTGGCTGCTCAGGAACCAGCTTGAGTGACTGAGTGAGTCGTACCCAGAGGGAGAGAGAATATCAAGTATTTACGTATGTCACGGTAAATTTGTTTGCAATGGACAGTGAGAGTGAGAAATCTGATTTTGGCCAGTAGTGGGTAAGTTGGTGGAATTGGTTCCTAGATTATTTTCTGTAGTTAATAAGGTTCAAAATGGCAGGAGAATGCTGCCCGATGGAGGGCTCTTTTTCCAAAAGTAGGAAATCAGAGACTGTTCAGTGTCTGTGGTGATTATGCATGCAGGAATTGTGCTCAGCTTCAGCTCCTAGTCTGCTGTATGGGGTACCTAGGTCTACGGATAGACTCATTATGAAGCATCCATGAGGCTAAGAACATTTAGGATAGTAGGTTTAGCTGGTTGATCATACCACTAATATAGGCTACACAGGCAGAAAAGAGTTGGGTGACCACCAAGAAGAGTTATAAGTGTGAATAGTCAGGAGTCCCTTTTGGCTATTCCTCTCTCAAAGAGATACACCATTTTGGATACTGTTGGGGGCATGGCCTCTCAAGGGAAAGCAACATCAGTAGCCAGATTAGTTTGGTGAATCCAGGAAGGATTCATTAACCAATATGTAAATAGTCCAACCAGGGAAGGGGTGATAATGGAACTTGTGTTGAACCTGGCCAGATTATCAAAGATTTGGTGGCAGAACATTTTGGGAACAGTGATCATAGTTTCTGTAAGTTTTCAGATGGGATAAGACAGATTCTCGGGTGAAAATGTTAACTTGGGGGGAAGTCTAATTACAACAGTATTAGCCAGGAAGTGGAAACATTAGATTGGCGGCAGCTGTTTGAAGGTAAACCCACACCTGACATGTGGGAGCTCTTTAACAGCCAGCAGACCAGAGTTCAGGACCAGCATGTTCCTATGAGGATGAAAGATAAGGATGGCAAGTTTAGGGAACCTTGGATGATGAGAGATGTTGTAAGTTTAGTTAAAAAGATAAAGGAAGCATATGTAAGGTTTAGGAAACAGAAATCAAACAAGGTCCTGAGGATTATAAAGGAAGCAGATATGAACTTAAAGAAGAAATTAGGAGAGCTAGAAGGGACCATGAATGTCCTTGACAAGTAGGATTATGGAGATTTCAAAGCATTTATACATATATTAGGAACAAAAGGGTAACTAGGGAAAGGATGGGTCTAACTTAAGGACTTTGCATCGGTACTCATCAAGGAGAAAGATATGGATGAGGGATTTATCTGTGTACACTTCCCAATTAAGTTGCAACACTATTGATAACATGAAGGATTTGAGATAAAGGGAAAGGCTGAATAGGCTACGTCTGTTTTCTCTGGAGCGTTGGAGGCTGAGGGGTGACCTTATAGAGGTTTATAAAATCATGAGGGGCATGGATAGGATAAGTAGACAAGGTCTTTTCCCTGGTTTGGGAGAGTCCAGAACTAGAGGGCATAGGTTTAGGATGACGGGGCAAAATTTAAAAGGGACCTAAGGAGCAACATTTCATGCAGATAGTGGTGCGTGCATAGAATGAGTTGCCAGAGGAAGTGAGTGTTCGCTGGTACAATTACAGCATTTAAAAAGCAACTGGATGGGTATATGAATGGGAAGGATTTAGAGGGATATGGGCCAAGAGCTAGCAATTGGGACTTGATTAGTTTAGGATATCTGTTCAGTGTGGATGAGACCGAAGGGTCTGTTTCCATACTGTGTATCTCAATGAATCTATGACTCATTACTCCCATTGCAATTCTTGCACTTGTGCACAACAAACACACAGAGAAAACTATGCTGCCAAACAAATGGGTTGGAGCTTACTATTATTGAATGTCATATGGAACCAATGATTGTGTAGTTTGAAACACTGTGGAGGAACTCTACACTGCTCAAATGAGCTGATCTGAGTTGAATGCTGCATATAAAGAGCATTGCCATTATGAGGGCACAATCTTTGGCACCATTTCCCAGGCTCAAAGCTGATGAAGAACACAATGAGGAGGAAGAAGATAAAGAGGAAGGGACTCTGTTACCTAAGCAGCCTTTACTGCCTAGGTACATGAAAAACCAGCAGCGTGATAGCAGGAGTCTGAGCATTTATTACAGCATGTCAAACTTGTATTACAGCACTCGTGACTTTTGCTTGACAATAAAAACTGATCCTGCATGACAGATTCAAAGCTGAGGTATTTACCATGAAAATCTGCATTATAGTCAGGTCCACGGTTGAGTTAGCCACCAGTAGTGTGCTGGAAGGAATGAACCCCAAGTTTTGAGCAAAGGAAGAAGCCAAGTGATGAATTCCTCCATGCTCTCTTCAATTGACAACAGGCTTTCTGATGGGTTTCCAAATGCAGCAGTTTTGTTGTGTGCACCCATTCACCACTACCTGTAGGCTTCCATATTGAAGTCTTTATCTGGGTCATCTACACCAGCACTCGTGAACAACTGGTGAGTTAACACTATAGTTAACCTGGCTCACTGCACTAAATGCAGGACACTTACGCCCAGTGTCTTGCCATGTCTGGAATGCTCATTGCAGAATCAATGCATGTTTTTGAGGACCATCCACTGTACTATCAGGCCAAACAAGTGAATCTATATTAGTGAAAGCCATTTTCTCATTATCAACACAAAACAGTCAGGTTTAATGCAGATAATTAAAAAAATGAAGAGCAAAATCCTAACCAATCTGATTAATCCCTCAAGTTTAAGTGAATAATATCAAGGGCAGGGCCTCAAGAATTAGGAATTTGATCTCGGAATTTATGATAACACCAAATTAAATGGCGAATCAGAACTAAAAAATGTACACAGCTGCACACAATTCAATTAAACCAAGTCATGCTGGATTATTTAGCTATTGTGGTTCTGTTCGCTGAGCTGGAAATTTTTGTTGCAAACGTTTCGTCCCCTGTCTAGGTGACATCCTCAGTGCTTGGGAGCCTCCTGTGAAGCGCTTCTGTGGTGTTACCTCCGGCATTTATAGTGGCCTGTTCCTGCCGCTTCCGGTTGTCAGTTTCAGCTGTCCGCTGTAGTGGCCGGTATATTGGGTCCAGGTCGATGTGTTTGTTGATGGAGTTTGTGGATGAGTGCCATGCTTCTAGGAATTCCCTGGCTGTTCTTTGTTTGGCTTGCCCTATAATGGTAGTGTTGTCCCAGTCGAATTCATGTTGCTTGTCATCTGCGTGTGTGGCTACTAGGGATAGCTGGTCGTGGCGTTTCGTGGCTAGTTGATGTTCATGGATGCGGCACTCATCCACAAACTCCATCAACAAACACATCGACCTGGACCCAACATACCGGCCACTACAGCTGACAGCTGAAACTGACAACTGGAAGCGGCAGGGACAGGCCACTATAAATGCCGGTGGAAACACCACAGAAGAGCTTCACAGGAGGCTCCCAAGCACTGAGGATGTCACCTCGATGGGGACGAAACATTTGCAACAAAAATTTCCAGCTCGGCGAACAGAACCACAACAACGAGCACCAGAGCTACAAATCTTCACCCAAATTTTGAATTATTTAGCTATGTTAAAGATGGTTAAACGCAGTTACATTTGATCAAGGACATCAATAACTCATTCAGTGGACCAAATAGGAGCAGTATTATTATGAAAAAAAAAAGACTCAACGTCCATTCTGAATATAAACATTCTGAATTTAAATTATTTACAATAAATGAAACCAGGTTGTTCCCAAACGTTTTCAGTATCTCTCTGCCAAAAGAAGTACTTGTCAATTTCAGGTTTTTAAGAATTGTTACTCCCAATACCTATTCTTCTCCAATCCTTCCGCAAAGATCTAACCATTCCTGTTTACCTGTTTTAAGTGCATATAAAGTGAAGGGGGGAATATTTTTAAGAAACAAACAAAAAAGGATACCTTTGAGAAATCTTTCCCTTTTATCTCTTTGATTTTAATGTGGTCAGAAGGTACAACTGATTTAAGGCAATGCTGACAATGTGTTTGGAGAAGGGAAGCAGACAGGTTGTGGCAGATATTTGTTTCTGTCCAGCAGAAGGAAATTTCACAGTAAGCGGATGGGGAAATTTTACCCTTAGGACGTGTTGCCTCGAAACATTTGACTTGTAGTTTGGCTTCAGATCATGGCATATTTCAACCTGACCTATCACCTTCACCCCTACCTCCATCCACCTGTTGCACTCTCAGCTACCTTCCCCACAGTCGCACCCCCTTCCCATTTATCTCTCCACCCCCCGAGATTCCCAGCCTCATTCCTGATGAAGGGCTTTTGCCCGAAACATTGATTTTCCTGCTCCTTGGATGATGCCTGACCTGCTGTGCTATTCCAGCACTAATATAATCTTGACACATATTTCAGCCTCAGTAGACTGAAAATTAGATGATTAATTACAATAGCTTAATTAGTTATAGCCCTTATTCTAACTTCACAATTTTGCATTAGGGAATTATATTTGAAAGTTATGTGAGTGACAGAGTTACTGCAAAGAAGTACTTATTCTCTGACTGAGATCACTTTGAGTGCAGTTGGCTGATGGCATCATCACATTGCTGAATTTATCACAATGTTCCTTTCAAGTAATTTTCAGTCCAGTTATAAAACTACATTCATAGAAACAGGGATGCGTTTGATAATTATATTTAAAAACTCTTCAAAACCATAAATGAATACTTCTGATTTTGTGGTTGTAAACAAGATACAAATGTGTTTTATCATTTAAATGCATTGTACTTATGTAATGAGAAATTCAATTCCATTATGAAATAAGGACAAGAAATCTGGGTAAGGGAGCATGGTTAAAATACTTTATTGTAACTTTTTCTGTACTATGTATTTTAAGACAATCAATTCTAAGTGTGCAAACAGCATGAATTCCCACGTGGTGACTTTGTATTTAAATAATGTATTTATTAAAACAGTCAATTAAGGCTTGAATCTTCAATCACAAGTAATTAACACTATGACAAAATGCACCAATTTTTTTGTTTAGATTAGATTACTTACAGTGTGGAAACAGGCCCTTCGACACAAGTCCACACCGACCAACAACCCACCCAGACCCATTCCCCTACACCTAACACTATGGGCAATTTAGCCAGGCCAATTCACCTGACCTGCACATTTTTGGATTGAGGGAGGAAACCGGAGCACCCGAAGGAAACCCACGCAGACACGGGGAGAATGTGCAAACTCCACGCAGTCAGTCACCTGAGGTGGGAATTGAACCTGGCCGGCTCTGTGAGGCAGCAGTGCTAACCACTGTGCCACCCACTTTATTCTTACAAAATCGTCAATATACCTGATTTTCTTGTTTATATTCAAAATGCTGTCATGAGGAGATCTATCTTGACAATGGAGGATCTTACATAATATTAATTCAAATATTATTTGTCATATGGAAAAAAAATTATGTGAATGATATTCCATGATGTCTTTTTCACTCAGCTGTCATTAATTCAGTGAAAGAATGCTGGATGCCCAAGTAAATAGTGTAAAGTTTCTATAGAGTCCAAATATAACCTGCAGCTAGGCTCCTTTCGGCTTGAACTCCAAAAGATTGTCAATTCCATTGCTTAAGTCCTTATTTGGGCATCAGTAGCCTTCAATCCCCTTTGTTAAGGGTAACACATGATATCCTTAGATTGTCCAATTCACCAATGCTGCTGTTCCTCCTCTTCCTCTAAGCAGAGTAGAATGATCGAGGTGTTTCACATGTAAAGTTCTGCACAGCTGAAATTGTCGAAGCAACATGGGGGATTTTAATCCACATGTCAATTAGTTGAACCAGGTCAGTCAGGATAACCTTGAGGAGGAGTTCATTGAATGTATCCATGATAGTTTTCTTGAACAGAATGTAATGGAACAGACAAGGGAGCAAGCTATCCTAGATCTGGTCCTATGGAATGAGACAGGAATAATTAATGATGTCATAGTTGGAGATCCACTTGCAAGGAGCGATCACTGTATGGTGCAATTTAGAATACAGATGGAAAGTGCAAAGATAAAATCCAATACCAGGCCCCTGTGCTTAAACAAAGGAGACTACAATAGGATGAGGAAGGAGTTGGCTAAAGAAGACTTTATGGTGGGATGGTTGATGACCAGTGGAGGATTTTCAAAGTAATTTTTCAAAGTGCTCAGCAAAAGTACATACTAGTGAAAACTAGCAACAAATGTGACACCACTGTTTAAAAAGGGAGTTAGACAAAAGATGGGGAACGAGAGACTGGTTAGTTTAACCTCTATAGTGGGGAAAATGCTTGAGTCTATTATCAAGGAAGAGATAGCAGGCATCTAGATAGAAATTGTCCAGTTGGGCAGACGGGCCTGGGTTCATGATGGGCAGGTCAAGCTTGACTAATCTACTGGGATTCTTTGAAGATATTACGAGGACGGTGAACAACAGGAACCCAGTAGATGTAGTGTGTCTAGATTCCAAAAGGCATTCAACGAGATGTTGCACAAAAGGCTGCTGCATAAGATAAAGATGCAAGGCATTATGGGTAATGTTTTAACATGGATATTGGATTGGTTAACTAAAAGGAAGCAAAGAGTGGGGATAAGAGAGTGCTTTTCTGGTTGTCAATCAGTGACTAGTGGTGTGCCTTAGGGATCGGTATTGGGACCGCAATTATTCACAATCTATATAGATGATTTGGAGTTGAGGATCACGTGTAGTGTGTCAAAGTTTGCGGATGACACTAAGATGAGGAACATAGATAATTTAAATGAGTGAGCAAAGGTCTGGCAGATGGAATACAATATTAATAAATATAAAGTCATCCATTTTGGTAGAAGTAACAGTAAAAAGGACTATTATTTGAATAGTAAAAAGTTGCAACATACTGCTATGCAGAGGGACGTGGGTGTCCTTGTGCATGAATCACTGAAGGTTGGTCTCCAAGTACAACAAAGTAATTAGGAAGGCAAATTGAATCTTGTCCTTCATTGCTAAAGGGTTTAAAAGCAGGGACATTACATTGCAGCTGTACAGGGTGCTGGTGAGGCCACACCTGGAGTATTGCATGCAGTTCTGGTCTCCTTACTTGAGAAAGGATGTACTGGCACTAGAAGGAATTTGGAGGAGGTTCACTAGGTTGATTCCGGAGTTGAGGGTATTGGCTTATGAGGAGAGGCTGAGTAGACTGGGATTATATTCATTGGAATTTAGAAGAATGAGGGGAGGATCTAATAAAAACATATAAAATTGTGAAGGGAATAGACAAGATAGAAGTAGAGAGATGTTTCCACTGGCAGGTGAAACTAGGACAAGAGGGCATAGCCTCATAATTAGGGAGAGAAGATTTAGGATTGAATTGAGAAGGAACTTCTTCACCTCAAGGGTTGTGAATCTGTGGAATTCCCTTCCAGTGAAGTAGTTGAGACTTCCAAAGTAAATGCTTTTAAAGCTTAAGATAGATAACCTTTGAACAGTAAAGGAATTAAGGGCTGTGGTGAGGCGATGTGTAAGTGGAGCTGAGGCCACGAAAAGATCAGCCATGATCTTACTGAATGGCGGAGCAGGCTCGAAGGGCCAGAATCACCCTCTCCTGCTCCTGGCTCTTATGCTCTTAGAGCAGAAATAACATGATTTCCAAGCCAAAAATGTATAAGAATCCAATCATTTGAATTGCTAATAAACTCCAATGATCAGATCTGTTTGCAGGGGAACTGCCCTTTAAAAAAATGCATGTCATTTCATTTTTGTTCCACTGGTAGTACTAGGGGAGGTCTTAGAGTCATAGAGTCATGGAGATGTACAGCATGGAAACAGACCCTTCGGTCCAACCCGTCCATGCCGACCAGATATCCCAACCCAATCTAGTCCCACCTGCCAGCACCCTGCCCATATCCCTCCAAACCCTTCCTATTCATATACACATCCAAATGCCTCTTAAATGTTGCAATTGTACCAGTCTCCACCACATCCTCTGGCAGCTCATTCCATACACATACCACCCTCTGCGTGAAAAAGTTGCCCCTTAGGGCTCTTTTATATCTTTCCCCTCTCGCCCTAAAACTATGCCCTCTAGTTCTGGACTCCCCAACCCCAGGGAAAAGACTTTGTCTATTTATCCTATCCATGCCCCTCATAATTTTGTAAACCTCTATAAGGTCACCCCTCAGCCTCCGACGCTCCAGGGAAAACAGCCCCAGCCTGTTCAGCCTCTCCCTGTAGCTCAGATCCTCCAACCCTGGCAACATCCTTGTAAATCTTTTCTGAACCCTTTCAAGTTTCACAACATCTTTCCGGTAGGAAGGAGACCAGAATTGCACGCAATATTCCAACAGTGGCCTAACCAATGTCCTGTACAGCGGCAACATGACCTCCCAACTCCTGTACTCAATACTCTGACCAATAAAGGAAAGCATACCAACAACCTTCTTCACTATCCTATCTACCTGCGACTCCACTTTCAAGGAGCTATGAACCTGCACTCCAAGGTCTCTTTGTTCAGCAACACTCCCTAGGACCTTACCATTAAGTATATAAGTCCTGCTAAGATTTACTTTCCCAAAATGCAGCAACTCGCGTTTATCTGAATTAAACTCCATCTGCCATTCTCAGCCCATTACACCTCCAATTTTGGTGTCATCTGCCAACTGTACCTCTTATGTTCACACCCAAATCATTTATGTAAATGACAAAAAGTAGAGGGCCCAGCACCGATCCTTGTGGCACTCCAGTGGTCACAGGCCTCCAGTCTGAAAAACTACCCTCCACCACTACCCTCTGTCTTCTACCTTTGAGCCACTTCTGTATCCAAATGGCTAGTTCTTCCTGTATTCCATGTGATCTAACCTTGCTAATCAGTCTCCCATGGGGAACCTTGTCGAACGCCTTACTGAAGTCCATATAGATCACATCTACTGCTCTGCCCTCATCAATCTTCTTTGTTACTTCATCAAAAAACTCAATCAAGCTTGTGAGACATGATTTCCCACGCACAAAGCCATGTTGACTATCCCAAATCAGTCCTTGCCTTTCCAAATACATGTACATCCTGTCCCTCAGGATTCCCTCCAACAACTTGCTCACCACTGAGGTCAGGCTCGCTGGTCTACAGTTCCCTGGGTTGTCCTTACCATCCTTCTTAAATAGTGGCACCACATTTGCCAACCTCCAGTCTTTTGGCACCTCACCTGTGACTATCGATGACACAAATATCTCAGCAAGAGGCCCAGCAATCACTTCTCTAGCTTCCCACAGAGTTCTCAGGTACACCTGATCAGGTTCTGGGGATTTATCCATCTTTAACCATTTCAAGACATCCAGCACTTCCTCCTCTGTAATCTGGACATTTTTGCAAGATGTCACCATCTATTTCCCTACAGTCTATATCTTCCATATCCTTTTCCACAGTAAATACTAATGCAAACTATTCATTTAGTATCTCCCCCATTTTCTGTGGCTCCACACAAAGGCTGCCTTGCTGATCTTTGAGGGGCCCTATTCTCTCCCTAGTTACCCTTTTGTCCTTAATATATTTGTAAAACCCCTTTGGATTCTCCTTAATTCTATTTGCCAAAGCTATCTCATGTCCCCGTTTTGCCGTCCTGATTTCCCTCTTATGTGGGCGGCACGGTGGCACAGTGGTTAGCACTGCTGCCTCACAGCGCCAGAGACCCGGGTTCATTTCCCGCCTCAGGCGACTGACTGTGTGGAGTTTGCACATTCTCCCCGTGTCTGTGTGGGTTTCCTCCGGGTGCTTCGGTTTCCTTCCACAGTCCAAAGATGTGCAGGCCAGGTGAATTGGCCATGCTAAATTGCCCGTAGTGTTAGGTAAAGGGTAAAGGTAGGGATATGGGTGGGTTGCGCTTCGGCGGGTCGGTGTGGACTTGTTGGGCCGAAGGGCCTGTTTCCACACTGTAAGTAATCTAATCTAAAAAAGTATACTCCTACTCTCTTTATACTCTTCTAAGGATTCACTCGTTCTATCCTGTCTGTACCTGTCATATGCTTCCTTCTTTTTCTTAACCAAACCCTCAATTTCTTTAGTCATCCAGCATTCCCTATAGTTACCAGCCTTCCCTTTCACCCTGACAGGAATATACTTTCTCTGGATTCTTGTTATCTCATTTCTGAAGGCTTCCCATTTTCCAACCGTCCCTTTACCTGCAAACATCTGCCTCCAATCAGCTTTTAAAAGTTCTTGCCTAATACCGTCAAAATTGGCCTTTCTCCAATTTAGAACTTCAACTTTTATATCTGGTCTATCCTTTTCCATCACTATTTTAAAACGAATAGAATTATGGTCACTGGCCCCAAAGTGCTCCACCACTGACACCTCAGTCACCTGCCCTGCCTTATTTCCCAAGAGGAGGTCAAAATGCACCTTCTCTAGTAGGTACATCCACATACTGAATCAAAAAATTGTCTTGTACACACTTAAGAAATTCCTCTCCACCTAAACATTTAACACTATGGCAGTCCCAGTTGATGTTTGGAAAGTTAAAATCCTCTACCATAACCACCCTATTATTCTTACAGATAGCTGAGATCTCCTTACAAGTTTGTTTCTCAATTTCCCTCTAACTATTGGGGGGGTCTACAATACAATCCCAATAAGGCGATCATCCCTTTCTTATTTCTCAGTTCCACCCAAATAACTTCCCTGGATGTATTTCCGGGAATATCCTCCCTTAGCACAGCTGTAATGCTATCCCTTATCAAAAATGCCACTCCCCCTCCTCTTTTGCCTCCCTTTCTATCCTTCCTGTAGCATTTGTATCCTGGAACATTCAGCTGCCAGTCCTGCCCATCCCTGAGCCATGTTTCCATAATTGCTATGATATCCCAGTCCCATGTTCCTAACCATGCCCTGAGTTCATCTGCCTTCCCTGTTAGGCCCCTTGCATTAAATAAATGCAGTTTAATTTATTAGTCCTACCTTGTCCCTGCCTGCCCTGACTGTGTGACTCACTTCTATTCTCAGCTGTACCCGTCTCAGATCGATCTCTTTCCTCACTAACTCCCTGTGTCCCACCCACCCCACCTTACTAGTTTAAAACCTCCCAAGCAGTTCTAGCAAATTTCCCTGCCAGTATATTAGTCCCCTTCCAATTTAGGTGCAATCCGTCCTTCTTTTACAGGTCACCTCTACCCCAAAAGAGATTCCAATGATCCAAAAATGTGAATCCTTCTCCCATACACCAGCTCCTCAGCCACGCATTCATCTGCTCTATCCTCCTATTCCTGCCCTCACTAGCTCGTAGCACTGGGAGTAATCCAGATATTACTACCCTTGAGGACCTCCTTTTTAAAATTCTACATAACTCTCTGTAATCCCCCTTCAGAGTCTTAACCTTTTTCCTTCCAATGTCGTTGGTTCCAATGTGGAGCTGTGCTTTTTTTTTGCCTGAAAGACCAAAGAACTCTAACTACATCGATGGGGCTCAACCCTGTTTAATAGCAGCCTCAAGCAAAATGATAACTATCTAGAATGGGATTGCTAAATCTGACATTTTTAGGGCCTGAACAATTCAGACTAACTTCATGATCTCTGTTTCAATCACTAACTTTGATATTGCAGAACACCGTTTAAACAATCCGCTGAAAATAAGTTTGTTCTCCTCTCACTCTTAATCGCTTACATTTATTCTTAACTTTGTGTTATTTGATCTAGGTTGCTCAACAATCCCACTTTATTTCTTCATGCCTCTACCAAAGTATCCTTTAATGATTTTTTAATGATTCGAGCAACAGAACAGCCCAAATTATCTCAAAGTGCTGCTGGACAGTAAGTTATTTTCAGAGGTAGAAATGTTTGTAAAACCACACTGGAAGCTCTTTCCAAATTTTTCTCCCTTGTGGTATCTTATTTCACATCAGAACAATAAATGTTGATAAACAGACAATTCACGTTCATGTTGTGGAATAACGAGTTATATACAGCATTTTTAATGAGAACAGATACAAAGAGATTTCTTGTGTGCATCTGAATAGTAGAAGTTTTCCAGCAAAGATGGCTAATGGAGGAAACCACCAAATGCCTATTAAAAAAGAATGGCTATAATCCTGTATGAAATTACAGCTACATGTTAATGGACTCACCACTTACATAACACTTACATAATCAGTTTGATTGAAGCTACCTTGTTTAACAATTGGATTTGAAAATTGCATGATGAGTAGTGTCTGGGAATGCATAGGCACTGGACATGGATTCAGATCCCACTTCTGGATTCACTTAAATGAATAAACCTGGAATGAGAAGCCAACCTAATAGTGACATGAAACTTATAAAAACCATTCTTGTTCACTAATATTGTTTCGGGATGAAAATCTATTGGCCTATCCATTGCCCCAGATGTAACAATTTAATTGTATGTATCTGCAATGAAACTTAAAAATATGGAACTGCTTGGACAACCCAGCTTTGACCAAGACACCATTGGCAAAGGCCATTCATTCACTATTGCTGTGTCAAAGTCCTGGAACCTTCTTCTTAACAGCACTGAGAGTGTACCCATCAGCCATTGACTGCAGCAATTCAAGAATGTAGTTCACCACTACTTCCTCAAATTAGGTTTGGGCAATAAATGCTGGCCTGGCCAATGACACCAACATCCCACAAATAAAACAAGCTGCATGAAATATAATGGCTGAATGAAATTTAATAACATCCTAAAGGCTCTGGTGTCATCCATTTTGTTCCACTGCCCAAAACATATTTCCAGGCAAGAGGCCTTCAGTGTCCAGCATAACATAAGGGATTGATCTATATCATGCCTTATGTCTGTACTGAAAGGTAGCTTTTCTTTTATGGGGGTGATTTTTTTTTCCAAGGATATTTATCGATAAGGGAAGTTTAAATAAACAATTCTGAAGAAGAGTCATACTGGACTTGAAAGTTTAACTCTCTCTGTCTCCACAGATGCTGCCAGTCCTGCTGAATTCCTTCAGCATTCACTGCATTTACTTATGGTTTAAATAAGATACATTTGAACAAAGCCTTGTCAATATACTATAGAGCTGATTTTTTACAGCTGAACGTGACTCACAACATGGTACAATGATCTTCAGCAGTATTACTGTGTCACAAGTTGGTGTAAGTACATCATCTTCCTTTAACTATAAATTATAATTCTTATGTAAGCTTGTAAAGAGAAAGAGACAGTAGAAGTTGAACTTTGTTACACCTGTCTAACTAGAGAAATGAATCCAACTTCTATCACTTCTATTATCAGGATAAATACTCTGGAACTCTCAGTGTATAATTCATAAGCAACCGAGGATTTTTACTACAAATATACAGAAAGCTCTGTGCTCAAATTTTGAATTCAAGTTTTAATCTTTCAATTGTATCTCTATGTTTGAACTTTACTGATGTTTGTAGGATGGAAAAGTAAAATAATTGTCTTATGAGGCCAACAAAAACAGTTATCTGGAGAAACGTAAGCTTATTCATCATTTTATGTTCACTTAACCAAACATTTTGTCATGATCGTGCTGTATGACTCTATGACTCTATGAACAATATGAAGAAAAGCTGCATCCTGACCTTAAAATGTGTCAGCTTGGAAAAATGTAGGAAGAATTAACATTCTCACACTTGATGGTCTTTCTACCAAACTTTGCTTTCATATTTAATATGAGGTGGTACTGTATTCAGTGACTTTTGTACTATTTGTTTTAAGAGCACTAATTCTCCAGCTGGATAAGCATGTTCCCTGTCCTATCACGAAACACCTCACTATTGGACAGATACTCAAAAAATTATCAAATGCAGTCTGCTCCTTATTCCTATTCACTATTAAAGGGAAGTGAGTAAGTTCCAGTGCATCAAAGAGAGATGATTTGGAGATGCCACTGTTGGACTGGAGTGTACAAAATTAAAAATCACATGATACGAGGTTCGAGTCCAATAGATTTAATTGGAAGCGCTAGTTTTCGGAGCACTCCAAATGCTAGTGCTTCCAATTAAACCTGTTGGACTATAACCCGGTGTTGTGTGATTTTTAACCAAACAGAGAGATCTCCCAAAGGTGTCAAATATCTACAGGCTGGCAGGGAAGATTTTACATCCCCAGGAGGGATGGCAGAGGCACCAGAAGGAGTGTGCATTCTTAAAAATCTGAAACCAAGGTCAACCCTCCAAGCATATGTCTATTTCAGTTTAACTGGCTTTGGATGAATAATCCAGTCTTCAGCAGTTGGTCAGTAATTATAATATTCCAGTGAGGCTCTATGCTTCAGATTTTATTATTTTTTCAGATCGAATGGCTAAGAAACCTTTCTCAATTACTTTTTCGGGAAGGTTGTGGTATAGTGGTATTGTCACTGGGCTAGCAATCTAACGCTCTGGGGACCAAGGCTTGCATCACACTTTGAGTGCTGGTGGAATTTAAATTCACTTAATTAATAGTCCCGAGATTGAAAGTTAGCTTCAGTAATAATGACCCAAAAAACTGTCACCGGTTTTGCTAAAAGCCCACTTGGTTTGCTGATGCGCTTGTTGGGGAAGCAAAGCTGCTCCATATGTGACTCCAAACCCATGGTAAGCACTTCAAACTGCCCTTTCAAAAAGTCTAGCAAAGCACACAATTCAAGGGCAGTCAGAAATGGACACAAGTGTTAGTCTCGACAGCAACGCTAACATTCTTGGAGGAAGAAAGTAAAAATATCCCACTTATGATCTGAGTCCACCCATGTTCACTGTTCCCACCTCCAACAGCCACCTCTAATCTTTTCATTTGCCAGGAACAATCTCCAGTGCTGCTTGGTTGTTGCTGTGTAGCATAGAATTTTGACGCAGTAGCCCACATCTTTAACCTGGCTAACTGACAAAGTGAAATAGAAAAGTTCAAATGTGGCCCTGCTGTTAAATACAGCAGGATCTCTATTTCTAAATGTTCTAACTGCAGTCAAGTTCTCTGTTCTTTCCTGCCAGCCTGTAGGTATTTGAGGCCTTTGGGAGATCTCTCTCTTTGTTGCACTTGGAACTGACTCACTTCCCTTGAAGAGTGAATAGGAATAAGGAGAAAACTGCATTTGATGATTTTTTTTGAGTGCCTGTCCAATAGTGAGGTGTATCACGATAGGAGAGGGAACACTCCTGCTCAGCTCTTTTACTTTTTAGTCAAATGTTAGATGTCACACTGAAAGAGCAAAATTAGTGATAGGTTTGACACCAAGACACAGCAGATCAGAAATCAACACCAAGTTAAAGAATGAGATTTCAGGAGGGAATTTGAGGCATGTTTTAATGTGGGCTTGAAAGTAGGATGGAGATGTGGAGAAGTTCACAGGAAGGAATCCAGAGCTACAGACCTGATACACCCCCACCCCAATAGGCGAGCAAGGAGAATTGGGATAGAAATGAGAATACAGTTGGAAAAGATGCAAAATACAAGGAGTGTACGGAGATAGGGAAGGGTCAAGCCTTGATGATATTTAACCATGAGGCTAGAATTCTCAATTTGAGGCTTTGGGAAACAAATGTAACTCAGTCAGCTCTGGGTGACTGGGACTCGATGTGCAACGAACAGCCGTGTTGACCTTAGTGGAGGTGAAGGAGACAAGACTGGCCAGGAAGAAAATGCAATGATCGGGTCTAATAAAGATTGGCTTTTTCTTAAATCCCTTTTTCTCTTCATGCTTTCCAAAAAGGGCAAAGGAGAATTTGAACTCCCCCTGATGAAAGGAAACATTTCTCACCCATTTTCCATCTTATTAGGGCTAGTGTTTGGGCCTTTCAGCCTCTTGCTGGACTTCATATGGGAATTCAGACAGAAATCAGGGTCTTGTGATATTGATAGTGCCCCAATTATGTTTTAACCAAAGATTAGTAATGAGATCAATTTTGTTCACAATTTATATTAAAATTTAGAATTTGGAATCAAAGACACATCTCCTAAATTGGCGGATGACCCCAAATTGGGAGTGATTGTTAAAATTGTGAGGCTCTGCAACAAGATACAAGAAGACACAAAGAAAATTGTAGAGTTGACAAATGAGTGTTAATGCAGTTAACTGTGGAGGACCACATTTGTTAAGAAAAATAAGGAGGTCCCAAATGACTTGGAAACAATGAATCTTAATGGGATATAATGGTGAGGAAACCTGGAACTATGAATGTACAAATTATCATGAGGTGTAACTGAAATAACTCCACTGAGGCTGGTATCCTGTCAATAAGTTGCTATTAACTAAACATAGAGAATCCTTGACTACGATCCAGCCCCCTCAGAGCCAGCTCTCAGAGTGAACAGAACCTCTAACATTCCTGTTTCTATCTGTCAGCCAGGGCTCCCTGATTGGCCCAGATTAAAAGCTCCAATCAGGGAACTCTTATTCTATGAAGTCCACCTGGCTGACCTTGTTACAATCACTATAATAACACCGGTTGAGTCCATTAAAAAATTAATCCATATCCTCAACTCTATTGCTAGTGAAATAGAATTGAGAGTAGAGAAATAATGCTAAACCTTTATTAAACCTTGGTTAAACCACACTTGGATTGCTGTGGACTGTTCCATTTGTCATTTTATAAAAAAGGAAGAGTCACTGGAGAAAGTGCAAAAAGGCTTAAAAGGGAAATACAGAGCTCTATGATTATATGTTTCAGGAAGGGATAAACACTGTGTCTCTTTTCTCTTGTAAAGAGTTGCGGGTAATTTAGAGATCTATAATGTTATGAATTTTGATCGTGTTGGCAGAGAGAATGTTTCCCCTTGTAAGGAAGAGCAAAATTAGAAATCATCAAATAAATATTCATAAACATCTCAAGTCAGGAATTCAGAAGAATCTCTTTACTCACAGATTGCTGAGAAAGTGGAACTTGCTCACATATCAATTGAGGCATATTGTATATATGTAATTAAAGAAAGTTAGATAAGCATATAGGAAAGAAGGGAATACAGAGTTACTGTAGAAAGATGCCTGAATGGATAAGAGTAGGCATGGAATCTGTGGGCTGAATGGGATGTTTCTGTGCTGCGTATTCTATATACTTCCACGTAACCAAGAACTGAAATAGGAAAAGCCTGGCATTCCCACCAACCTGAAACAAGGTTGGCAGCTGGTTTACAGAGAGAAGAGGTCCTCTTCTTTATGCAGGACATTACAGTTGAGCGTGATTTGCTTTTACTCCTGTTCAATGGATGCTGGAGTGCTTGGTCTGTCCAATTTGTAGCCCAGATAGGTGATTTGTTGGGGGATTAGTGCACTTTCTCCAATGACTTGACTTCAACTCTACGTGCTCATGAAGATATCTCCCAATATATTTGGTGCCTTGCCGAATGCATCCTCTCCATTTTAGTCAGTCAGAGCTGGGGCTCCAATGAGTTGGGGGAATGTTTGACCCTACAATGGATCCTTTGAAGGCATCCCTAAAGTGTTTCTGTTGCTTCACTAGGAACCTCCTGCCATGACCAAGTTTTGAGTGGAATAATTGTTTCAGGAATCTGATGTTAGATATATGGATGACATGTCACTGCTGTAACCCATGTGTGTTGCTGTACAGCACTGTGGGAGTATCTACAGCACATGAACTGCAGTGATTCAAGAAAGCACCACCTCAAGGGGAATGAGGAATTGGCAATAACTGCTGGTCTGGCCAGCTACACCCACATCACATGAGTGAATAAAATTGCTTTTTAAAAATGTCCCTGCCAGTGAAGATTGTTTCACTGGCAGGATACCACCTCAATGCTGGGTACATTAACATGGTAGAGAATGCTGCTGCTGGTCCTTTTTCCTTGCACTGAATTTGGAGGATCATGTGAAGGTAGTGCTAATGGTCATTTTCCAGTGCTTTGAAGTGCCTGCTGTGAATTGTCCAAGTCTCCAATGCATGGAGTACCTTCTAAGAAAAGTGCAAAATGTTCCTTTTGCTCGTTATACCCACATGAAAAGAGCTGTGTGGAAAGCTATGTCCCTGCCATGGACTCTACCCTTTCCTAAAACAAAACCTTCTTTATACAACATCCTTGCTACTCAGTCCCTTGCTTGAATGTCTTTGTTTAATCCTGATTGTTGGCCTAATAGCCACCTAAAATTCCTCACTGCTGGCCCACTGTTTCCCATCCTTTTCATGCAGACAGTTGACAGGACACTTTAGATTAGGAATTAAAATACTGGGATTTTAAAAAATATTTCTGATGCTGGTGCATTTCGCACTTGGGTCTGTGCCCTGACCATCCAAAATGCATCCAGGATTAAAATCCAGGTCTGTACAAGTGAAAAATGGGTCAGTCCCTTCCAGTTTTCATCACAAAATCTATCTTTAAAGTTTAACTTCGTCTCTGGACCTTGTACAAATGAAAATGTAGAATGTGTTCCAGTTGAGGAACAAAAGATAAGGCTTTTTTTGTTTTACTTTTGATATATTTTGTATGAAAACTTAATTATGTTCGAGGAAATTGGTTGCATTTTCTTTTTGTTGTCAAACATAAGCTACCAGCTTTATCTTAAAATGTCAGGCATCACTATTAGTAGCCAGAATCAATGGCAAAAGACCAACAAAGCACTTTGTAATCAGAGAAGCAACACCCAGATAAAAAAGAACTCTGGGTAATTGCTTAAACAGCTGAGAAATAGAATTGTAACAGTGCCAAAGTTGGCTGTTTGATTATTACAATATGCTGTTTAACAGTGCCCTCAGATTCAAATCCATCAGTGCTCTCTATATTAGTATTAACACAACTGAGAAATGTTTTTGAGATGCAGTTTTATAAAGGCTGTAACTCAGGAATTGGTCAATTGCAAAGCGAGGCTTCCCATCATTCTTGAGCCAAGCTTGCAAAAATAAATTTTCCTGGCTCGAATTCAGGAAAGAACAGCTATGGCTGCAGGATGGAAAGTTAAATGGACTTGCCTGGATACGATAAAATACAAACAGTGCTTTGATATATGTTAAAGTCTTAACAGGGCTGACAGGCTTAGCTGCCTCTTTAACAGCAGGTTGATGTCTTATTTTGGTTGAAAAGTTTTGTATTTTATCTTTGAGATGGTATCAAATCTTGCATGCAACTTTTTTGTCATTGTAATTTAAGACAAGCTGATAGAGTTGTAGATAATTTATTCAATACAGCACTGCTTCCTTTGCAGCAACTTTAAAAAAGACACAATGGAGAAGAGCCAAAATTGTTGCATTTCAAGTAACAGTCATCGTATAGGAATCTCTTTGAATGCATGAGGCACCAGTTGTGCCTCTCTAACCCTTGTTTAAAATCTTTCTTCCACCATCCTTTCTAGGTCTCTCAAACTGCAGACAATCTTTAACTGGTCGCAGGAGTTGGCAATATGTTGTTTGATTTTTTTTCAATAGGCTACTATTCTCCAAACACTGAGTAGAAGTGCATAGGAATTGCCCAGAGTGACTTGTGTATGATTATTCTTGCCATGTGCAGCAAGGTCTGAGTTCGATTTGGCTAAGGTTAGGAATGTGTGTGGGCTGCACGCCACAGTTTATCTATTCGTGATGCATCATACTGGAGCTACAGCCTAAGATTTCAGTTAACTTAAATTTTTGGTGGTTTGCGTTGTATCAGTACATTTGCGCTCGGAGTGTTTCATTCATTTTGACTTCTCTGAAACTACCATTCCTTTCACCCCACCAGCCTTCATATGCAAAGAATAATCCTCCGCCATTTTTGCCAACTCCAACACGACGCCACTACTAAACACATCCTCCCTTCCCTCCCCCCGTCTGCATTCCACAGAGATCGTTCCCTCCGGGACAACCTAGTCCATTCCTCCATCACACTTAACAACTCTCCCATCACACACGGCACCTTTCCATGCCCTTTTACCTCTTCCATGCTCACCATCCAAGGCCCCAGACACTCATTTCAGATTAAGCAGCGTTTCACTTGTACCTCTTTCAATTTGGTCTATTACATTCATTGCTCCCAATGTGGTCTCCTCTACATCGGAGAGACAAAACTCCGACTAGGTGATCGTTTTGCTGAGCACCTTCGGTCTGTACGCAATCAGGTTCCGGATCTTCCTGTGTCTTGCCACTTCAACACACAATCCTGCTCCCATGCCCACATGTCTGTCCTTGGCCTGCTGCAATGTTCCAGTGAAGCTCAACGCAAACTGGAGGAACAGCATCTCATCTTCCGACTAGGCACGTTACAGCCTGCCGGTCTCAACATTGAATTCAACAACTTCAGATAATCTTATTTCATTTATTTTATTTATTTTTTTAAATGTATTTTTTTCACTGTTCTGTACCTCTTATTTCTTGATTGTCTCTCTTTCTCTCGCTCCCTACTCTCTCATCATCTTTTTCTCTCCTCTTCCCCCTTTGCTACCCTTCTCCCCTGTTTTCCATTTTGCCTCACCTTCACCCCTTTCCTCCCATCCCCCACATATTTTGTCACATAGCACTGGCTTCAGCCTTGGTCATTCACAGTTCCTAATTTCCCTATAATCTCTCTATGCACTGTCATTATAATCTCTTTATTGCTACCTTTGCTTCTGGAGCCATGACTCACCTTCTCTCAGCCTCGTATAAATACCTCCCTATTTCTCCCCTTTTTTTAGCTTTGGCAAAGGGTCAGTTAGAATCGAAACATCAGCACTTTTCTCTCCTTACAGATGCTGCTAGACCTGCTGAGATTTTCCAGCATTTTCTCTTTTGGTTTCAGATTCCAGCATCTGCAGTAATTTGTTTTTATTCCTTCCTTGGGGTCTTTTAGAGTCCTAAATAAAGGTTTCAGAGAGACAGGCCAGAGTGACTTCAGTCAGCCTCCACTGTCTCAACATGGACTGTTTGAGCATGGGGTTAGGGAAAATGCCAGGCACTTTCTCCTGAAGCTGTGATCTCAGCAAGCTTCTCAGAGACCATTGGGCATGCTATTTTCTTGATACCACTGGGTCAATTCCAGGAGCAGGTCAACCTCATCCACTGGCAGATGAGCAAAGGGATGTACCCTTCTTTTTAATAGCACATTGGCACTTACTGCATTCTCTGGCAGAAGAACCTTGTTCCCATCAGTATATTCCCTTCTACCCCTCAGTATTGAAACAAGTTTTCTTGCCTCACCCTGAGGAAATATGCTGACCTTTCCTCTGGATATAAAATCCAGCTAATTCTCAGGGATTTTTTTACCGTCATCTGCATTCTTAGGAGTGCCTTTACAGGGATTCACAGCTGTAATCAGAGCAACAGCTTGACCTGCTATGTTATTTGACTGCTTCCCATTCTTTGTTTGGGGTGGACTAGCTTCAGTATATCCCACTGGTTTCGTCCACAGCCTTTACCAGTTGGCCTGGACATGCTCTACCATTCAAGAGTTAAAATACATGGGTTTATTGGCCTCTGCTCTAATCTCAAAATCACTCTTTCTGTCCTGAAGAGGGTTCCCATAACTTCTCTCTCTCCCATGGGTTCTGGTTTTTATTTATCTCCCCATCTCTGACCGTTCCATTTTGTTGGTGGTGACTCAAGAAGGCCTTCTTCAGAAATGGTGGTTTGGAAATCAGCTCATTATCATCAAACAGTGGGGCCTGCCTTTGTTCCAATGGGTGCATTCTTATTGGGAAGATTTCAGAGTCTTTGTACACCTCAAGGAGAATAATTTCACTGAGTTTTATGTGTCCATACCCACTAGTCACAATTAAGCATTTTAAGCCTATCAAATTCCAGGAATGTCTTATCAGGTTGTTCCCTGAGAGATGACAGTATGCTTCCAGCACTCACTAGTACACATTTAAGATGGCTTCTTTGACTGCCTCATAATCTGTGGCTCTTTCTTCAGGCAAGAGAGAGAAAACTTTCTCTGAATGTTTATTCAGTGCAGGGACCCACGATGCATGTTGTCACCACATATGTTGTTTGTTCTCACATTCTTGACTTTTTAAGAAAGTAAGATTTCACTGCACCAAGTTGTTGCATCATTTTTGAATTAGTTCAGCCTGGTGTAGAAAATGCACAACTTGAAATTCATGTTGGCGCCACCACGTTAGCATCTACTCCAGCACTCTAACTGATGCTTGTAAGTCACAATGTGTTCTGTCATGTTGTTCATAGCCGTGTTTATCAAAAACGAGGTGAAATTTATCAGAAATTATTGTTGCAATCCTTCAACATTTCCTTAAATTACAGTCCCTATCCTTACCTAATTCCATTGTTTCTTTTGGAAGAACTTGCCCTGAAATGAGTTGTATAGAATACTTTAATGTTTTTACAGTCCCAGCATTTGAAGAAGGCTTTCTCCCTTATGTCTTAAAATTTAGGAATTAATTGGGCTAACTGGATTACCTCTGTCCTGAGACCTGAGCCAGTGAAGTCATCACAGAACACAATTGGACTCTTGCCCTTCAGTTCAAGCTATTTAGTTCAAACTCCATTTCTTCCCTATTTTTGAAATTCTCTCTTTGCTCCTTGCTCTTTCTTCTCCTTCCCAATTCTGTCTTTCTTCTCTCTCTCTCCCTTTCCTCTTTCTCTCTCTATTTCTTTCCACATTTTCTCAAAATCCTAATTTCCACTCCTTGAATTTTAAACTTTCTACTGCTGTGCTATCTGTTTGGTTGTTCTCAGTTTCTGCCCATTGACCACCCCTTTTAAATTTCAGATTTCCTGGTTTTCAGGAGAGATTATAATCTCAAATGTTGTGCTAAATCTTTTAACTCTTTGATGGACAGACCTTTTAAATTCTCAGAAATAATTCTACCAGATTGAATTTGGGTATCTCTACACTGTGGAAATGCAAACTCAAGAATCATATCAAAACCTTCTGGAAGAAATGTTTCTCCTTTTGGTATTGTAATGAGTTAGAATTGCATGTGATTCTTTTATTCTCTCACGTATGCTTTTTGTTAACCTCTTGACTTTATCAGCTTTAATTGTAGACAGTAAAGCTGACTGTACTATTTTGGCACTGTTTCTTGGAAACAATTGAAATGGCTGCATCAAGGATGCAGTACAAACTGTTGGTGGCTTTAGTGTCAAGAATATCTGATAACCCCATTTTTAAGATTTTCTTGTGGTTTGCAAGACAATTAAATAATTCCTCCAAATGTCTGAAATCAGTAGTATCATCTAGTCTTGCAGACATGAAGAGGGCTTGGAGACTAACACAGATTAACTTTAGTGCTATATACTTTCTCTTAGATTCAGCAAATCTTCTTCTGAGGGCAATGCAGTCTTCCTTTTGTTGAGTAGAGTTATACTGATCACTGGAATTTAGCTTCTGAAGTGGTTGAAGTTGTTCAAAATACAACAGAATTTTAAGAGTAAAGCATGCATTTCTGCTCAAAAGTGAAAGTGTTGTCTTTTAATGACATACTGTTGTTCCACATAGTATTCAACAAAAGGGAGACTGCATTGCTCTCAGAAGAACATTTGCTGAATCTAAGAGTTTATCTGTGTTAGTCTCCAAGCTCTCTTTATGTCTGCAAGACTAGATGATACTACTGATTTCAGACATTTGGAGGAATTATTTAATTGTCTTGCAACCACAAGAAAATCTTAAAAATGGGGTTATCAGATATTCTTGACACTAAAGCCACCAACAGTTTGTACTGCATCCTTGATGCAGCCATTTCAACTGTTTCCAAGAAGTAGTGCCAAAATAGACTACTCTGAGGATTCCTTTGGTTTTGAATGGTGTTTTACCTGCTGTTTTCTGTCAGAATATTGCAGTTTCATTCTCTTCAACTAAGGGGTATTTTCAGATAATACAGTAACACTTGCCTCAGTGTCAGCATTGAAATTAGTTGGATGACCATTAACCCGTGTGATCTGTTTCACACCTAATTCAGATGAATAAGCTATTTGAAATAACTGCACAGAGGTTAGGTCCTGTCACCAAGTCACCTTTTATTTACTAGTACACAGTACACTGGCTGTTGCCAGCCAGCCCAGAGTTAGTCCGCAACTGATGAGATTCTAATCTCCTGATTATATATTTTTTTCTTTTATGGTGGTGGCTGCTTGTGCTCAGTGAAAGAAAATAAACTAAAATCCACAAACACAAAGAAGAAACGAAAGGCAATGTCTCCCAGTCAAGGGAACTGTTCCCCCGCAGTACACTGGCTGGGGCTAGCCAGTTTGGAGTCAGTCCTCACCTGAGGAGGTTCTAATCCTGTGATTATATTTTCTTTTCTTTCTTTATTTTCCTTCTTGCAGCTGAATACAGCCCAGTGAAAGAAAACAAACCAAGAAACACAAAAATAAAGAAGAAAATGAAGGCAATGTCTCCCACAGTCAGGGGAGCTTTTCCCCCACAGAACACTGGCTGTGGGCAGCCAGCTTGGAGTCAGTCCTCAATTGAGGAGATTCTAATCTCCTGGTTATTTTGATGAGCCGAGGCTTTCCAGATTGGCCCAGGTTAACAATTTTTATCAAGAACCTCATAGTTAGTGAGGTCAACTTGATTCCAATCTGTACACTATTACACCTAGGAAAGATCAATTCACATATTCTAAACATAGTGTATCCTCAAATAATGATATGTATTCTAATGAAATGATGTCTTGATATTCTACATTTTCTTCCAAAAATCTTATGGTGTTAATCTCTTTGTGCAACTAAGTGTTTTTGGTTCTTTTGTTCAACAGTGTTTTTTGACTTTTGGTCATGCTCTAGAAATATCCAGGTTTCTAATGAAGATTGCATCAGTGGGATAGAGCTGGACATTGCTTCTGTTTGTGTGGTTTATTAACGACACATCTGAAATAGTGAATCATTGCACCAAACGATTAAAATATGTTTTCATCGACCAAGTGGTCCTTTGGTGTTTATGTACTTCAGAAATTTGAGGAAATGTGATGAACTAGGATCATTTTCTATGCCCATCATCATCTCTTGAGCTGTGTTCTGATTTAGGTTTCTATGATTACCTGGATAAGCATTTCAATGTGAGGTCCTGTTTTGATTGTAACATTCCTGAAAGACATGGATCAGAAATTCTGACAACAATTCCATCTCAAATTAGTTCTGATTGTAAATCACAACAATTATAAACTTCTGACAATGTGTAATGATCATTGATAAATTGTTAACAGGTTGTCCTCAAAGCTGTATCCTTCCATTAAATCTAACTCTTTCCAATATATGATTGGAATTTAATGTAAAGTAATTATCAAATGTAATTTTCAAATGCTCTTGCAATAATGTCAAAGGTATCTATCTCTAATAACAAAAACAAAAATTGCTGGAAAAGCTCAGCAGGTCTGGCAGCATCTGAGGAAGGGTCACTTGACCTGGAATATTAACTCTGATTTCTCTTTACAGATGCTGCCAGGTCTGCTGAGCTTTTCAGTAATTGCTGCTTTTGTTTCTGATTTACAGTATCCACATTTCTCTCAGGTACCTGTCTGCTCTCTTACATTCTGTTGTTTTGAAATATGATCAGCTATTGAATACGTAAAATTAGAAAATGTGATCATTTGTTCTTATCTCACTTTTTCTGTAATCCTGAAGCAGTTTGGTAACAAATTAATTGTCTCATCCATATAGGCAAGTTTGTTTCCCTGTCTGAAGTATCTGTGAACTTTCTAGGCAGTGTCATTTCTTTCTCCATGTCATTGCATTTAACGGATATTATTTCCCTAAGTTGAAATATTTACTTGAAAGACATTACAAGAATTTTCTAATTGTTCATTGGTGTAGCTGATTTTGTGGTTCAGTGTTTTAAATTGTACGATCATTCTTTGCATCAAAATTTTGTCTTCTTCAGCAATTTTGAAGATAATATAATTCATTATTTAATTACTGTAGATGAATGGCTAATAAACCTTTATATTTAAGATGCTTTTTTGTTTCAATTAAGATTAACCCCTCTCCAAGATTTTTGCTGAGATTTTCTTTAATTCCTGTTAATTAACTTTGAATCACTCCTGTAAGTTTCAGAATTATCCTTCTAATTGTGCTGAAGAAAATCAATTGTTTAAATATTGTTAAGCCCTTCCAGTGAGAAAATGTTATAGCTTTACTTTTTCCCAAAATGGAGCAAAATACTGTTAATTCGCACCATTTTCCCCGTCTCCTTAGTGATTTGCGCTTCCTTTTTAACAATATGGATGACTCATGTTTATTTAATCTTCCACTTAGCAATGTTCACACCAGTTTTGATCAAAGTGACATTGTGTTGTTAGGAAAATTTTCAGTAGTAAAACAGAAAGCTGATTCCCCATAAACATTAAAGTTTTAATAGACTCTTTCTCTGACTTCAATTTTTCTCATATAAGCTGGTTGTCTTAACGTTTCAATTAGTGAGTGTCCCTTTTCCAAAAATTTTTTTTCAGCTTTTCTGAATCATTTTAAATTATTTGAACTATGCTCCTTTACTAAATATAGTGATTTATGCATTTTTTTTTAGCTTCCCAACCATACATGTTTGAAATTATACCCTTCATCTCAGGGATTTAACTTCCTTCAGGTGATTTACATTGTCTACTGTATCCTGTATTTGTGACTCCAATTGATCCACTTGTACCTTAGGTGAGACTTGTATGACCCACAGTTTTTTTGTCAAAATCACTATTTTTGACTATTTCTTGCAGTTATAAGCTTTTGGAGGCTGGCTTAGTACAGTTGTCAGTGCTGCTACTCTGTTAACTGTTCATTGCTGTATTCAGAAGAACTGGCTTACTGCACTTCCTTTTAAGCTGTTGAATATTTAAAGACACACTCACAACTTTCATTTTGGATTGTCTTTTCCTCTTCCTTTTCAAATGGCTGTTGTTTGTGTGAAAGTGAAGATTTCTTCAGCTAATAACTATTACTGGAATATTTTATGAGACAGTAGTGCCCACCTATTTTTATCATAGTATATATTAGATTAGATTACATTAGATTACATTTTAGATTAGATTAGATTACATTACATATATGATTAGATTTTAGATTAGATTAGATTACATATATGACAAAGTTCATCCCTTTGCATGTTTGTGGTTATGTTCACTGGAACCATCTCAGGTGCCTTGGGTAGATTTAATAAGACTGACCTTTCTTATTAGTGTAAATTACTGATATCATGTGGGGAAGGATACACACCAATGAAGCTTGCAACAGAAAGTAGGCTCAATCTTCACAAATAGAATAGTTACCACATAGTACTTAATAGCTATTTACATTACTGTTTCTTTTAAAACCATCAGGCTCAACATCAGTGTAAGTACAAATTACTATTAACCCTAAACAAGTGTCACTGGATCAGAAACATTGACACTGCTTTCTCTGCACATATGCAGCTGAATTGATGAGTTTCTCCAGCCATTGCTGTTTTTATTACTGTTAACTATGTTGATATCAGCACATGCAATTAGTACTGAAACACAGCTTAGGTTTTGAAACTGAACTGATTAGCTCTAATCCATTATACATAGGTGTGATGTCCTTTAATGTTTTCAGGTACTAACTGCCTTATAAAACACTACATTGTTCTGCTAATTTGTGGTACAAGGTACTTCTTGAATGGACTGGGGGAATACACCAGCTGATACCATATTGGATTCTTCTGCATGCATTTCTTTCCTGAAAAATAGTGCTAAACAACTACATTTGTGGGCGGCACGGTGGCACAGTGGTTAGCACTGCTGCCTCGCAGCGCCAGAGATCCGGGTTCAATTCCCGCCTCAGGCGACTGACTGTGTGGAGTTTGCACGTTCTCCCCGTGTCTGCGTGAGTTTCCTCCGGGTGCTCCGGTTTCCTCCCACAGTCTAAAGATGTGTAGGTCAGGTGAATTGGCCATGCTAAATTGCCCGTAGTGTTAGGTAAGGGGTAAATGTAGGGGTATGGGTGGGTTACGCTTCGGCGGGTCGGTGTGGACTTGTTGGGCCGAAGGGCCTGTTTCCACACTGTAAAGTAATCTAATCTAAAATAACAAATCTAATCTAATCTAATCTACATTTCTTTGGTCGACAACAAAGCATTGCATTACCTAACCAGTACATGTCTTTCACTCCAAAACCAACTCCACTTCATTGTCTAATGATTGAGCCACCTATTTTCTGACTCAAAAATTCATACACTGTGGATCCAAAGTTTCAATCTAATGTCAGATGTATTACTAAAGTGTGACAATTTGATATTTAATCATCTGACATTTTTAACATGTGTCACTCAGTCATATGACATGTTTGCAGAATATTTGCTCGCTTTCTCATTAAATATTGCTGGATTTCCATTAGTGGAGTGCTTCAGACTCTAGGAGTCCTATGATAATGTGAGATAATGATTTCATAATATACATTAGTTTTTAAAAATTAATTCAGAATTTGGACAGAAATATAGACAGTTATTATGTGCAACAAAATTGAAATGACCAAAGGATAAAATCTATTCCAAACGGCCCATCCAGACAGTAACTTTATGTCGGATACAAAGAACTTCATTGTTACAACTGGCTGGTTTACCATTACCTCCATATGCCATTAAGTAAACTTTTTAAAAGTATAAAATGTGAAACAAAGGTGCTTTTTTTGTATGAGACTCTCGCACCTTAAACAATGCTCAGCAAATGAACTTACATTAGTTTATGGCGAAGCAGTGCATTTTAATTTTAATGTTATTTCTAGTTACTGGAAACACATGGAGGTAAGTGTTTGTTTCCTCTTTTTTTTTATTTTAGAGTAAACCCAGCAGAAAACACATACTTCTTGGTGGACATTTAAAACTCCAAATTATGCCCTATCACATATCATAAGTATGTTTGCAAGGTACGGTGACCAGTTTGGAGCACAGGCTTCTTGGCAGACATAGATTGCCAGATCATTAAAAAAGGCCCCTACTCACATTTTGACAGTCAGAATAACAACTTTGCTCACCAGCTGTAAATTTGCAGGTTGCAACAGTTGAAGTATATGTCTGGAATTTCCTTGGGATTGGGTCCAGTACCACATTTCTGGCAAAGTTATGACAGTGAAGCTGGACAACCTACCAGGCATTTGCTGGCTAGTTTTGAAATGGGAAGCAGGGAGTGACAGGGAGAAGACCAAAACCAATATCTTTGGAGCTTGTTTGCCAAAAACGCAGGCATGAACCTGAGGTTTAGGAATATAAAAACAAGAGCGCACTATTCAGTCTCTTAAGACTTCTGCAAATTAATGAAATAATGTTCCTGTAATCCATTTAGAGTCATAGAGTCATAGAGATGTACAGCATGGAAACAGATCCTTCAGTCCAACCCGTCCATGCCCACCAGATATCCCAACCCAATCTAGTCCCACCTGCCAGCACCCGGCCCATATCCCTCCAAACCCTTCCTATTCATATACCCATCCAAATGCCTCTTAAAGGTTGCAATTGTACCAGCCTCCACCACTTCATCTGGCAGCTCATTCCATACACGTACCATCCTCTACATGAAAAAGTTGCCCCTTAGGCCTCTTGTATATATTTCTCCTCTCACCCTAAACCTAAGCCCTCTAGTTCCGGACTTTCCCACCCCAGGGAAAAGACTTTGCCTATTTATCCTATCCATGCCCCTCATAATTTTGTAAACCTCTATAAGGTCACCCCTCAGCCTCTGATGCTCCAGGGAAAACAGTCCCAGCCTGTTCAACCTCTCCCTGTAGCTCAGATCCTCCAAACCTGGCAACCCTGGAGGAACACTGTCTTGTTTTTACTGTATCAGTTGTATATGGCAGAAATGACAAATAAAAGCTACTACTACTGCTACCTCTCCATTTGAGTATTCGGCTGGCATTGCACACACATTGCCCTGGTGGTTAGCCAATGAACAAGCATT
Source organism: Chiloscyllium plagiosum (assembly GCF_037043375.1). Taxonomy (NCBI): domain Eukaryota; kingdom Metazoa; phylum Chordata; class Chondrichthyes; order Orectolobiformes; family Hemiscylliidae; genus Chiloscyllium; species Chiloscyllium plagiosum. Next base: position 33,932,667 of record NW_028270157.1, read on the forward strand.
AGTCATTTGACTGGTAATCCCAGGCTTGAGATGACAACAAGTCCAGCGTCAGCTGATGCCACAGGAGGTGCTGTCATTGTATTTTAAAAGCTGTCTGCAATATATTTGCTGCTGTCTGAAAAGAGGATTCCTTCCTGCTCTGACAGTCTTGGTTACTGTTGTTCCTGCTTCTTTGGGTTGCTTGGCAAATGCTGCCTTGAATTTCTGCAATGACAGACTTTAGCCATGCCGCTGCATCCTTCAGCAGATGCACAAAGCAACCAAGAAGCTGACCATGAAGGTTACACCAAAGATGGCAGAATGAAGACCAGGCAGCTTCTGTGGGGCAGTAACGTTTTCCTGCAGGTTCTACTGCAGGTTGCAAGGACAAGTCAAAACCTCCACTTTCCCAGTGTTGGGAGGAGGATGGGCCCTGACTAATCAAGCAACCCTGGACAGAGGTTACAGAGGTCACCCCTAGATCCTTAGTTGAGTATCAAACATATATAATTGACCTCATTCAGTCTGCCAAAATGAGTAAACCATCCCTCTCTTCCCTTTGTGCCAGAAATGTGTTAATGCAAAAGGTTTCATCTGGTACTCCAGGAATAATTACTCAGCTGGTGGCAACAGGGTCAGGCTGGCTGCCTCCCAGAATGGCTATGCCATTGCAGTTGGTTAACTGGGTATGCCAATGCTAGAGGGTGGCTTTATGACCTTGGGTATATTTGGCACACAGGTGGCATAGTGCCAATCAGTATGACTAACAATTGGCTGCAAGGAACTTCTTAGGAAGCATAGTTGAGATGAGAAAGTGGGAAGCCCAATCTCTTAAATGTTTATGTTCCTTCATAAACATTAGTTTAAGTTGAAGCAGAGGGATCTTGAGATTCGCAGGAACCCTCAGAGAGCACTGTGTCACAGTCTTTGGAGAAGAAAGCTATACATTTGCAAGTCACGTGCTAAGTTAATTCTTGCAAAAGTCCATTGTCACAATCTGACCAGTGAGGAGACTTGCACAGCAATATCTGTGCATGCACCCTTTCCAGAATAAGGCAGAGCGTGAGTCACATAGGAGCTACTGGAGGTGCCACATACCTCATTCAGAACTCCCAGCTTGAGGCAGCACTGCAGATTTGAAATGTATTTCCTGCTCTGAATTACATTGTTGCAGTGTGAATCCTATTGACGACCCCAAACAAGAGGCTGGACAATCCCCTCTCTGTAGCGGGAAGTGTTTGGTGATGGCAAGAAGCTATGCCCTTGGTGTAATTTCCATAGAGTGGAACCAGGTTGACCTCATTAACTAAGAGATCACTGATTGGCCCAGGTTAACAATCCCAATCAGGAAAGCCCTGGTGGCTAATTTAACCAGGAGATGTGTTTGTCACTGGCCACCCGGGTGTTTTCCTATCTTCCTGGTGGTGGAATTTGAATAAAGATTCTTGCACTTTGTGTCTTTCACTGTGTCTCACACGTATACACACACACCATGGGTGCTGGGGGAAAAAATAAGCACTACCGCACTTAGGTGGTAGTGTGGGGTTTAAAAAAAAAATAGGGATTTTCTTTGATGTGAAGGGCAGTGTTTGTCACTGGCCACTCGGGTGTTTTCCTATCTTCCTGGTGGTGGAATTTGAATAAAGATTCGTGCACTTTGTGTCTTTCACTGTGTCTCACACCTGCACATACACACCATGGGTGCTGGGGAAAAAAATAAGCACTACCGCACTTAGGTGGTAGTGTGGAGGTTAAATAAAAAAGGGGAAAAAAAATACAACCAGGAGAAAAAAAATTAAAGAAAAAAAAGAGAAAAAAAACCAGGAGATGTGTTTGTCACTGGCCACTCGGGTGTTTTCCTATCTTCCTGGTGGTGGAAAATGAATAAAGATTCGTGCACTTTGTGTCTTTCACTGTGTCTCACACGTATACACACACACCATGGGTGCTGGGGAAAAAATAAGCACTACCGCACTTAGGTGGTAATGTGGGGGTTAAATTATAAAATAAAAAAAATAAACAAGAATGTTTCCCTGCCCTCCCCAAAAAGAGAAAATAACCAGGAGATGGCTATGTCCGAGCTTGGTGTCCCTGGAGAAGGACCATGCGGTATCTATCAATTCCCTCGAGCGGTTCAGGGAGAGGCGGGCACCGGAGGGAGTGGAGTGCTTTATTTGCCCCTCCAATTCTATTTTGATTTAATCCCTGCTGTCCCCTTCAATGTTTGATCACATCTCATCAAAGGGCAATGCTAAGGGCACTGCTTGTCACTGGCCACTTGGGTGTTTCTTTGCTTCCTGGTGGTGGAAACTGAATAAAGATTTGCGCACCTTGTGTCTTTCACTGTGTCTCACACCTGCACACACACAACATGAGTGCTGGGGAAAATGTAAGCACTGCTGCAGTTAGGCAGCAGTGGGTGGGGGATAAAACTAAAATAAAATAAAAAAATAAGTAGGTGAATGTCTTCTATGTACTTGTTACTGTTTTGTTATGAAAACTAGTTGAATGGTAGGGTTTGGGGCCTGGCTTTGCCGCTCCTCTCCCTTGTAAAGCTGCTGTTTCTCTGTATACAGCTGTTAATGTTAACTGTTTTGTAAACCGTATATTGCTTAATAAAATATGAAAAAAAAAACAAGAGATGAGAATCTCTTCAGTTCAGGTGACTGACTCTGAGCTGGCTGGCCACAGTCAGAGTACTGTGCACAAGAAAATAAAGGGACACTGGCCTCTGTGCAATTACTTCAGTGTCCACTGCTATTAGGGTACGTCAATAATCCAAAGGTTGGATGAGTAGGAGGAACCACCCCTGAGCTGCAAGGGAGGCCATTAGGTTTTACCTGGCAGTTATACAAAGAGGGAGAGGGCCCATCCTGCCACTGGTCATATGGGTATGCCCCTAGCAGAATATTTGACCAGGCATAGCAATACTTACCTTGTAATATGATAAACTTGGGATGGATAATGTGGCATTGACGAATCCAACAGATGTTTATTAAGGCTCACTATTATGTACAAACATTACATTCACAGATACATCAGTGCCTGGGCTAAAGTTAAGCTATTCAATTGTGTAGAAAAGCATGATTTCTGTAGCATGCCATGCTTCATGTGATCTTAGTTAAAACAAAGTGTGCAAAATTTCAACTCATGTCATGTGCTGCAATACAATAATGATGACATGATCATGACCTTTAAAGGTACATTGACTGTAAGACATAACTGCAACATCACCTTTTAACCAAAACTAAAAACTTATCCCAAACAGATAAATATGGTTGTACGTCAGCATGCACCACCTATTTAATAATTATGCAGTCAGGTAAAACAGATTTTACAATTCTAACATTTTAACTTCAGCGAAACATGTTGAAAATCACCAACTCATCCTGATCTGCTGATCATACACCCATTTGGGAAGGACTATGTTTTTCTCTGTTGCACCTGCTTAACAATTTGGTTGCTGTCACTCACCACCGCACACAATCATCATCATCAGAGAGTTCTTCCTCTCTCTCTCTCTCTGTGTAATGCTGGTGTGGTGTACACTGGTCTGAGCTGGCTTCTGTTTCTTTGCAACACTATGATCAGTATGACCTTTATATGGGCTGGGCTGATTGCATATGTTGGAATACTTTGCTGGGATTCAATTAGTTGTATTTGTATGGGGGGAAATAGAATCTTCCTCCATTGATGAGGATTAGGTGTTTGACATGCCTAATATACAATGTCATCTACTGCATCTGTTGCACCTGGTGTGGTCTCCTCTACATCGGGAAGACAGGACGCCTTCTTGCAGATCATTTCAGAGAACATCTCTGGGCCACTGGCACCCACCAACCCCACTGCCCCATGACTGAACACTTCAACTCCCCCTCCCACACTATCAAGGACATGCAGGTCCTGGGCCTCCTCCACCGCAAAACTGTTACCACCCAACGCCTGGAGCAAGAACGCCTCATATTCTGCCTTGGGACCCTGCGACCACATGGGATTTCATTGGCTTCCTCATTTCCCCTTCCCCACATTATCCCAGTGCCAAGTTTCCAACTCGGCATCGCCCTCTGGATGTGTCCATCACTCCCCTTCTGACCTAACACCTTCTCCCTCACCTGCATTCACTTATCACTTTCTCAGCTACCTTCCTCCCAACTCCACCCCCTCCCATTTATCTGTCAGCCCTGGCCCACAAGCCTCATTCTTGATGAAGGACTTATGCTTGAAACGTCGATTCTTCTGCTTCTTGGATGCTATCTGATCTGCTGTGCTTTTCCAGCAACACACTCTTGACTCTGGTCTTCAGCATCTGCAGTCCTCACTTTCTCCTATGCCCATTATACATTAATGAATTGTTGAATATCCTCATACAGCCTTGGCCAGTACACATTATCACATACAAGTCATCTTGTACTTCAATATTCATGTGTTCCTGGTGTAACATGGATTTGATATCTCATGTCATGTTTCTAGGATTAGGACTTATTTGTCTTTGAAAGTAATCTGTTGTGATATGACAAGTTCGCCTGTATGTGGACAAAATGAAAAGAAATCGCAGCTTACTCTTAAATAAAGCCAGGCCTTCTCTGGATAACGTTTTGCAGCTTTTTTCAGTTGGTCAGCTTCAGCAGTGCCAATCGCAACTATCCCCACTGGCCCAGGCCAATGTGTACACCCCCTGTAGTTGCATTAGGTATAACACCTGTCCATTTGCTTCTTCCTCCTCATATCCAAGGGCCCAAACACATCTCCCAGGTGAAGCATGCTTTATCTGCACTTCACTCAATCTAGTCTACTGTATACACTGCTTGCAACGCGGCCTCCACTGGGGAAACAAATTGCAGACTAGGTGATCACTTCATAGAGTGTCTACATTCTGTCCATTAAAATAAAAACCCTGAGCTTCCAGTTGCCTGCCACTTTAATACACCATTGTGTTCTCTGGTCAACATGTTGTCTCAGGTTTGCTGCAGTGCAAGCTGGAAGAACAGCACCTCATTATCCACTTTGGAACCCCACAGCCTCTGGACTTAATATTGAGTTTAACAATTTTAGGGCTTGATCAATGCTTTCCCCTACATCCACACACCAGGCCTTGTCATCACAAGGGCAGCGACCACACATGACCCATTGTCAGCCACTAATAGTCCCCATTAGCAGCGATTCATCCCCCCAGATTGACCTTTAACTACACCTTTATCTGTCCAATTCTTTTTCTTGCTTTGGGCTGTATCCTCATTTATCTTTTATTCTCCCTTCAGCCTCTGTATAAAAAAAACCCATCCCTTTCCTAGCTATCATCAATTCTAAAGAAGGATCACTGACCTGAAATCTTCTCTTCACAGATGCTTCCACACCAGCTGAGCTTTTCCATCAATTTCTGTTTTTATGTAACAGATCAACCATATAGATCAAGAGGAATATTTTGGTCTTTGTGTGCGCTGGATACTCTGCTCAGTGTGTCGGACATTCTCATCCTGGATTCTTGGCTTATATCTCATTTCAAACTCAAACTCTTGTAGACTATTGACTGACTTGATTTCATTCATGTGTAGTCAATTCCAGCACCATGGGTGTAGTTTGAATCTCATGAATTGTCAGTACGCTGAGATCTATGTATATTGGTAGTCCTGCCTCTGATGGGCAGATTGTTCCCTCAATGGTGGAAGAGCCCAGTATATTAGTGCAAAAAAAAGGCTGAAGCATTCGCAGAAATCTTCAGCTAGAAATACCCAATGGATGATTCATCTCGACCTCCTTAAATTTAGATTTATTGTCACATGTATATAAAAATACAGCGAAAATTGTTTTTTTGCCTATTATGTGTGAAGTGTCACCATGTTCTGGCACCATCTTCAAACACAGAATATAATGCAAGATTTTATTACAAAAGAGTTCATCTTTCTCTCTTCTTGTTTCTCTGCTGCTCCTCCAGTCGCTGCTGGGTTTCGGTAATGGGCTCTTGAGTCTTGGTTGCAGGCCTTGAGATTAACAATATGGAAAATTTGCTCACCCTCAGCAGTTAGCCTTTCACTTGGTTGACCCTGAACTTGTTTGAAGTGCTTGCATTTGTGCACCGTATTAATACTTTCTTGCTGTTGGTGTTATTGTACTATTTCATCGGTCATCTTTGTTTTTCTCCAGAGGTCGAGCTTGTCTTTGGGAAAGAAAAGATAGGGTAGATAGAAATAACCTATTTCCATTGTTTGGGGATTCTAGAACTAGGGAGGCTCATGGGTCTAAAAATTGGGACCAGTTTGTTCAGGAGACATGTCAGGAAACATTTCAACACACGAATGGCAGTGGATTCTCGATCAGTTGTTAATTCTACATTGAAGACAAATAATATTTTGTTAAGCAAAGATATTAATAGATATGGAGTTAGGCTACAAATCAGTCATGATCACATTGTAAAGGGACCAGGCTTGAGAGGATGAATAGGAGAAAGTGAGGGCTGCAGATGCTGGAGACCAGAGTTGAAAAGTGTGGTGCTGGAAAAACACAGCAGGCCAGGCAGCATCCGAGGAGCAGGAGAATCGACGTTTTGGGCATAAGCCCTTCTTCAGGAATGGATGAATACCTTACTCCTGTTCCTAAGTTCCTATGTCATATATCAAAAAAAATTGGACAGCTTTTAAGTAGGTTCAACAAACTGTATCTGTTACAAATTCTAATGGTTTGTTGACCATAGTAATAGTGTTGACTGTACCTGAAGCATGTAATTACTGTTGGCCTCTTACTCAGTCTTTATATTTCCATCTATCCTCATGTACTGCATCAATGATGTGCCCTTTTTTTCTTGCCCAGAAGATCCTTCCTCAAAGAAAACTAACTCAGTGAGCCTCTCTGATGTTTTCTGTCTGGAAAGGTCTCACTCAGACCCTTTGTCACAGTGTCTTCCAACAAACTGGTCAGTAGACTCTCAGATTTGTTTCCTATTTGACATAAGATGGAATATGTAAAAGATCAAGTTAATTCTTACCTTGAACTGATCTTCAAGAACATTCCAGATCTTTTCTCGATCATTCTGATTGTCAGCAGGAAGACAGGATATGTTAATTCTGTGAAGTCCCTCCTTTTCAGAGCTCTCTTCTTTGACACATCTATTGCTTGATCTGTAAAATAGAATGTCATGTAATGTTTTCACAGCTGTAACTTTATAATTGTTTCGCTGGATACTCAGTCCATAATTATGCATTTGCCTTCCGTTTCTCTTTCCAGGCCAATTTCTTTTAAATGGAGAGTGCAGTGCAGATTTTTGTCTATTTTGTTAACTTGTTTATTTCTTTTTTTAATTCCCTGTTTTTCTTAGACTCCCCTTAACTTACCATGTTACTATTCCTTTGCTGGCTGTAGTCCATTTAAAAGTTTTGTTGAAGAATTATAGGCTTGTAGTTTAAGAAGTTCAGGCTTCCAGTTGTTGTATTCTGCCTATGGGTGGATTCATTGCCAGATAAGGAGTAATGACATCACACAAGTGTCCTTCTGACTTTCTGCTGATTGGGGAAAGGAAAAGGTAACTCCTTATAATATTGAAAACTGCTTTGTTTTGTGTTTAGAAGCAGTAATTTTTCCTATGAGTGCTTTCAAGTTGTCTTGTCAGGACTATTTAACTATAATCTGTTTTCAAATCTGAACAACTGTCAGTTTTTTTAATAGGAGAGAATGAGACATAGAGTACTCACTACACTTGTGTACAGCTGTGCAGCCTACAGTTTTGATTAGATTAGATTAGATTACTTACAGTGTGGAAACAGGCCCTTCGGCCCAACAAGTCCACACCGACCCGCCGAAGCGTAACCCACCCAGACCCATTCTCCTACATTTACCCCTACACCTAACACTACGGGCAATTTAGCATGGCCAATTCACCTAACCTGCACATTTTTGGATTGTGGGAGGAAACCGGAGCACCCGGAGGAAACCCACGCAGACACGGGGAGAACGTGCAAACTCCACACAGTGAGTCGCCTGAGGCGGGAATTGAACCCGGGTCTCTGGCGCTGTGAGGCAGCAGTGCTAACCACTGTGCCACCGTGCCACCCACACCTACTTGTCTTGATATGCCCACTTCAATAGCACAATTGGCCTCTGGCAAGAGGGCCACCTTCTACCTTTCGTGTACTTAGAAAGTAGTTTGTGACAGGAAAATAACAGGTACTTCAGTTGCGACAATTTACTTTATATGTTCTAGCTCGTTCCCAGGTAAATGTTTGTCATCTGTTTCTCGTCGATGTGGGATACATCTTTTACTTTCTGTTGTGTTACACATTTAACACAGAAAAACTGGCTGAGGAGCTGGTGTATGGAAGAAGGATTCACATTTTTGAATCATTGGAATCTCTTTTGGGGTAGAAGTGACCTGTACAAGAAGGACGGATTGCACCTAATTGGAAGGGAACTAATATACTGGCAGGGAAATTTGCAAGAACTGCCTTGGAGGATTTAAACTAGTAAGGTGGGGGAGGGGGGTGGTGGGACCCAGGGAGATAGTGAGGAAAGAGATCGATCTGAGACGGGTACAGCTGAGAACAGAAGTGAGTCACACAGTCAGGGCAGGCAGGGACAAGGTAGGACTAATAAATTAAACTGCATTTATTTAATGCCAGGGGCCTAACAAGGAAGGCAGATGAACTCAGGGCATGGTTAGGAATATGGGACTGGAATATCATAGCAATTACGGAAACATGGCTCAGGAATGGGCAGGACTGGCAGCTTTATGTTCCAGGATACAAATGCTACAGGAAGGATAGAAAGGGAGGCAAGAGAGGAGGGGGATTGGCATTTTTGATAAGGGATAGCATTACAGCTGTGCTGAGGGAGGATATTCCTGGAAATACATCCAGGGAAGTTATTTGGGTGGAACTGAGAAATAAGAAAGGGATGATCACCTTATTGGGATTGTATTATAGATCCCAAATAGTCAGAGGGAAATTGAGAAACAAACTTGTAAGGGGATCTCAGCTATCTGTAAGAATAATAGGGTAGTTATGGTAGGGGATTTTAACTTTTCAAAAATCGACAGAGAGAGGTGGTGGAGGGTTGTTTTTCAGAATGGAGGCCTGTGACCACTGGAGTGCCACAAGGATCAGTGCTGGGCCCTCTATTTTTTGTCATTTACATAAATGATTTGGATGCAAGCATAAGAGGTACAGTTAGTAAGTTTGCAGATGACACCAAAATTGGAGGTGTAGTGGACAGCGAAGAAGGTTACCTCAGATTACAACAGGATCTTGACCAGATGGGCTAAAGGGCTGAGAAGTGGCAGATGGAGTTCAATTCAGATAAATGTGAGGTGCTGAATTTTGGGAAAGCAAATCTTAACAGGACTTACACACTTAATGGTAAGGTCCTAGGGAGTGTTGCTGAACAAAGAGACCTTGGAGTGCAGGTTCATAGTTCCTTGAAAGTGGAGTCGCAGGTAGAAAGGATATTGAAGAAGGCGTTTGGTATGCTTTCCTTTATTGGTCAGAGTATTGAGTACAGGAGTTGGGAGGTAATGTTATGGCTGTACAGGACATTGGTTAGGCTACTGTTGGAATATTGCGTGCAATTCTGGTCTCCTTCCTATCGGAAAGATGTTATGAAACTTGAAAGGGTTCAGAAAAGATTTACAAGGATGTTGCCAGGGTTGAAGGATCTGAGCTACAGGGAGAGGCTGAACAGTCTGGGGCTGTTTTCCCTGGAGCGTCGGAGGCTGAGGGGTGACCTTATAGAGGTTTACAAAATTATGTGGGGCATGGATAGGATAAATAGGCAAAGTCTTTTCCCTGGGTTGGGGAAGTCCAGAACTAGAGGGCATAGGTTTAGGGTGAGAGGGGAAAGATATAAAAGAGACCTAAGGGGCAACTTTTTCACACAGAGGATGGTACATGTATGGAATGAGCTGCCAGAGATGTGGTGGAGGCTGGTACAATTGCAACATTTAAGAGGCATTTGGATGGCTATACGAATAGTAAGGGTATGGAGGGATATGGGCCAGGTGCTGGCAGGTGGGACGAGATTGGGTTGGGATATCTGGTCGGCATGGATGGGTTGGACCGAAGGGTCTGTTTCCATGCTGTACATCTCTATGACTCTATAACTACATGGTCATACCACAGGTGGTTCAGCTGATTGTGTGAAGGAAGTTGCAGTTAATCAGGCTACACATGCACGAGATTTTAAAAAGTGAATTTTATATGATAATATTGAATTGAATGTGCAAGTCAACTCCAAGACACATGTTGTAATGTGCCAAATCCATCATTCATTTCATTGGAACTGTGAATTTTATTCTTCATTTTATTATCTTCTACTTGTCCTTTACTGCTTCAATCAATCCATATCAAGCTGTATGGGCCATACCATTTTCATGGCAACTAGAAAGTCTGGCCTGTGGATGTCTAACAGTGTAGTGCGCCCCTCCCTCTTCCCTCAGATAAACTAATTTCAGTTACCAAACCAAACTATTTTTCAATGACTAACAGAACATGAATCTATTTTTGAATCCTTATGTATTATTTGGCCTAAACCAAACTTGTTCTCATTTAATAGCAGCCTCACTCAAATCTAGTTTTATATTTCATGCCTGAACAGTGAGCGGGCCTGCCTTTTGAAAGTCATAAAACCTTCTGCCTGCTTAAGAAGGCATTATAGATCTCATGACATTATTTGAGGAAGGGCAAAAACGTTTTCCTAATATCTGGTTGTTCTTTATCCCTCGAAAAATGCCACCATTTGTAGGTTGCCTTTACGCATTTGTTGCAATTTTTTGGGCTCTGTTATAAACAAATTAACTGCCATATTTACATAGGTTGTTACAGACATAGAGATATACAGCATGGACACGACTCCTCAATCCAATTCATCCATGCCAACTAGATATGCTAAATTAATCTAGTCCCATTCGCTAGCTTTTGGCCCATGTCCCTGTAAACCTTTCCTATTCATATACTCATCCAGATACATTTTAAATGTTGTTATTGAACCAGCCTCCACTACTTCTTCTGGCAGCTCATTCCATACATGCACCACCCTCTGTGTCAAAATAGTTGTCCCTTATGTCCCTTTTAATATTTCTGCTCTCACCTTAAACTTAGGTCATCTAGTTTTGAGCTCTCCAACCCTGGGGAAAAGACCTTGGCTGTTCACTCTATCCATACCCCTAATGATTTTGTAAACCTCTATAAGCTCACTCCTCAGCCGCCGACACTCCAGGGAAACCAGCTCCAGCCTATTCAGCCTCAGCCTGTAGCTCAAAACCTCCAACCCTGGCAGCATCCTTGGTAAATCTTTTCTGAACTATTTCAAGTTTCACAGCATCCTTCCTATAGGAAGGAGACCAGAATTGAATGCAACATTACAAAAGTAACCTAAGCAATGCCCTGCACAGCTGCAACATGATCCCCTAACTTCTATGCTCAATGTACTTATCAATAAAGACAAGGATATCAAACACTTGCTTCACTATCCTGTATACCTGCCATTCCAGTTTCAAAGAAAAATGAACCTGCACTCCAAGGTCACTTTGTTGAGCAACACTCCTCAGGATCTTACCATTAAGTGTATGAGTCCTGCCCTGATTTGCCTTTCCAAAATGCAGCACCTCATATTTATCTAAACTAAACTCCATCTGTCACTTCTAGGCCCACTGGCCCATCTGATCAAGATCCCATTGTACTCTGAGGTAACCTTCTTTACTGTCTGAAACACCACCAATTTTAGTGTCATTTGCAAATTTACTAACTGGACCTCCTATATTCATATCCAAATCATTTATTTAAATGACAAAAAGCAGTGTATCCGACCCGATCCTTTTGGCATACCACTTGTCACAGGCCTCCAGTCCGGAAAGTAACCCTCCACCACTACCCTTTGCCTTCCACTTTCAAACTCGTTCTGTATTCAAATGGCTTGTTGTCCCAGTATTCCATGTGATCTAACCTTGTAAACCAGTCTCCCATGGGGAACTTTATTAAATGCCTTAGTGAAGTCCATATAGATCATATCCACCATTCTGCCTTCATCAACCCTCTTTCTTACCTCTTCAAAAAACTCAATTAAGTTAGTGAGTTCCCATGCTTAAATCCATGTTGACTATCCCTAATCAGTCCTTGCCTTTCCAAATATAAGTAACTTTTTTCCCTTAGGATCCCCACCAACAACTTGCCCACCACCAAAGTCAGGCTCACGGCTCTATGGTTCCCTGGCTTTTACTTACTATCTTTGTTAAATAGCCAACTTACAGTCTTCTGGCACCTCACCTATGACTATCAGTAATATAAATATCTCAACAAGGGGACCAGCAATCACTTCCCTAACTTCCCACAAAATTCTATGGTACACCTGATCAGGTTGCGGAAATTAATCCATCTCTATGCGTTTTAAGACATCCAACATGTCTTTCTCTATATTATGGACACTTTTGAGGTGTTGCTATTTATTTCCGCATGTTCTCTATTGTTCATATCTCTCTCTACATTCAACGCTGATGCAAGATACTCCCCCATCTCCTGTGGTTCAACGCATAAGTGGCCTTGCTGATCTTTAACGGGCCCTATTGTCTTCCTAGTTACTCTTTTGTCCTTAATGTATTTGTAAAAATCTGTTTGGGTTCTCCTTAACCACATTTGCCAAAGTTATCTCATGTCCCCCTTTTGCCCTCCTGATTTCCCTCTTAAGTATACTTCTACCGCCTTTATAATCTTCTTGGCTTTCACTTGATTCCTTCTGTCTGTACCTGACGTATGCTTCCTTCCTTTTCTTGACCAAAACCTCAATTTCTTTAGTCATCCAGCATTCCCGATATCTACCAGCCATGCCCTTCAACCTAACAAAAAAACACTGTCTCTGGACTCGTGTTGTCTCATTTTTGAAGGGCTCCCACTTCCCAGCTGTCCCTTTACCTGCGAACTTTTGCCACCACCCCAATTAACTTTTGAAAGTTCTAGCCTGATACCATCAAAATTGGCCTTACTCCAATTTAGAACTTTAACTTTTAGATATGATCTATTCTTTTCCATTATTATTTTACAACTCATAAAATTATGCTCACTGGCTTCAAAGTGCCTCCCCACTGAAGCACAGTCACCTGTCCTCCCTTATTTCCCAAGAGTAGATCAAATTTTGCTTCTTCTCTAGTTAGTGCATCCACATCATGAATCAGAAAATTATCTTGTACACACTTAACATATTCCTCTCCATCCAAACCCTTAACTCTATGGCAGTCCCAGTCTATGTTTGGAAAGTTAAAATAACCTATCATTACCACCCTATTATTCTTACAAATAACTGAGATTTCCTTACAGATTTGCTTCTCAATTTCCTGCTGACTATTGGGGTGGGAAGGGGACGCTATAGTACTATCCCAATAAGGTGATCATCACTTTCTTGTTTCTCAGATCTATCCAAATAACTTCCCTGGATGTACTCCCTGGAATATTTTCCCTCAGTACAGCCATAATGTTATCCCTAATCAAATCACCATTCTCCCTCCTCTCTTGCCCCCCTTTTCTATCCTTCCTACAGCATCTATATTCTGGAACATTAAGCTGCCAGTCCTATCTATCCCTGAGCTAGGTCTCTGTAATTGCTATGATATCCCAGTCCCATGTTCCCAACCATGCCCTGAGTTCATCTGCCTTCCCTGCTGGGCCTCTTGTATTGAAATAAATGCTGTTTAATTCATCAGTCCTATCTCCTTCACTGCTTTGTTGCTGCCTGCCTTGACTTCCTAACTTGCTCCTTTTCCCAACTGCACCAGTCTCAGACTGATCTCTTTTCTTACTATGTTCCTCAGTCCCAACCCCCCCCCCCCCTTTTCTAGTTTAATTCCTCCTGTATAGCTCTAGTAAATCTTCACACTAGTATATGAGTCCCCTTCCAATTCAGTTGCAACCTGCCCTTCTTATACTGGCCATTTCTACCTCAGAAGATATTCCAATGATCCAAAAATGTGAAGTCTTCTCCCCTGCACCAGCTCCTCAGCATTCACATAATCTAACGTCCTAATCCTACCTTCACTAGCTTGTGGCATCAGGAGTAATTCAGATATTACTACCTTCAAGGGCCTACTTTTTAAATTCCTGTCTAACTTTCTATAATCTCTCCTCAGAATATTGTTCTTTCTCTTCCTACATCATTAGTTCCAATGTGTATAACATCATCCTGCTGGTGCCTCTCCCCTTGAGAATATTCTGCACCATCTCCAACATATCCTTCAGTTTGGCACAGGGGAGAAAACACACCATTCTGATGTCTTGTTGTTGACCACAGAAATTGTGCCTCTGATTAGAGAGTCCCCAATCACAATTGATCACTTGGAACCTGACGTACACCTTGTGACATGAGAGCCAGTCTCAGTACCAGAAAGCTACCTGTCAATGCTCCACTCCCCTAAGAGTCCATCATCCCCTACATTTTCCAAAACAGTATACATGTTTGAGATGGGGATAGCCACAGATGACCCCTCCTACCTTTCCTAAAGGTAATCCGTTTACTTGACTGTATCTGCATTTTTCTACCTTACTGAAACTGCCATCCATCACACCCCTTAGCTCCTGTAAAGTCCTCTTTGCCTCTAACTGCCTCTCCGAATGATGTTCTAGAGATAAGAAAATTGCTACAGAAGTTTATACAGTTAGCTTTTTAAGACCTTATTATTTCCAGTAAGACAAATAGAAATACTGAATTTGACATGCTTCAATGGTGGAAGAGTCATTTGCATCATTTTCCTTTCCTCATATAGTGCTAAAACAGCATTCAATGCTTCACTTGTCAAACTACTAGAAATTGGCAAACTTCATCCAATAAGGACAATTGAAGTGACACACCAGTTAATGCTGGCATTCACAAGTATCACCTTCGAGGTGGGTTTTTCCCTGCAAGCCAATGGCCTTCCTTGATCAATTTCAAATAAAAACAAAACACAATTGCTTCTGGTATTTGGCCAGTGGTATTTGAACACAATGTTGAACTATTGCAATACCCAAAGTGTTTATCAAAAATATTAAGTAATAATATTTCACACGTTTATGTGTTTAATAACTTTCAGGGCTATTGAAGGCAAGGCAGTTGCACCCTCAAATGCCTAGAATAGAGCTGAAGGCAGAATGGTCTTTGACTATTCTATGATTTTATGAGGTGCTGTGTTTGATCAGTAGTTATCTAATATAAAGTACTTGAACAAAGAGAAGTGCATAAGGAATATGTTTTAAATAAATTATGAAAACCTTTCTTTCCATATAACCATTGATTCATTTGTTAGTCATATTTGTCATGCAGCTGCGTTTTGTTAGCATGCAGACAAATAAGTTAATATCCCTAAGGTGCTTCCTCAGCCCCGCTACATATATTAAGCTAGAAAACAATGTACTATCTGAGTGCATAGTACTTCATTGCCTTTGAGTTTCTGAAGTTAGTAAACATCTTATAATCACTGAACGACACTATAATCTGTACAGGAATCTGATAAATTTACATTTTCATCTTTGTTTAAAAGTTAGATGTCTGTGCTTTTTATCATATGGAGGAAATTGTACACCTGCAAGGACATTTACCATAAAACTGAGTTGATGCATAGGAGTGTGGTGGCCAATCAATTAGTGCCAGAATGCAAGACAATAAAATGCTTTTGTGGTGAAATTTTACTCCTGGCTTTTGGACCCTGATATTGGGGCAACCTTCAAGTTGTCCAATTAAGGTTCGCGGTGTTGTTGGCCCAATCAAAGAAGCAGATATTCTGAAGCTTCAGTAGCATCACTGGAAGAGGGAAAGCCTTCTGGGGTGATTATTGGCTATCTTCCTGGATCAGAATCCCCTCTGTCTAAGCGACATGGCCTTCAGTTTCAATGACACCTGGGCAACTGCTGGGAGAGACTGCCCCCATGAAATGCAACCTCCCACATAGCGAGGGCAACATCACATTGACAAAGCGCTGGTAGCCACATTAAATAGCCCCTAATATTGTGAATTTGCTGCCTTTGTCCTTGGATTGGGCAGTACTTTTTAAATCTAGCCAATGCTGGGATAATATCCTGGTGATGGATTGCTCCAGTGAGCTGTTTTTGCATTGTTCCTCAATGATTTTGCTGGCACACCTTTTCTGCCAGACTGATTCCACGGGGGCATTAAAGTTCTGCAAAAATGTCTTGGCATCGAAGCTAATGTAAGTTGAAACTAGAACCCTATCCAAAAACACTTGAAATGCATAAGTCTTACCTGTGAGCCCTGTGAAAATTTCCAAATTATCAGTGTTAATAGGACTCAGTAAATAATTACACATTTCTATGGCAATATTGGGTGGGAGAATCTTTGAAAGAGACTGACAATGGCTCAGAATATTTTGTAACTGGATAAGGTATGGCATCTGCATTCTTTGAACTTTCTCTTGTCTATGATTTGTTTTGTGATATTAACTGCTGGAAGTGCAAAATGGAAGCAACACAGCCATTTCTACAAGGTACCTGGGATTTGAATGAACGAGGCAAGCAAATATTTAACTCCTTAACCAATCACTGGAAGTATTGCGAAATTAACAGCTTGAGATCAGAACAAGAAATTGTCAGATTTTGTGAATATTCTCAATATCAGATACAGTGAGAGATTAAAAAATTGAAAGAAAGATTGAATTGAGAGAGAGTAAAAAAAGACTGAAACAGAACAAGAAGTTGTAGCTAAAGGATATGTCAACATGAAACTTGGTAGCAAGTTTCTTTGTATGTACGATACAGCTATAGGAGATTCCTGATTTTCAATTAATCTGATTGGGGGCATCCACAAGATGTTACTTTGTGAAGCTGATGGCAGAAGGTTGCATCTTTGGCTATGTGATTTCTGTGCTGTGATATTTCTGCCTAAAAAGGCAGTGAGCTTATTAATCCCTCTATTACTTTGACATCAATGTTATCATCAATATTACAGAGAACACAACATAAATTAAAAGGATAAAATGTAAAGCAGAACCCTGTAACTACAATTTGACTGGTATGTAGAACAGTCCATAGCTTTGCATGGTAGTTCGTGCTAAACAAATTAGAAACCCCTTTAGCAGAAAACTAATATACACCTTGTTTATAGGTTCACCATTAGAAGTGACATTTCACTGAATTTACTCCTTGTTCCATAATTTAGATTCTTATCAGTGAGTTTCTGCTCAGACTCTCTCCGAATGGCACAGCTTTGATTGGGAACTCAACATGTGGAGGAATGTGGCCAGAACCCAAGTCTTATCAGTCAACGCAGTGTAGGATGGTGCTATAATCTGCTGTAGTGTTGTAAATACATGGATATGTTTATGGAGTTGAATTGCTCCATTTATAGTCAAAAAATTTGACTTAAAAGAAAAGTGTTATTTGGAACAAGAGTTAACATTCTCAACTATTTCCCCCAGTTATACAATTCCTCTAAACACCGTGGGAAACTCAGTCAATTGCAGCATTTGATCAATTAAAATATTGTTACTAAGATTGCAAGACTCAACAACTGAATTCCCTCAGTTTAGTATGTCATTGCTAAAGAGTTGCCAATGCTCACTTTAAGAAAGTTAGATCATTATATTAAACTTTGGTATTGAACTCATCAAACAATATAATCACCATGACACCACTGTCTATTTTCAAGCAAGCTTTATCAACTGGAGCTATTATTCAAAGAACTTTGGTCAGCTGTGAGTTTCCACAGTTGTTCCTATTCCAAGCAACACCACTGTACATCGTAACTGATTCTGCATGCTCGAAGACAGCTCAGGCTGTGGTGGCTGCTGAGTCACTAGCCTGGAATGTAGCACATAGAAACTGGGAATAGCTGTATTAAGAGTCAACTACTTCACATTGAGGGGCGGAACCAAAACATAAAATTGTCTACATTTTATTAGCATCTGTTTTTCTTCAATTGTGTTCTTGTTAACGATAGCCAGAAGGGAATTTCTAGTTAGCAGAGGTATTTAAGTTGCCAAGTTGCATACTCTCACTGCAGCACCTATCATGACTAAACAATCTATAATCTTCTGCCTATGAAACCTCATTGCTGGCTTGACAACTATATTGTGTACATTGCCATTTGCTGTATAGCTGCAATGCCTCGTGTACCTTGATTATATTTCACTGAAGTGGAAGGTTTACTCACTGCTAGGAAATAACACGCTAATCCAAAATACAAGTAACTCTTAGGGTTAATTTTGATTGATCAGACTTATGTAGAGCAGAATCCGATCAGGACCTATGGGTGATGGTGGAAAATGTGACAGAAACACATGAAAACTCCAGCAAGGTCTATCTCGATGTTGACAATAACTCATCTTTTACCAAAGAGGTAAATTTCTTACAGCAGCGTGTTACCTATTAAGGGGGGATTATTACTTTAAAGTGACCTTAATAATTACTCTTCTCACCTCATTAATGCAGCTGTCTATCATATCATCTGCTATGTACAGACTAGACGATAAGAATTCTCAACATGAAAGTCAGACCGGGTATCTGGCATCTTTCGTGTGTTGCTGGTTCCAAAGGCTCTCCATGTTGGTCACCAAAGAAAAGCATCTCCGGACACAATTAGTGGACTGCAGCCATATGCAACCCATGCCCTTGAACATCCACATCCAATAATTGCTAACTTCTCACGATCCTCAAGGCATCTCTCTGATCCACTTGCAGAACACTTAGGAAGTAGGAACAGCATTGCAGGGTAGCTAGCATTAAAGGGCAGCTGCAAGAACATATGCGTGCAAATACAGGCACCCAGCTCAGGACCAGGCTGCATCTCAGGACAACTCACTTACTTACTAAGTGTTCACTCATCTAATGCCTACATATATGCTCACAACACCCTTGCCTTGCCTTGTCCTGCTTTACCCATTGGTACAATCACACGGCCAGGCAGCTTGTCCTGCTGGTCAGTGATCCTCAGTCGAGGATGTGGACATGTTGCTGGACAGCTATGTCAATCTTAAACCTGCACTATGTGCCAGCAGCTTACATAGCAAACACATTGTGCATGCAGCAAGCAAATGGCCACATCTCAAAGGCTTTGGGGACTAGAGCTCACCAAATTTGAGACCTTTGGCTATGAGGATCAATGGCTGGGCCATGGAGTACAAGTCTGCATGCATATCTAGCAGACACTGATTGTGCTGGATAAAAGCAAATTATTGGCGATACTGGAATCTGAAACCAAAAGAGAAAATGCTGGAAAATCTCAGCAGGTCTGGCAGCATCTGTAAGGAGAGGAAAGAGCTGATGTTTCGAGTCTAACTGACCCTTTGTCAAAGCTCCTGATTGTGCTGGACCTGGCTCTCCATGGCATAGCTGCAGTCCTGCAGCCTCTGTGAGGGCCATTGCTTCTCACATACCTCCCTGCTGCTCCTTACACAGTCTGACAAAGTCCATGATTTCTGGCTGAACAGGGTCCTCTCTTGCCTGGTGTTGAGCAGGTTTCTGAGCTGAGCAGTCCTTACCAGTGGCCTGGGTGCTTCTTCTCCTTGGCTGCCTATGGAGCTGTCCCAGTGAGGTGCTCACCAGTGTGTGCTCCCAAATGTTTTTTTTCCACTGAGGTGTCAGTATCTGGGCCAGTGGGGACTGGGATGCAGGAGGCTGCCTGGCTGATGCAGCTTCTGAGGCCTTGAAACTCTCCATCAGAAGTTGAGGGGACCCCTTCTGGCAGATTTCAGATGAGTTGTAATGATCCCATTGGCACCTGCTAGGCATCATGGATATCATTTAAGAAGTAGTATGTAATGAATGTCATTGACAGTGGGTTACTGTGAGAGTTACAGTGGAGTGGAGAGTGATATTTATTCAGGTGGCAAAGCAGAGTCATCTCATCCACGACAAGGAGAGAATTCTGTCCCTCACAGGAATGGTCTTGCCCTGTGACAGATAGGATTCCCTCCTCATAGGAGTGAGGAGCCTGATATTGGACAGGCTTCCACCTATACGGTATGATTTGACTTGATTTGATTGATTACTGTCATATGTACCAAGATGAAAAATATTGTTTTGCGTGCTCGCTAGACAAATCATAGATTTCATAAGGACATCAGAGTAATAGAACAGATTGGAGAATACAGTGTTACAGCTACAGAGAAGGTGCAGAGAAAGATCGACTCTAATGCATGAGAGGCCCATTCATAAGTCTGATAACAGCGGGGATGAAGCTGTTCTTAAATCTATTGGTACGATCTTTCGAACTTCTGTATCTTCGCCGAAGGAAAAGAATGGAAGAGGGAATAACCAGAATGGGGAAGGGGACAGGGAATAGGCTGTCTTTGATTATGTTCGCTGCTTTTCAAGGCAGTGGGAAGTGAAGATAGAGTCAATGGAAGGAAGATTGGTTTTTGTGATGGCTCTTTTTCTCTTGTTCTAAGCTGTTTTCTCCTGTAATCAGAGAAAAGGAGGAATTGAGAGCTGTGAAAGTAGCTGATGCAGTTTTTGGTGGTGGTGCAGTAGTTGAAACATGGTGAGATCGCCTGATATATATTATATATGTACGTGTGTGTGTGTGTAGGAGTGTCTGTAGGAGTATCTGTGTGTGTATCTGCGTCTGTGGAATGTGTCTGTGTGTGTGCATGTTGGAGTGTCTGTGTCTGTAGGTGTGTATGTGTCTGCAGGAGTGTCTGTGTGTGTGCACGCGTGAGTGTGTGCGTGTGTGTGCCTGCAGGTGTGTATGCGAGTGTGTCTGTTGAAGTGTCTGTGTGTGCATGCATGTGTGTCTCTCTCTGTAGGAGTCTCCGTGTGTGTCTGTCTGTTTGTGTGTCTGTAGGAGTCTTTGTGTATGTGGGTGCGTGTCTGTCTGTGAAGTGTGTGTTTGTGTGTGTGTTGCGGTTGGGGGGAATGACACTAAATGAGTGAAGATGCTGCAGACAATAGTGAGAGTTGCAGAGCATGAGCCTTGGTGGGAGGTGGATGTTGTAGATAAGACAGACTGATGTAAGGTAGCCTGGCAGAGTGGAAAAGGTAATTGATCTTCTTGAGGCACAGCTAGCCATTCCTCTGGACAGCAGAAACACCACTGATCTAGATTCTGACCTTAGATCAGACTGACAGGGTCTGGTGGCCTGGCCTGCTCAGTCAATCCTTTGTGAAGTGGCCTTTCTCTGGACCACTCTGTACAGCACAGTTTCCAGATCCTTGTGAAAGAATTACTATGCCATTTTCCTCTTCTTTGACATCTTTAGACCCGCTGTCTATCTACGGCAGAGCAGCGATGGAATGCTTACACTCATCGGAGCCCTTTAAGGATGGTACAGGTATCGGGTTTAGTGCCTCTCAGTGAAAATCCAGTGAGTAGTGAGTTCTTCTGAGAATAGTGAGTACTAGAATTGGGCTGGATTTGAGCAGGAGGAGTTTATGGATGAAGAAGGTGATTATTGAGGTAGGTTTATTAACGTGCAATGAGTGATCTTGCTAGAGTTTGCTGAGAGTAATCCTCCATAAAACTCGATGAACCTGATATTAAGCTTAAAAGAAATTGACCCATAGCTTCTATGTTAGATAGGATAGAAAATTAACTGATAAATTTTTAATACAAATTTCAAAAGGTGTCTATGCAATGCAACCGTTTGTCTAACTTCTTTTTTGCTAAACGTTAAGAACTTTGTATTTCACCACTGCCACAAGCTCTGCTCCCTCATTGCTGACTCCATGTTCCTTCTCAGTGACCATCTCAATCTGAAGCATAATTTTTGACTCCCAACCTCAAATCTTTGCCATCATCTCTACGAATCCATATGTTCATAAGTTAGTTACCTCTAACTTCAACAATGCCAATATGTTCACACATTGTTCCCTATACTCCATGGATTGCTCATCATCCAAATTGTGCTGATGAATTCTATCTTCCTCAAAATCCTTTTCACCCATCATCTAGTCCTCCCTAATTGACATTTGCCGTCTGGTCCACGTCATACTTCAAAGCCTTGTCCTGTATATTTAAGTGCCTTCACGGATCCTGCCCTCCCAATGTTCATTTTCCTTGGATTTGTCTGAAACTGCTTCACCCCCGTGCTTCGAAAACTATGTAAACAAAATTCATTGATGTAAAACACACTAAAAATGACCACAGCTGTAGTTTCCTATCTATTTTCTAAAGAGTTTGTTTTCCTTACTTGCACAAAATACCTTTCAAAAACTACTTAACCGGCTCCAAAGTGCTTTATGGGCCATATAGATGCAGGTAATTTTGTTATTTAAAGCTGTACATACAAAAAGCTGTATCACAGAAGTTTTAGATATATAAATTGATGGATTGTATTTTTAAGTCACACATTGTTGTGAAGCTTAAGCAAAGATGAAAATGATTAACTATCCCCTTTTATGGTCATGCTTGTCCTTTCTGCTGAAGTGGAGATTCTTTCACAATACTTGAGCAAGCAAACTTAAATATTTACAGTATGTTATTCAGAATTTATTGAAATGCATACTTAATGCTTTCTAACTAAATTGTGGTGACAAATGTTTTAACCCTTCATGTTCACATTGCGGGGTGTTCAGAGTTTTATTCAAGAGTCACACACTTACAAGCTGTGTACAACTACAGTCCAGTTTGTTATAACAAGAACTGTACTCTGCAAAATATTTCAGGAGGTCATCTGGCAAGTATGTGTCACACAAGAGGGAATAGTTAGGCCTATCAAGACCTGAATTTTACCTAAAACCTTGTCCCAAGCAGCATTCCAAATAGAATGTTTGGTCAGCTGGACAAGAATCTTCTCCAGACCTATCTGGGTGGTAACTTGCATCTGTATATTTTCCACCTTTGAGACATTGGGTGGGGCAGTGTTAGTGAACATTGAGCAATATTTTTAAGCAAGTACAACTATATCTTGTGACAGTGCCAGTTAGCAATAAAGCGAAAACAGTTTGCAGATGAAACTTGTTACTCTGTTAAACACCTTACATTTATTTCATACCAAGAAATTAAATACAAATCTATTGCCTGGTTTATCTTGTACTGAGACAAGGGACTGATTTTATCGTCCTCCAATGATACATTTGAAGGTGGTGGGACCTTCGTGAAATGTGTTAAAGGAGAGTGAGTCTGCATAAAGAAGTGTCTGACCTGGCTGTTGCTTTTGTGCCCACACAAGACCTGATGTCCACTTACAGGGGATAACAGATGAGTTGGGCAGATTGCTTACCTGAAACAATTAATGGTCACTTATGCACCTCATTCTGTTTCTGTTCTATTTTACCCGTAAGGGGGAGCTCTCCAGTTCAAGTGGGTAGCCTGGCAGCTTTTGTTAGGTGAGTTGGTGTTGGACAAGAGACAGAGAGGGGGGGGGATATGCTTTTTGAGGGTTTATTGTGCCCATCGGAGGATGGCACTTCCCTCTAATTGTTCCATACTAGTCTCACTGACAGTAAAATTATGTTAGGGCATCAATGATTCATGATGGCTACTATGGTATCCACATCCATTGCATTCCAGAAACTACTGTATTTATAATATGATTCTAATGGTATGAGCATGCATGGTGAAAGACCAGCAAGATTGACAGCCTTATACTTGCCCCATTTTTGTTGTTCAAAAAAGATTTACACTGGTTGGAGAGAATTTCTATCAGTGAGCATTCATTTTGTGGGAGAATAGAGAGCTGGCATTGCTCCATTTTATTGACTTTTGTTATATGCTAATCAGTTACTTATTGATGCTACTGGTTCAAGAAAGGTTCAAGAACATTCATTTTAGCCTTTTCTTTTTGAAGGACCTTTCTGATGTATGAGTAACGACAACACATCGAAAGTAATCCATTGTTCCAAAGTACTTTTAGACAACTGAAGACATGTAAAGGTTTTAAATAAATGGACTTTCTTTTTAAAGGTCAGGTTACCAATGCTATTTGTGCCTCAGATGTTAGAAAGAGCTAAGTATTCAGTGTAGTATTCAATTGCTGGATTGAGGGATAATCCATCAGAACTTCATAACGATGATCCAATCTACTGTTTGACCCAACCTGATGAGATTGAAAATATTCTAGGATGGTTAAATTTCTTCTTTGTGATATGTGATACGGCTAACACATCATTGTAACATGGGAGAATTCCACTATCATAAGTCAATTTAGCATCAGAAATTCTAATGTTAACAATATGCTTTAATAAATACCTCCAGGCAGAAAACACTGGTTTGTCAGCCCTTTAATTTTATGCTTGACTGGTTTTCCTTTAAAAAGTGAAATACAATTGCAATAAAGGAAAATTAGAATTTGAAACTCAAAAATAGGAATGTGCTCAGTGCTCATCATTGTTCTTGTTGTGTTTGGCTGTCAGTCTGTCAGATAGTTGGAAAGACAGTAAAATATTTGATTGTATCATTAAAAAAAAATCTGCAGCAGAAATGACTGGAAGTCATGCCTCTACACGATAACTTTCAAGATAGACGTATAAGAAATGAAGATACATACCCTTACCACAGACAGCAAAATCATTAAATTTCTGATCGTACCCAATTCTTGTTTGTTACTTGGGTATCACAGGTTAACAGCACACTTGAATTTGTGCCTGTAATTTAGTCCGCTTGTTTCTTTACTTTGTGTGATTTTGATAAAAGAAAACAGATCCTTAGCCTCTGCCTAGTCTTCAGCTCTCATGTTTTCCTAATGCTTTTTAAAAAATTTTCTTTTCTATTTTTGCTTTTTCTATTTTAACATATTTCAATTGTCCCTTTCACTGTAATGCCTCAATTTCTGACAGTTATTCTGTTCCCTTTCATATGTCCTTAAAATATTATTTATACAAACTTTTCCACCTTCAGCCTCCCTCACTTTCTCATTAAATCGCTTGTGATGATTTGTATTTGTCCATTCTGCTTGGAGCTTCATTCCAAACTGTTGCAAAGATGCGGTTCTTCCATGTCCCACAGTGATAGCCTGGCAACTGTGGCCACACGTTATTTTTAAACATTCAAAAGAGAGAGTGCCTCCATCTTGAGGTGCCCTTTCAACCTCTAACCTCTAGCTCCCTGCATTGGCTTCCTGCCAATGGAGCTCTGTCTCCTGTCCTTAATTGGATAGAATTCCAGAGATGGTCAGTTAATTGACAGTGTGGCAGGCAGACGTCAGAAACCATTAGTGTTTAGAAATAGTGCTGGTTCACATTTAAAAGTTAAGCAGTAAGATTCTGTTCATTAAGAGCCTAATATTGTTCTGTAAAAGCTGGTTCTCATGCAATATGTGACTAAAGTGATTAGTATCTTTTTCAATTTTCTGCATTGATAGTGTGTGCTAGAGGACATCCCCTGCTTGTCCTATTTCTGTTTAACTCAGAGTTACTTGATATTTAATGGAGGTGGGAACCCTGGACAAGATACCCTCATGAGTTCCCGACCAATGTATCCACCCATATACCCTAACCCAAAAAAATCACCACAAGCTAACGGCATCGTGTCTAATTCAAGAACCTCTCCTGTTCCCTGGAGCAATCAGTTAACTTAGCACTGACCAGAGTTGAAAACTGTTTGCATAGTTCAGAAATGGAAACTTTCCCTCTGACTCATTGGGACTTTAATATATTTGCTTTAAAGATTCTTAGTCACACAGCAAGTCAGAACAAGGATATTGAATAGTGGAAGAATATTTGAATTCAGGCCAGTACAACATATTCTTGGTGCGGTAATGAAGAGGGGAGGATGAAGACAGAAGAATAATTCTTTACTTCAGTTTGCACAATCAAGAACTGAACTGTGATGAAGGAAAAAGGTCAATTCGGCACCATAAATCCAACAGCTCCATTAGACAAAGCTTTTCCAGAAATAAAATGAATAAAGGAGAGGTATAATCATGATTGAAACGCCAATAATACTGCAATGTTAACTTATAGCAGTTTCATTTTACCATTACATTATCCAAATCTTGATAACAGTGGATATTACATGCCAACCAAGTGTACTGTTTGTTAGTGATTTTGAACCTGGCAGAAATTCAGAAACATTTTTTTGTTCACTCATTGTTTTTCAAAGGTATCCCTGTTTAATCATAAATATGTATACTTTTAAACTTAGGTTTGTAAATAAGCATGCTTAATTATGTATACTTTTAAACTTAGGTTTGTAAATACGCATGCTTAATTATTTCTATAGAAGGGCAATATTGGTACTGTACAACTTGAAATGCTGCATTAACAATAGAATCATAGAGTCATAGAGTTATACAGCACAGAAACAGACCTTTCAGTCCAACTTGTCCATGCCAAACAGATATCTGAAACTGATCTAGTCCCATTTGGCCCTTATCCCTCTAAACACGTCCTATTGAGGTACCCATCCAGATGCCTTTTAAACGTTGTCATTGTGCTAGCCTCCACCATCTCCTCTGGCAATTCATTCTATACACAATGACACTCTACGTGAAAACGTTGCCCCTTAGGTTCCTTCTAAATCTTTCTGTTCTCACCTTAAACCTATGCCCTCTAGTTTTGGACTTCCCTACACTGGGAAAAAGACCTTGGCTATTCAACCAATCCATGCTGCAGTATTTTGCTTTCCTTAATACGCCATCATTTTTGATTAGATTACTTACAGTGTGGAAACAGGCCCTTTGGCCCAACAAGTCCACACCGACCCGCTGAAGCGCAACCCACACAGACCTATTCCCCTACATTTGCCATTCACCTAACACTAAGGACAATTTAACATGGCCAATTCACCTGGCCTGCACATTTTTGGACTGTGGGAGGAAACCGGAGCACCCGGAGGAAATCCACGCAGATATGGGGAGAGAATGTGCAAACTCCACACAGTCAGTCGCCTGAGGCGGGAATTGAATCTGGGTCTCTGGCGCTGTGAGGCAGCAATGCTAACCACTGTACCACCGTGCCGCCCCGATACAATCATCATTTTCCTTGACATTCCATCCCTCTCCCTTCTGCTCCACCATGAGTATTCCATTGTTCATGCTAACCCTCCTCCATGCTCTCCTCTCCTTCTATAATCCAACTATTCCACTGGAATATTCAACACTGTGATACATTGTTGATCCCTCAAGAAATTAAGGGATAATAGGAATGTGGTGACAAAATGAAGTTTAGGCAGAAGATCAGCCATGTTTGCACTTGCATTTATCAGTCTGATTCCCATTGTATTTGTCAATGTTCCTCCAAGGAAAGAGTCAAAAATGCACATAATACTCTATACCTTTATTTCATTAAAGAATTTAATCAATTCTGCATAACGTTAGTCACTTTCACTGATGTTGACTGCAGACAGAGAACTTCCCAAAGAAGAACTCACAAACAGATTCACTTTTTAAGAAAGCTCGGGACAGAGTTGTAAACATTTGCCTTAAGGTTGAATCCAGATAGAATAGTAGCATTGTAAAAAAAGTTTCTCATGGTCTTCATGGAATTATTTGAAGAGATTTTATGGAGCCTGCAAGAGCAAAAATGATGGCTGTGGTGTGACTAAATGAGGTGAGATATGATGACATTTTGACAGCAGGTTGAGTTGCAAAGATAAAGTTAATGGAGTGTTTACAGACAGTGTTGAGTTTCACGCTGGCACGTACTGGGTAGTGCTTGTGACACACTTGAATGTCATGAATATGCATGGAACAGGTTTTAATAAAAACATACATTAACATAAAGTTAGCTATGCATGCAAATTTCATGACAACTGATCCATGTCATTTACAAGATCAGGAACTGGGCAGTGTGGGAAGCAGTTCCAGGCAGGGATGATAATATGAATGATGAGTCCAAAGGGCATAGGGTGCCCTATGGGTTAAATTGAGGGTTATGGTTGGGGGAGGGGACAGGCACAGTCACAGGGGAGTTAGATTTGGTTCAGGGGTAGATCATCTGTCAGGGTAGGTTCAAAGGTCTCATTAGTTGGATTATAGGAGGAGAGGAGAGCATGGAGGAGGATATAGGGCCAGCATGAGCATTGGAATACTCAGGGTGGAGCAGAGGTGAGTGGGATGGAATGTAAGGAAAATGATGATTGTATCCAGGGAAACAGGGAAAAGTTAAAAGGTCATAGAGAGAAGGCAAAATATTGTATTTGGTGTATCAAGAGTTGAGGGTGACTGTTGTTTGGCTGATTTGAGAGTTGAGTGTGCTAGTGAGCCAGTGTCCAGCTACCATGACATGTCTAAGTTGCACCTTGCAGTGTATGTAAGGAGTTGTGCAACTGTAAATTATCAGTTTGTCTGATAAGTAAACTTGTTTGAGAATTTCAAGTAAGTTGAACCTACTTTACTTATCACTGCAGTCTGAGGGTGGTAAATATGAGTTAAGACTCAGAAAACAAGAATATGGAATATCCCCTTTTTTCCCAAGATAAAACTCCATGCACGAAGTGTGAAAATATGTATACATTAGGTAGTTGTAAAGCTATTTAAACAGAAACAAGAATTGTAAAATTTACAGGTTTAGAAGTCTAAGTTTTTTTTGGCTAAGTGTTGGTTTTGTCAAATTTCATAGAGGGTTTCTAACGACAGGGCCTAGTGAGATTTCTCACTGCATCTTACTAAACTCACCTCATCTCTTATTCCAGCCCCATTCAACTACTGACTATACTGGAAAAACTTGCCACTGCCATGATATCCTGAAATGGACTGGCTCCCCCGTCACTGGGGTCATCTTTAAAATGCCAGTGTGCACCTGGCCACATACTATCTGTCCAAAGCGGCCATGCATGTTTCCTGATATTAACCCTGGGATGGCAAAGAAAAGAACATTTTGGTGCCCTGTTTTGTGGGAAGGGGCCTGGAGGTCCTGATAGATAGAGTGGTGCAGAGACAGGATATTCTCTTCCCTCGGGATTGGCAGTGCAGGCCATGACAACACACCATGCCAGCCTGACCTGAGGTTACCACCTGGATCAGTACAGTTATTAGCTGGCCAGGGGAATGCACAACAATGTAGGAAGACAGTTGATCAACTTTTCCACTTCGCCAGCATAAATGCCACCATCCTCTCTCTGATATGTCAAATACTCCACCGCTGCTACTGTACCTACTTCCCACCAAGGCTCATGCACTCCCACTCTCATTATTACTTACAACATCTTCCCTCACTTACTTTCATCCACCTAACCCCCAATGTCACTGAAACTACATGCCATCTGAACTGCATACCTCCTCGCTCTGAACACTTCCCCACATGCTCCAAAAATAACAGCCTGTGGCATTCACGTTCACCTCCCTTACCATCTGCCTCTATCTCATTCCAGAAGGAAATCAACCCTCATTGGGTCAGCAAGAGTCAAGCTTGTGGTATCAGCCTTGGCCTGAGTGGCAAAATAACCTGGATGATATTGAAGGTTGCCCTTTACTTTCTGTGCCAGGGCCTCCTGACTGAATACTGACCTTAGGTTGACTAAAGACCACTGCCAACCATGACAGGCTTCCTGGCAATACAAGAACACTGTGACCTGATATCTGTAGCTATGGGGAAAGGCATTAAAAGGCAGGGCAAGGCAGGCATGCTGTCAGTCTTCATACAGGGTCAAAGTGGGTGCCCAGGAAGAGAGCAAGTAGACTGGCATGATATACGAGCCTCAAGCATCCTATATCTATGGACGTTGGCAGCCGACATGTGCCACCTCTAAAAGCATTCATGGCATATCTCCAATCCATTCACTGTACCCTTCTGCACTTCATTGTTGTACTGTGGGGCACAGTTGGAACTATTGTTGCAATGCTGCAGCAAATGCACTTTGTTTTCAGGCACTCAGCTCATGGACTGGTGACCATGGAAAGTGCCCTGAGATGTTGGTGTGCCAGGTACCCACTCTGAGTTCCATGTTGAGAGTTCTTGGCATCTTAGTTTGCTCATGGTAAGATATGAAATTGCATATTAATGAGGTGAGATGTACAGTTAATGAAATCTTTATAGGCAATAATTCCACTTAATTGATAATTTACCACTGCCTAGTGAGAATCTCAGCTCGACACTCGGAATTTTGTTAAAAGATACACTGAGTTAGCTCTTGGTGTCATGATAGGTCTTGCTGGACTTCTCACACAATTCTGCCACATTCCGCACCATAGTTCATGTTGTTCAGGTTCCTCTAAAGATTCCACCCTCACAGTCTATATAACACACATGTATTTGGCAATTTTTCCACACCTTGTCATGGTATAACCTTTGCAAAGATCTGGACTTTGCTTGTCTATTGGTCCCTTATATGCTGTTTGTATGCTTGTTTTCATGATTTTGTTCCACATCCTGAATATCTCTTCGCATATGTTCTCAGCACAATTGCATAGTTTGCTGAATTGATTTCTGTTTCCCCTCAATGTTGCTCCATTCGTTATTGTGACTTATTTGGATCTAGGGTCACTGCACACTTTGGATATTCTGCAGGTAACCAGAGCCCCTGGGTGGGATGTCTGTTGGGTAGGACAATTCTGTACCCATATATTGGCCATGTTCCATCCTCATTCTCTCCTGATGTTTCACAAACTTGTTTTGTATTTCTGAGAACTTGGGCAGGAGATTGCTTGATAAGGATGTCCAAACTTACCTTTCCAATATGGTTCCTACTAACAATGGTAAACCCATATCAAAAGGTGTAGCTCTTAGGTAGAACATAGCAATATGAAGGTCCTGCTTTGTTGCCCTGCACTTTGCGATACATTCTTTAACATTGCTAACCACTTACTCAATGATATCATTTTATCTGAAATGATGTGGTGAGGCTATCATGTATGTTATACCCCATTTGGGACATGTCTCTAAAAAGTCTGCCCATATATTGTTGCTCAAAGTCAAATGCAACGTCTTTGGGTGTAATGAATAGACTGAGTTTTGCAAATGTTACGTCTGCAGTAGACAGATTGGTAGTTTCTTTTAAATATCTGATAAAAAAAGTAGCCAATGGTTGACTTTTAAGGAAAGATGCTGATGTGCATGGCTGTCGATTCACTAGAACATGTTACAATGATTCAAACAAGGGATGAGGTTCCCAATATATGCAGTCAGTTTTGCTGTTGCGAATTGCATCCTTGACTTGATTTATTATTGTTGCATGTACCTAGGTACAGTGAAACGTTTTGCATGCCATTCATAACATACAAAGACCATAGGGTAATAGAACAGAGCGAGGATTACAAAGTTACAGCTGCAAAGAAGGTGCACAAACAGCAAGATCAACATTAAATTTGAAATTTGACAAGTCCATTCAGAAGTCTAATAACAGCGGATCAAGAAGCTGTATCAGGGTGTATAACCTTCAGGATCCTGACTGGGTGGATGCTTGTACAATTCCCACATCATCTTTGGTCTTAAGCATGTGTTTGCCAATTTTCTAAGACATGTGATAATAATAGTGAAAAAAGCTTCTCGCTGTTTGACTTTGTCCACATTATGTGTCACATTCACAATGTGGAAAGCTTGTTTGCTTGCTGGTTGAAGGTCTTTCTAATCTGAATCTTCACTCTGGTCTGTTGTGCTGTGAACCTCTTGAATGTTTTTGTATGCATCTCTGGTGTGCTGCCAGTACACTGTACCTGGTTTTTTGTTTCTTTCATCCCGTTTTAAATTCTAGTTACAACTCAGAACAAGATTTCTTACGTACGCAAGTCCTAGTGTCCTTTAACACTGCATGACCTGTATAGATCTTGGAATGCACAACATCTTTATGGTGAGTGCAGCAGACTTACTTTCACCAGTAAGAGGCCTGATCCCCATTTCCTATGTGCAATAAGTTTGCCCTGAATCCAGCCACTAAGGACAACACAGAGCTGAATTAACAATTTTTAGAGGGATCATGTGAGATGAAGGGGTGTGTCAAAAACATAAGCTTCTAAAGGTCATTGGCCACCCCTTCCCCCCCCTTTTAATTTCTGATTTTTTTTCTTCTTCTCCTTCCTGGTTACTGACCCCATTTCTAGGCCACACCCATCTTACAATGTCCACATGAGAGTCACAGTGGCCTGTGATTAAAGCGGTTCTTCTGCAGCTTCCTGGTGTCTGGAATAATTCTAGATCTCAAATCCAAAATCCAGGGAGTAGAATAAAGAATGGTCTAGGAACTGAGGGTGCCATATTTGGACAGCAGACCTTTTTGTAAATCAGCGCTGTTGGTGCCGACTTAACAAGTTGCACTTGATTAAGGGAGAACATTGATAATAAAATAAAAACAAGAATCATTTTTGAAATTGGATAAATTTTATCTAAGTATGATTTTAAAATATTCCATTTCCAAACATAAATTTCATATATTTTGCTCTATACAGTTTATGCAATGTAGGCTCAGTGCTCTTCCAAACAAAAATTACTAATTTCCTGCTAAAGTATCAACTGAAATTGTTATTACTGGAAATAATACATTAACCCTAAATGAAACTTTACATTTTTCTAATGAGAAGATTTGAATGTACTTCACAAATATGCTTTTTGAACCTGTTCCAGCTTAAACTGGTTGAACTCACTGATAGTCTTAAGGCATGACAGGCCATTTAAGGCAGTCAGGCATTCTGCAAAGACAGGCTGGGAGAACCTGTACCATTTACTGCACTCATACTCTGCATACTTCTTGGAGGTTACGCAACTAAATGAGAATCATCTTTTCGATTTTACTAGTTATTTGAAGTGTTCAAAATGAAAAGATCTGGGGGCAGTGTTTGACATATAGACCTTTTAAAGATTGTTTTTCAAATATAGCTTTTAATTCACCTAGATCTGGACTGACTTGAAAATCAGCTACTATTCTGATTTCATAGATGACGAGAACCTGCCAAGCTTCACACAGCATGGGTGTGACAGCACTGCCTTCAGTAACTGAAATATCACCAAGCAAGGCACACTGCCATATGCCTGAAATAGAGGGGTTCATTTTAACCCAGAGCAGGGTTTGGGTGCCATGCAAGCTAGCTGAGTGCAAATTCCTCTCACTGA
Source organism: Chiloscyllium plagiosum (assembly GCF_037043375.1). Classification (NCBI taxonomy): domain Eukaryota; kingdom Metazoa; phylum Chordata; class Chondrichthyes; order Orectolobiformes; family Hemiscylliidae; genus Chiloscyllium; species Chiloscyllium plagiosum. Next base: position 33,965,456 of record NW_028270157.1, read on the forward strand.
CCTAAATCTCAAGCCCAGGAAAGTCTAAAATAAAAAAAAGAGTACTGCAAATGTTGGACATCTGAAATTAAAAACAGAAATGCTGGAGGATCTCAACAGGTTTGGAAGCCTTTGTAGAGTGAGAAACACAGTTAACATTTTCAGTCTGCTATGACTCTTTCAAATAGGTAGGAAAGAGAGCACATGACTGCAATTGATGTTCCTAGACACCATTGACTACCAGGTAAGTGGTAAGAAGGAGTATTACACAGGCTTTGCAGGAGGAGTCTTGTGAACATGAGTCACTCCATCCCTCTGACTGTTCCACCATTCAACCATGGCTGATTACTACGTCAACTCTATTTATCTGCCTTTGATCCATAACCCTTATACCCATCCCAATAAAAAAAAATCAATTTATATTAGTGCTAGAGTTCTTGGTTAACATTTGATCCACCTTTTGTTAGAACAATCTTTGGAACTTTTCCACAGGACCTTTACTGTTTTTCTGACCAGCTCTGAAAGGGAGTTTTTACAGGAGGTAAAGTGGCAATGTCCACTGGATCTCCCAGCAATCAGACAGCTTACTGCTTCATGATAGGTTTTCGGCCTTAATTGGGTTGGGGATTGTAAAATCAGGGAACCAGAGATGAAGGGTGGAACATGACTTTCAGCAGCTACTCTCCTGGCCTTGGTCTAGGCCCTCAGCCATGCACAAATCAATGGAGATTAAAGGACCCTCTCCCCCAAACTGATAGCCTTCCTGCATTGGTTCATTAGTCAAGTAATCCAACTGTTTCTCCTTCCATGTGCTGCTGGATAAATATCACCTAGGAGGGATGGAACTCTAACGTAATCATTAATTAACCACTTAAGGGGTTCAGTTGGTCATGTGACAGGAAGAAAAGCTGGATTTTCCCTCTTGAAATTTAATTTGGGTGGAAAAGTAGAAGGTCTGGGACTCTGTTACAATCTTGCCTGTAAGTAAGTTCACTTTCCTCCTCTGGGCCCAAATAATTTTGCACTTAGTGTTAAAAAGTGTTTTGTCATTATTAAGATACAGGATAGCTTAGCTTTAATTTCAAGATTGAGCTGTCTCATTCTGCAGTCCATCTTTTTATCATTTTAAACACGTCTGTTAGAGAAGTCTCCAACTTTATAACCTCAAGGAAATGCTAACCATGTTTATGTAATCTGTCCTCCTACTTTAAGTCTTTTAAAGCCAGTAACATTACGCTGAATCTGTGCTGTACCCCCTCCAAGACTAATATATCATTCCTTTCATATCCCACAGTAAGGGAAGCTAGTAACCAATGCACAACAGCAATGTGATTGCTAAAATATGCATTCCTTGCCTGGTATAATGAATAGATTGAAGAGAAATTGCTGACTTATTCCCCAACACACACTACAGTCAGCATGCAAGTAATATTTGAAGCATAGACATGCCAGATAATCGTAAGATCAGAAGGATAAGGAAGAAGAGTAGTCGTTTAGCCTATCAGGCCTGTTCCACATGTCACCAAGATTATGGTAGATTTGATTGTGGGATTAATTCCACTTTCCTGCCTACCTCCTGTAATCCATCATTCCTTTGTCATTCTGAAGTCTGATTAATGCAACTTGAAGTATATTCAATGATCCAGCCTCAAATGATCTTTGTTGGCAAGAATTCCAACAATCGATGATTGCTGAATGAAGGAAATCTCCTCATATCCACCTTAAATGGGAGACCCCCTTATTTTTAAATTGTCTGTCTGATTCTAGATACTCCACAAGGGGAAACATCTTCTCAGCTCCCTGCCTCCATCAGGTCCCCTTAGAACCTAATATGTTTCAATAAAATCACCTTTCGTTCTTCGGAGCTCAAATGAGTATGTGTAGAATAAAGGCTTTTAGTTAATTTAGCCTTTCTGATTACTTGATGCACTTGTACCCCAACATTGCAGGATTAATCTAAGAGATGACCCAGATTCTAGTTTTCCTTCACTTCACCCGTATTCTATTTCTTCTTTTCCTGCTGAAGGACAAGTTGGATCGAAAGGTCTATTTTGGTGTTGTACATCACTATGACTAGGTGTTGTACATCACTATGACTAAGTGCTGTCTATCACTATTCCCTCTCAGGTTAATATTTTCAATCCTTAATTGGCTTCTTCTTACGCAAATATCTGGGACTATATGGCTCATACTCCTACATCTTGCTGTAACAAACTTGTAAGTTTCAATCTACATTTAACAGGGGTCCTCAACTACTTCTTTGATTACAAATTTCACATAGATTGCTAAACATTTTGGATACATTGGGAATATACTTCAACTTCAGGGAATGATTTTCCCTTAAGCTCAGTGGAAAGAAAATTCATACCATGCCTAGACTACCCATTTACGGACTGTCAGAATAGAGTTTTATTAAAATAAAATCAGTTTGAGACACTAAAATGATCAGCTAAGCTGTATTTCATAGTGATCTACTTTTTAGCAAAAATTAGTCAAATGAACATGGTACAACCAAGGATTAATGACCCGTATTACCCTGCAACCTTCATCTTGTGACAAAACATAAAGATGGGACAATAAACCTTGTACTATTTCCTAATTAAAACATAAAATACATTACTGAGTTGAGAGCAGAAATGTCCCTCAAGTTTGGTTTGATTTCTCGTTTAAAGCTGTTTGTTCTGTAACTATGCCTTGTTAAATAATGAGTTTATGAATTTAGTGGCTGGAAATAACTAATTTAATTTCTAGATAGACTAAACTTTCATTCCAGTAACTTGAAATTGCTGTCAAAGAAGTCTGCACTTTTGCATCACTACTTTCTTCAGTCCAGCTTTGTTTTTTCTCTATTTTTTTCCTTCACCAAGTCACCTTTTTTAACACATGGAGAGTACTTGACACTGGTCCAACTCCTTCAGAGCCAGATCTGAGTGAACAGTCTTTTACAATGCTGTTTTTAACTTTCTTTCAGTCCAGCTTTGTTATGTGGACTTTACCTGTTTGCAAAGTCACACTAAAAACAATTAGTTGACTATTAATGGGTGCCATCTGCTATCCTATAAGCAAAGCATCCAGATAATCAGCTAGGTACTTAACTGAATGAAGAGTAATAAAAAGATGGGGTACTGGGCTAATGGACGGATACTTGGTAGTGTGGATGAGCAGAGGGATCTTGGTGTCCATGTACACAGATCTTTGAAAGTTGCCACCCAGGTAAATAGTGCGGTGAAGAAGGCATATGGCGTACTGGCTTTTATTGGTAGAGGAATTGAGTTCCGGAGTACTGAGGTCATGTTGCAGTTGTATAAGACTCTGGTGCGGCCGCATCTGGAGTATTGTGTGCAGTTTTGGTCGCCATACTATAGGAAGGATGTGGAGGCACTGGAATGGGTGCAGAGGAGGTTTACCAGGATGTTGCCTGGTGTGGTAGAAAGATCGTATGAGGAAAGGCTGAGGCACTTGGGGTTGTTTTCATTGGAGAAAAGAACGTTTAGGGGTGACTTGATAGAGGTGTACATTATGATTAGGGGTTTAGATAGGGTCGACAGTGAGAATCTTTTTCCACGTATGGAGTCAGCTATTACAAGGGGGCATAGCTTTAAATTAAGGGGGGGTAGGTATAGGACAGATGTTAGGGGTAGGTTCTTTACTCAGCGAGTCGTGAGTTCATGGAATGCCCTGCCAGTAGCAGTGGTGGACTCTCCCTCATTATGGGCATTTAAGCAGGCATTGGATAGGCATATGGAGGATAGTGGGCTAATGTAGGTTAGGTGATCTTGGATCGGCGCAACATCGAGGGCCGAAGGGCCTGTACTGCGCTGTATTCTTCTATGTTCTATGTTCTATTAAAGAAAGAGAATTGAATAAGGCACAGAGTAAGGCTAAGGTTGTGGACATGGATCTGGATGGGAGTGGGAGCCTACCACAGCCAATGGTGGAATTTTAATATAACAATAATCTGGAATTAAGAGTTTCATGATGACAAAATCATTGTTGATTTTTGGAAAATTCCATCTGGTTCACTAATTTCCTTTAGGGAATTAAACTGCCATCCTTCCTGGTCTGGCCTACTGATAACTCCAGACCCACAGCAATGTGGTTAATTCTTAACTGCCCTCTGGAATGGCCTAGCAGCTGTAACAATCACAAGAAAGTCTCAAAAGAGAAATGAAACCAGACAGATCACCTGACATCAACCTAGGCACTGGAAATGACAATGCCAAACACAACCTTATCAACACTGCAAAATCTAACTCCCTAACATCTGGGAGCTGGTGCTAATGTTGGGAGAGTTACCTCATAAACTAGTCAAGCAATAGTCCTGACATAGTCATACTTCTGGAATCATACCTTACAATCTCTCAGACATCACGCTCATGCGGGTGTTGTGAGGGAATTGTTGGGATATGGCGTTGGTGATTGTTTGCGATAATGGAGCTCAATCCTGGTGAAGTGCAAATGGCAGTTGCTGATGTCCTCACGGTGCTTCTCCTGGTGGGTCCACTTGCTGTGCCATTTCACGCACAGCAACCTTAGCTGTTTATTATTGAAAATCCCCCGGGGAGACATCTCCAGGTGATTAGGTGTTGTTCACTGCACATGCGACTGTGGGGTGGAAAGGTGACTCAGTGGTTAGCACTGCTGCCTCACAAAGCCAGGGACCTGGGTTTGAGTCCACCCTCGGGTGACTGTCTCTGTAGAGTTTTCACATTCTCCTCGTGCCTTCATAGGTTTCCTCCCACAGTCCAAAGATGTGCAGGTTAGGTAGATTGGCTATGCTAAATTGCCCATAGTGTTCAGGGATGGGCAGGTTAGGTTGATTAGCTACAGGAAATGCACGGTTGCAGGGATAGGGTAGGGATGAGGGTCTGGGTGGGGTGCTCTTTGGGGAGGGGGGTTGGTGTGGGCTGAATGGCCTGCTTCCACAATATGATTCCAAGTGCTTCGACCTCAATTAATATATGATTCTACCACTACCCCAACCCCCTGGTTATAACTTGTTCCTCTGGCAGGAGTGACCCAGCATAGGGAGCAGCATAGGAGTTTCCCTGCAATTCCTCAATATTGACTCTGGACATTATGAAATTGCTGATTACCATGTGATCCCCAATAGCTAGTATAGCTGGTGAATCAGTGCTCCTCACTGTTGCACATCACTCGGAGGAAGCACTGAGGGTGCAGAAAGTAGGAGAATTTCAAATTCACCAGCAAGAGTGGCTTGGCAGATGTATTACTGATTGAGCTAGTTAAGACCTAAAGGACAAACCTACTTGGCTGGGTCTGCAGGAAGTGGTGAGGGGACCAACAAGAGAGAAAGACATATGTAACCTCAACCTCTGCCAGCTCAGATGCACCTGTCCATGACAGTACTGGTAAGAGTGACTATTGGTAAGAGAGACAAAGTCCAAGCTTCGCGTTGGCTCATATCTGACATCATGTTGTGTGGCACTATCACTGTTCTGAATAGAACAGACTTCAAACAGAGTTAACATCTCAAGACTGGGCACCCATGAGGTGCTGTAGGCCATCAGCAGCAAAACAAGCATACTCCAATACAATCTGCAACCCCATGGCACAGGTATGCTCATTCGACTGCAGAATAACCTCGATTATCTGAACAAGACGGGCAGGGTATATTTGGTTCAGATAACTAATCGTTCACATAACAGATAATGTTTCTCCAGGACCATGAGATCTTGTTCGGATAATCCGAAATTTGGATAAATGACATTTGGATAACTAAGGTTATTGAATCATAGAATCTCTACAGTGCAGAAACATGCCCTTCGTCCCAACAAGTCCACACCAACCCTCCGAAAAGTAACCCAAACAGACTCATTTCCCTACACTATTATCCTATATTTTCCCCTGACTAATGCATCTAACCTACACAACCCTGAACACTATGGGCAATTTAGCATGGCCAATTCATCTAACCTGCACATCTTTGGACTGTGGGAGGAAACCGGAGCACCCGGTCAAAACCCACACAGACACGGGGAGAATGTGCAAACTCCACACAGACAGTCACCAAAGGCTGGAATTGAACCTGGGTCACTGGTGCTGAAAGGCAGCAGTACTAACCAGCATGTATGGGTCCATGAGTGTGGACAAGGGTGATGCATACCTAGAATGTTCCCCATAGTCAATGGACCAGTTGATGAGACATCCGTGGTAGACCACCTCTGTAGAACTGTACCTTGGGAGAATAGTCAGTTGCAGAGAAGGAGAGGAGGTGATGGAAAATGAAGAGAAATAAGTCTCCAATATCTATATCCACAATCTGGTACAAACCTGCTGCTAATGTTATTTTAAACGCGAGAGTTATAATGAACACTGAGCCAAGTTAGCAGTCACAACACCACGGTGGCTCAGTGGTTAGCACTGCTGCTTCACAGCACTAGGGTCCCAGGTTTGATTCCAGCCTCCGGTGACTGTCTGTGTGGAGTTTGCTGCTTCTCCCCATGTCTGTGTGGGTTTTGTCCGGGTGCTCTGGTTTCCTCCCATAGTGAATTGGCCATGCCCACAGGTTAGGTGCGTTAGAGGGAAATGGGTCTGGGTGGGTTACTCTTTGGAGGGTCGGTGTGGACTTGTTGGGCCGAAGGGCCTGTTTCCACACTGTAGGAATCTAATCTAATAGTACAACACAATATATATTAATTATTGGGGCTATTCACAATTCCTTTGTTCACAGGTAATAATGAAGGTCACCAAAATTCATATGTGTCACGCGCATGGAAAGCAACATAAATTAGGATAAATTAGATTAAAGCTGCAAAGATCTCTCATGTGCCAGACTGAGGAAGAGGAAAACCAATCCTGGGAGAGGATATGTCTCCCAGCTGAAGGCTACATTCTGCAGGGCAGGCTTTCATCCAGGGAGGAGAAAGTGAGGACTGCAAATGCTGGAGATCAGGGCCTATCCCGAAACATCGACTCTCCTGCTCCTCGGATGCTGCCTGACTTGCTGTGCTTTTCCAACACCACACTTTTCAATAGTTTAACTATGTCAAGTTCTTAAGCGGAAAACAAACATCTCACTCCTGATAAGTCTTCACCGATCAGTGTTCCGTGGTAATGTTTGGCTCATGTAACCCAGCAGCTGCATTAACTTTGCTGAGGTTAGTGGGGAGGAGGAGATGAAGGATTGTTCATTGCCAACAGAACCAGAGAGATGAGGCACAGTGTAGGGGAAGTGTGATTGTGGAAGAGATAGCTGTACATGGAAAGGAAAATCAGGGTCTTCAGCACTGTTGAACAGTGTTCTGAGTGAGGGTGAACTAGAGATGTTAAAGCTACTTGTAGATGAGTGGAAAGTAGTGTTGGGGACTTTGAGTCATACAGTCGTAGAGACATACAGAACTAAAACAGACCCTTTGGTCCGACTCATGTCATAAATTAACTAGTCCAATTTGCCAGCATTTGGCCCTGTCCCACTAAACACTTTCTATTCAAGTATCCATTCATATGCCTTTTAAATGTTGTCATTGCACCAGCCTCCACCACTTCCTCTGGCAGCTCATTCCATACATGCATCAACTGCTGCATGAAAAAGTTAGCCCTGAGGTCTCCTTTAAGTCTTTCCCCTTTCACCTTAAACCTATGGCCATCTTGTTTTGGATTCTGCTACCTTGGGAAAAGAGACCTGGGCTATTTACCCTATCCATGCCCCTCATGATTTTATAAACCTCTATAAGGTCACCCCTCAGCCTCTGATGCTCCAGGGAAAACAGGCCCAGCCTATGCAGCCTCTCCTTATAACTCAAACCCCCAACCCTGGCAATATCCTTGTAAATTGTTTCTGAACCCTTTCAAGTTTCATAACATCTTTTCTATAACAGGAGGCCAGAACTGAGCACAGTTTTCCAAAAGTGGCCTAACCAATGTCCTATACGGTCGCAATATGATCTCCTAACTCCTTTATTCAATACACTGACCAATAATGACAAGTGTACCAAATATGTTTTAGATTACTTACAGTGTGGAAACAGGCCCTTCGGCCCAGCAAGTCCACACCGACCCTCCGAAGAGCAACCCACTCAGACCCATTCCCCTACACCTAACACTACGGGCAATTTAGCATGATCAATTCACCTAACTTGCACATCTTTTGGACTGTGGGAGGAAACCAGAGCACCCGGAGGAAACCCACGCAGACACACAGTCAGTCGCCCAAGGTGGGAATTGAACCCAGGTCTCTGGCGCTGTGAGGCAGCAGTGCTAACCACTGTGCCACCATGCCGCCCATGATCTACCCTGTCTACCTACAACTCAACTTTCAAGGAGCTATGAACCTGTACTCCAAGGTCTCTTTGTTCAACAGTACTCCCCAGGACCTTACCTTTAACTGTATAAATCCTGCCCCGATTTGCCTTTCCAAAATGCAGCATCTCACATTTATCTAAATTAAACTCCATCTACCATTCTTTGACCCATCTGGTCAAGGTCCTGTTGTACTCTGAGGTAACTTTCTTAACTGTCTACTACACCTCCAATTTTCTTCACCTGCTTATGCCTGTCACCAGCTGCAGGCAGATCCACAGATACTTGATTAGGTGGAAATGCAGGACCAGTGATGCCGAAGGTCACTGCAGCAGTGAACTTTCTCACCTTCAACCCCTTTCGAATCTCAATTAGAGACATGTGGCATTTGCCAATCAGCAGCCTATTTGTGAGCTCACTGATGGCCTTAACGTAGAAGAAATGCAGTTTGTTCAGTTCACCATGAGCCCAGAGACCCAAGGTGCCCAATCAGTCAGATTTGCAAATATCAGTATTCCTTCAGATACAGGGGGCCACTGAGTCTGCACATGTGGTTCTCAGAGCTCCATGGCCACTTTCAACAAGATTCCTGAATGGGAATAGGAATCCTGAATAGCACTCTCTCAGGGCTCAGCTTGCTTATGACTCCAGGCAACAAGTTCCACGTGATGTTCACAGTCTGCACGGCCACAAAGTTCCTTGAATGTTTCTTCCCTTCACCTCTACATCAACCCCATGGCTAGCTCCTGGGTGAAAAAGGGTACTCCCAGAGGAAAAGGCTAATGACCCTACTGCCAAATTGTGCTACAATGCATCTCCTGCATCCATTATCATTTAACAGACAATCGGTCTTCTGAAGATGTGGCTCTGTTGACTAGACTGTTCAGCAGGAGCACTCCAGTCCACATCAGACAGGGTTGGCAGAAGTGCTGTGCCTTGCACAATCAAGCTCAGTGAGGGGGTGAAAACCTAGAAGAGGGGGAGAGCGGTCAGCCATCTGTCTCCTCAGGTAGTAGGGGAATCTGAGGAAGGTGCTGAGGGAACCAATGCTTTTGATGAGGAATATAAAGAAGCCCGGGCAGTCATGAGGTGAGGCAGCAAGCCCCACGGAACCTGATAGCTGCTTAACGGCAAATGTATTTGCATTAATGTGAATGGACAACCTGAACTATGAGCTGATTATGGTACTGAAGGATTCCTTCCCTTGAAGGAATTCTTGCTTTTTACCTTTAAACATCAAGATACTTTGTATGCTATTCATTTCAATTTAATAAGTCCCCTTGGCACCAATAATCTCCAGTTCAGTTCCCTCTCTAGAGCATCAGTAAGAAATTATGTAGAATTACATTGAAGCTGCACATTTATGATTTTGCACGTATTCGAGAGACATAGAGGAGCTAAACTGATTGAGCTGACTGATTCCAGAATCCCAAACCTTTTACTTCAGTTGCTGCTTTCCGGAGGTTCGGATCTTCCCTCAGGGATCAGAGAATGACAGCTTTTTGCACTGCTCCGCATGATGTGTGCGTGTGAATGTGTTTGGTGATCAGTGACCCTGAAAGTAGTCTACAAGGAAGTCATAAATATTCAGCAGCTTTAACAGATTGAGAGACACCATAGAGCTGTTGTAAGAAGCGCTATCTTTGTGACAAGTGTCAGGTTATACAGAAGCCTGACATGTGCACACCCAAATTTGCTTCAATGTGGTTTCATCTTTCTTTTCACACCATTTTACCTTTGTGCTCCCTCCACAGCTGCAGCTCAGCCTGAGGAAGCCTGATGACTGCTTAGGTAAAAGCAATGACTGCAGATCTGGAAACCAGATTATGGATCAGTGGTGCTGGAAGAGCACAGCAATTCAGGCAGCATCCGAAAAGCTTCAAAATCGACGTTTCGGGCAAAAGCCCTTCATCAGGAATAAAGGCAGAGAGCCTGAAGCGTGGAGAGATAAGCTAGAGGAGGGTGGGGGTGGGGATAGAGTAGCATAGAGTACAATAGATCAGTGGGGGAGGAGATGAAGGTGATAGGTCAGGGAGGAGTGGGTGGAGTGGATAGGTGGAAAAGGAGCTGGGCAGGTCGGACAAGTCCGGACAAGTCAAGGGGATCGTGTTGCTGGAGGTTAGAAACTAGGATGAGGTGGGGGAAGGGGAAATGAGGAAGCTGTTGAAGTCCACATTGATGCCCTGGGGTTGAAGTGTTCCGAGGCGGAAGATGAGGCGTACTTCTTCCATGCATCTGGTGGTGAGGGAGCGGTGGTGGAGGAGGCCCAGCACCTCCATATCCTCGGCAGAGTGGGAGGGGGAGTTGAAATGTTGAGCCACGGGGCGGTTTGGTTGATTGGTGCGGGTGTCTTGGAGATGTTCCCTAAAGCGCTCTGCTAGGAGGCGCCCAGTCTCCCCAATGTAGAGGAGACCGCATCGGGAGCAATGGATACAATAAATGATATTGGTGGATGTGCAGGTAAAACTTTGATGGATGTGGAAGGCTCCTTTAGGGCCTTGGATGGAGGTGAGGGAGGAGGTGTGGGCACAGGTTTTACAGTTCCTGCGGTGGCAGGGGAAAGTGCCAGGATGGGAGGGTGGGTCGTAGGGGGGCGTGGACCTGACCAGGTAGTCACGGAGGGAACGGTCTTTGCGGAAGGCAGAGAGGGGTGGGGTGGGAAATATATCCCTGGTGGTGGGGTCTTTTTGGAGGTGGCGGAAATGTCGGCGGATGATTTGGTTTATGCGAAGGTTGGTAGGGTGGAAGGTGAGCACCAGGGGCGTTCTGTCCTTGTTGCGGTCGGAGGGGTTGGGTCTGAGGGCGGAGGTGCGGGATGTGGACGAGATGCGTTGGAGGGCATCTTTAACCACGTGGGAAGGGAAATTGCGGTCTCTAAAGAAGGAGGCCATCTGGTGTGTTCTATGGTAGAACTGGTCCTCCTGGGAGCAGATATGGCGGAGGCGGAGGAATTGGGAATACGGGATGGCATTTTTGCAAGAGATAGGGTGGGAAGAGGTGTAATCCAGGTAGCTGTGGGAGTCGGTGGGTTTGTAAAAAATGTCAGTGTCAAGTCAGTCGTCACTGATGGAGATGGAGAGGTCCAGGAAGGGGAGGGAGGTGTCAGAGATGGTCCAGGTAAATTTAAGGTCAGGGTGGAATGTGTTGGTGAAGTTGATGAATTGCTCAACCTCCTCGCGGGAGCACGAGGTGGTGCCAATGCAGTCATCAATGTAGCGGAGGAAGAGGTGGGGAGTGGTGCCGGTGTAATTATGGAAGATCAACCGCTCTACGTAGCCAACAAAGAGACAGGCATAGCTGGGGCCCATATGTGTGCCCATGGCTACCCCTTAGTCAGCCTGCTTCAGTTAACTTTGGTGGGTTTCCTCTGGTGGTGCTGAGTCTAGAGATCTGTCTTCCACAGGAGTAAGTGCAGTCTCCTCAGGCCTAACTGACAAAAACATATGGGTGCCAGACAGAGAGAAGATACTGCAGCAAGACACCACTGGAGTGTCCTGAGGTGTCAATCCATAGGTGCCTGTCTGTTGCTCCTCTTCCTGCCAGCACACAATGGAATCTTACTCATTGGTCACCTGGAGGTAAGTCAAGATCCTCAGCCCTCTCTTGTTGAGCCAGTGAATGAATGCATCCAATGCTCAAGTGAAGGATTGAAGGCCCTTGCACATAACCAGCCAATACTGATTGTTCTGATGGATTTGCTGTCCACCTTGACAAGCACCTAGTCCATGGAAGCAGCCATAGTCTTGTATGCCAGAGCCACATTGTCAGGTATTAACTGAGCAGAAATTTCCACACTTCATTCAAGTCTGCACATGATTTCTCACAGACATTTCTGCCAGACATTCCCTGACTTGCCCCTGCATCCTCATCAGTGGCTTATCATCTTTTCTGGGCTCAGTAGGGGCCTTTTCTCCAGCAGTCTTCTGAGTGTCAGAGACCTCAGTAATTTCTTTCTTCTCTGGCTCTGGACCTGTGTCAGTGCTATGCTGACTATATTGTGACCCTGAATCTGTTTGAGTTAGTTTATCCACTGTGGTGAATGTCTCTGTGCTAGTGGAGGGTGAGGAAGAAGGCTTTGACTGTGCATCCCCTGAGGAACATGACCTTTCCTATTCAGACGTGAGGTTTGAGAATGGTAGAGACAGGCCTGGGGGCTGGTTCTCCTTTAGGTCCTTGCTTGTCAGTGGGATCCGGAGGCCACATAAAAAAAAAAATAAGATTTTGTGAGTGTTGTGAATTACTAGCCTTTCTGGAGGTTTTATTAAGGCATGGCTTCTTGGAATTTAGCTGGGAATGGAAGCTGGGAGGTTTTCTCAGTAGAGGACTGTAGGTATCTAGTTTCTCCTTCTGCCCCGGCATGTTCCTCTTGCTGTCCTACCAGTTTAGCAGTCTGTTCCACACTGTGGGTGTGGAGCCCTATGTCAGACATCCCACCCCAATGTTTATGGCACATGTCCTTCTTGGGCTGAAAGATAGAAGCTTTAAGAAGCTTTAGCATAGATATCCGAGCACCAGGATCTAATTGATAGATACAGATGGAGATATCAATCTCTATGATTGTCTGCACGTGATGCTAGTAAGAAGAACGTGGTATGTGGGAAAATTAAGAGTTAAAGGGTAATGAATGAAAGGTGGTTCAGTCTCATAAAAAAACAGCTGATGTAAAACTGCGAAGCATTATTTGGTGTGTGTGCCTGAGATACCTGTGAGGGGTTCATCCCAAAGCCTTTGAATGCTGTGACCGTGTCCCATACAAGTCTTTGGTGAAAAGTTATCAGATGTGCATGATCTCTTAGTTATGTAGAAATATCAGTGAGCTGCATTGAGCTGCTGTAGCTCCTTTAATGTTTTAAGTGTGAACCCTGATGGATGCATGAGAAGCAATATCACTGTGGTGTAAGTCATGTTACATTGGTAGCTGCTATAAAGTGGTAGACACTGAATGCTCAGCTGTTGGAGACATCTGGCTGTTTACCTTCTGTGTGACAGTCCTCTGCAGTGATAACCTTACAATGCTATAGCTCACTCAAAGAGGCAGGAAGCATTGAGTACAGTTGTACACATCCTGGAAGTGCACAGCAGATGATTCCTAGAGTCTTAGAGTCATACAGCATTCAAACAGACGTTTCGGTAAAACTTATCTATGCCAACCAGGTTTCCTAAACTGATCTAGTCCCATTTGCCCGCACTTGGCCCATAGCCCTCTAAATCCTACCTATTCATATACACATCCAGGTGCCTTTTAAATGTTGTAATTGTACCTACCTCACCTCTTCCTCTGGAAGCTTGCACCATGCACATACCAACCTCTGCATGAATCAGTTACCCCTCAGTTCCCTTTTAAATCTTTACTCTCTCACCTTCAAACCCATACCCTCTAGTTTTGGTCTTCCCTACCATGGGAAAAAGACCTTGGCTATTCACCCTATGCCTCTCGTGATGTTATAAACCTCTATAAGGTCACCTGGAAAAAGTGAGGTCTGCAGATGCTGGAGATCAAAGTTGAAACTTTATTGCTGGAACAGCACAGCAGGTCAGGCAGCATCCAGGGAACAGGAGATTCGACGTTTCGGGCACAGGCCCTTCTTCAGGAATGAGCAGAGAGTGTCACACTCTCTGCTCATTCCTGAAGAAGGGCCTGTGCCCGAAACGTCGAATCTCCTGTTCCCTGGATGCTGCCTGACCTGCTGTGCTGTTCCAGCAATAAAGTTTCAACTCTATAAGGTCACCCCTCAGCCTCTGATGCTCCAGGGAAAATAGCCCCAGCCTATTCAGCCTCTTCCTATAGCTCAAACATTCCAATCCTGGCAACTTCCTTGTAAACCTTTTCTGAACTCTTTCAAGTTTCACAACATCATTTCTATAGCAGAGAGACCAGAAATGAAGACAGCACTCTATATATAGCCGAATGCACAATAGCAACACAAGATCCCAACTCAATGTACTGACCAATGAAGTCAAGCATGCCAAGCACCTTCTTCACCACCCAGTCTACCTGTGACTCCATTTTCAAGAAACTTGCACCCCAAGGTCTCTTTGTCTGGCAACATTCCCCAGGGCTCTACCATTAACTGTATAAGTCCAGCCTGATTTGCCTTACCCAAATGCAACACCTCACATTCCCTACAAATTCCCTACAGTGTGGAAACAGGTCCTTCAGCCCAACAAGTCCACACCGACCCTCCGAAGAGCAACCCACCCAGACCCATTCCCCTACATTCACCCCTGACTAATGCACCTAACACAACAGGCAATTTAGCATGGCCAATTCACCTAACCTGCACATCTTTGGACTGTGGGAGGAAACCAGAGCACCCGGAGGAAACCCACACAGACACGGGGAGAACGTGCAAACTCCACAGAGGCGGGAATTGAACCCAGGTTCCCTGATGCTGTGAGGCAGCAGTACTAACCACTGAGCCACCGTGCTGCCCTAATTTATCTCAATTAAACTCTGTCTGCCAATCCTTGGTCCATTGGCCCATCTGATTAAGGCCCTTTTGAGATTATCTTCTTTATTGTTCACTGCACCACCATTTTTGTGTCATCTGCAAACTTTTACTAACTAGACCTCCTATATTCATGTCCCAATCATTTACACAAATGACAAATTCCTGCACTGGAAGCAGCTTCTGTTCAGCCATCCACGAGCAGTGATCTCCAAAGCCACCAATGTCCAGGCTTCCTCATGTTGCCATCCCTAAGGATAATAACTTCCTTTCTCTCCAGGAGAACCTCGAGGGAGGTAGCACCAAAACATGTTGCTGCCTTTTGCCTTGTTTCTGATGTCTTCAGGGGTGGGTGATCAGTGAAGGTTGAGTGATGCTCCTGGGATGCAGACAGTGAGGTTTTTCTAAAATATAGTGCCTGGAAGCTGTAACTCAGAAGGTTTGGCAAAGTGTAACATCTCACCTGCCCGTAACGTTTGGTGGTTTAGGTAAAAACAATGACTGCAGATGCTGGAAACCAGAGTCGAGATTAGAGTGGTGCTGGAAAATCACAGCAGTTCAGTCAGCATCCGAGGAGCAGTAAAATCGACGTTTCGGGCAAAAGTCCTTCATCAGGAATACAGGCAGAGTGCCTGAAGGGTAGAGAGATAAATGAGAGGAGGGTGGGGGTGGGGAGAGAGTAGCAGAGAGTACAATAGGTGAGTGGGGGAGGGGATGAAGGTGATAGGTCGAGGGGAGGATGGAGTGGATAGGTGGAAAAGAAGATAGGCAGGTAGGACAAGTCATGGGGACAGTGCTGAGCTGGAAGTTTGGAACTAGGGTAAGGTGGGGGAAGGGGAAATGAGGAAACTGTTGAAGTCCACATTGATGCCCTGGGGTTGAAGTGTTCCGAGGCGGAAGATGAGGTGTTCTTCCTCCAGGCGTCTGGTGGTGAGGGAGCGGTGGTGAAGGAGGCCCAGGACCTCCATGTCCTCTGCAGAGTGGGAGGGGGAGTTGAAATATTGGGCCACAGGGAGGTGTGGTTGATTGGTGCGGGTGTCCCAGAGATGGTCCCTAAAGCGCTCTGCTAGGAGGCGTCCAGTGTAGAGGAGATCGCATCAGGAGCAACGGTTACAATAAATGATATTGGTGGATGCGCAGGTAAAACTTTGATGGATGTGAAAGGCTCCTTTAGGGCCTTGGATGGAGGTGAGGGAGGAGGTGTGGGTGCAGGTTTTGCAATTCCTGTGGTGGCAGGGGAAGGTGCCAGGACGGGAGGGTGGGTTGTGGGGGGACGTGGACCTGACCAGGTAGTCACGGAGGGAACGGTCTTTGCGGAAGGCGGAAAGGGGTGGGGAGGAAAATATATCCCTGGTGGTGGGGTCCGTTTGGAGGTGGCGGAAATGTCGGCGGATGATTTGGTTTATGCGAAGGTTGATAGGGTGGAAAGTGAGCACCAAGGGCTTTCTGTCCTTGTTATGGTTGGTGGGTTGGGGTCTGAGGGTGGAAGTGCGGGATGTGGACGAGTTGTATTGGAGGGCATCTTTAACCACGAAATTGGAAGGGAAATTCCAGTCTCTAAAGACGGAGGCCATCTGGTGTGTTTTGTGCTGGAACTGGTCCTCCTGGGAGCAGATACAGCAGAGGCGGAGGAATTGGGAATATGGGATGGCATTTTTGCAGGAGGTAGGGTGGGAAGAGGTGTAATCCAGGTAGCTGTGGGAGTCGGTGGGTTTGTAAAAAATGTCGGTGTCAAGTCGATCATCATTAATGGAGATGAAGAGGTCCAGGAAGGGGAGGGAGGTGTCAGAGATGGTCCAGGTAAATTTAAGGTCAGGGTGGAATGTGTTGGTGAAGTTAATGAATTGCTCAACCTCCTCACGGGAGCACGAGGTGGCGCCAATGCAACCATCAAAGTAGCGGAGGAAGAGGTGGGGAGTGGTGCCGGTGTAACTACGGAAGATCAACTGTTCTACGTAGCCAACAAAGAGACAAGCATAGCTGGGGCCCCTATGGGTGCCCATGGCTACCCCTTTGGTCTGGAGAAAGTGGGAGGATTCGAAGGAGAAATTGTTAAGAGTAAGGACCAGTTCGGCCAAACGAACGAGAGTGTCAGTGGAAGGATACTGTTGGGGACGTCGGGAGAGGAAGAAACGGAGGGCTTGGAGGCCCTGGACATGGCGGATGGAGGTGTAGAGGGACTGGATATACATGGTGAAGATGAAGCGTTGGGGGCCGGGGAAACGGAAGTCTTGGAGGAGGTGGAGGGCGTGGATGGTGTCTCGAACGTATGTGGGGTGTTCCTGGACTAGGGGGGTTAGGACAGTGTCGAGGTAGGTAGAAATGAGTTCAGTGGGACAGGAGCTTGCTGAGACAATGGGTCGGCCAGGGTGGTCGGCTTGTGGATCTTGGGAAGGAGGTAGAACCGGGCAGTGCGGGGTTCCCGGACTATGAGGTTGGAAGCTGTGGGTGGGAGATGTCCTGAGGTGATGAGATTCTGTATGGTCTGGGAGATAATGGTTTGGTGATGGAGGGTGGTCATGGTTGAGGGGGCGGTAGGAAGAGGTGTCCTCGAGTTGGCGTTTGGCTTCAGCGATGTAGAGGTCAGTGCGCCAGACTACCACTGCGCCCCCTTTATCTGCTGGCTTGATGGTGAGGTCAGGATTGGAGCAGAGGGATTGGAGGGCTGGGCGTTGTGGGTGAGAGTTTGGAGTGGGGGAGGGGAGTAGACAGGTTGAGGCGGTTAATGTCCCGGCGGCAGTTGGAAATGAAGAGGTCGAGGGTGGGCGGCCAGCACGGGGTGTCCAGTGGATGGAGTGTGTTGGAGGCGTGCGAAGGGGTCCTTGGAAGGTGGGCGGGAGTCCTGATTATGAAAATAAGCTCGGAGGCGGAGGCGGCGGAAGAAGTGTTCGACGTCACGGCGTGTATTAAATTCATTGATGCATTAGCAGAGGGGGATGAAGGTGAGTCCTTTGCTGAGGACTGATGTGGTTTACCTGTGCATGCATATCTAATGAGCTGAGGAGAACGTAATCACGCAAATAAAAGTCAGCCACCCATGAACAGAATTGCCTTCTGCAGTCGGCCTGTTAGAACACACACTCAAAAACACAAGATTCCATTCTTGGTGTAACTTCACTACAGTGTTGAACTTGGCTAAGTAAAAGTTTACATCTATTAGAACACTTGAATGCTATTAAAAATTACAGCTGAATAGCTAGAAAGTGCAAATACTCTTGCTTGCATTCTTGGAAATTTTTAATGATGAGGTAGGGTGTGTCAGAGCAACAGAGCTCAGAGTTAAATGAGGTATTTGCTAGCTCGAATTCAACCTGCAGTTACCAGTTTCAGCTTGAATAAATATCCCTCTGACAAACCCATTAATAACTAAATATCTGAATTAAAATAACAATTCCTGAGCATCCTCCAAATGTAAAATTTGGGTTTATAAATGTGAACTTTTTCTCTGGAAAAACAGGACATCGGCTACGTTGAAAGTTTATTTTGGTTAAGTCAAACTCTTTTCTGGTTTGTTTTAGTTAACTCAGATAACCTCATTCTGGTTGATCGGATAGGTGAAATGGATCAACCATGAGGATAAAGTCCCCTCCCCCTCGCATCTTATGAAGCTCTTCTTTCCTCTCTGAGATAAACCAGCCAAGATTAAAATAAAACCTGCCTTTCAGAAAAACTGGGTGAATTGCTTAATGCAGGAATTTTAGATCAGTTCTTTTCGAAGGATCAATTCTCAGGCAAAGTTTGTAGATTATATATATATAATATATATATATTGATTTGTCCTGTGGAGATAAGATATTACCAGAGTCCTTCAACTTAGGATGTAAGTGTAAATGCTAAATACCCCATCATTGTCAAATATTCAGGATTAAATGATCCTCAAAAGAAACTCAAGGATTATGAGAGGAAATGGTACGTTACCAGCTACTATGAGTTAATCATTTGCTTGTATTTTAGTTAATGAACAATATGCTTTCAATACACTTCTTAAGCAGACATTCTGAATCCTGACCATCCTCTCATAATGCCCTATAGAACATTTCACACTAAAGAGAGCTGGTATTTATTAGTTTTACAGCCACGTATGGCATCAGTGCATTCTTCCATTGAGTTTTATTACCTTTTTAACGATTCCAGAGACCTGCCAAAAATATTTTGCACGCCCTGTAAGGAATGAGCTTCGTCTTTTACCAGCATGGTACTTCAATATTAAAGCTACATTTGATGGAGAAATAATCAGAATTTCTATGTATTAATTATTATGCCTTTGAAAGTAGGTGGAGGCAATATTTCTGTCCCATTTTCTAGTCCATATTTGTCTGTTTATCTGTAAACACTATGACCTGCATTGTTCGGGAGTTGGACTGAATGTGAAGCTATTTAAAAATGGTGGCAGAACCCAATTCTGAGATTACAATCCCTATTTCCAGTGCTGGCTTCTTTCACCAATACCAGAGAAGGACTCCTGACTTGGCTGGCTCCATTGTAGGGTTAGATATTTCATAGCCATTGTTATATTTATGGAGTCTGGGAAGTTTCTTCATGACATGTCATCCACAACCCATCAGAAGAATCCTGAATCATAGTCTGAATTCAGAAATGTCATGCCCATTTTCCTTCCTATGGCCTTAATTCCCAACCATACCTTCCATGATTGTTCCAAGACCAATTATTCAGCACTCACCATATACAGAACCAATGAGTCATCTGATACCAAAAACAACTGTTGAAATGCTGAGGAAATAGAAAACATCCATTCTGAATTTTTGTTTGAAAACATCTGGGGTGCCATGATGGCTCAGTGGTTAGCACTGCTGCCTCAGAGCACCAGGGACCCAGGTTTGATTCCACCCTCAGGTGACTGTGTGGAGTTTGCATGTTCTTCCCGTATCTGTGTGGGTTTCCTTTAGGTGCTCTGATTTCCTCCCATGGTTGAAAGATGGACAGATTAGGTGGTTTGGCAAATCTAGTTTTCCCCATTGTGTCCAGGAATGTGCTGACGAAGTAGATTAGCCATGGGAAATGCAGGATTACAGGGATAAGGTAGGGGCATGTGTCTTTGTGGGATGCTTTTCGGATGGTCAATGTGGACTCGATGAGTGAATTGGCCTGCTTCCACACTATAGGGATTTTATGATCTACTGTTCCAACAGGCATATAAAATGACCAAGCTAAGGCATAAGCTTTAATCACTTTATGGCTCTTAATCTTGTCCAAGTTATCATTCATGCATTGACAAAAGATGTTCTTTTATCATGTGGCTCTGTGCCGCATTGATGAGTTCAAGTTCAAGTCAGACTGATTGAGGGGGAGGCAAAGTGTCTTTTAGATTGGGTTTCTTTAGAAATTTTCTTTATAAATTTATATTTATATTAACTACTACCAAACATAGTAATCTGCGAATTACCAAGCTCTAATCTTACTATTGCATTATTGAAACTATTACCAATATGTCCTTCATTTTCCAGCCTAATTAACTGTGCCCACATCATCATAAAGTTGCTGTAGGGTCCTGAAGCAATACACAGCAGAGATCACAGAATAATAGCATATTATAATGACATAAAGATGCCAATAAATCAAAATAAACATTTTACTCTGTTGTCAAAATGAACCCAAGCTGACCGAAAGCATTTGTGAATCTTTGAACTGGGCAGTGCATTCAGAATGAGCATAGGTGGAGAAACCAAATATCTGGCCATCTGTTTCCACTGAAACAGTTCTCAGGGAGCTCCCTATGGATGGTGGCTCGATGGTAGCAGGGAAGAGGTATACTGATGGAGGTGAAGAGATGTGAAGTCTAGAAATAGAACTAGGACAATGTCCTGAAGAAGTGAGGCAATACAGCAGGGAGCCTAGAATCTCTGGTTGAGGGGGGAAAACACAAAAAGGCAAGGCAATGCAGGGATGCTGTGAGCATCCGAATAGGCTCAGAGTTAGTGAGTGCTATGAGAGTAAACGAACAGACCAGAGATGCAACTTGGTTCAGACCATGAGCTGGGTACATGTCCCTGGGTGCACACTACTCTTGCTGCAGCAATACAATGATAGTTGCCAGTGCTGCCCAAGGTACAGCGTTAAAGTGCAGAATTGTACTGTAAGTGGATCAGAGATGCGGAAGACAGTTCACAGACACATGTTGAATGCCAAAGTCTGTGGACGTAAAGGGCGTGTGAGTGGTGTCCATGGGTGTGGCCTGAAATGCCAGGAAGGGCCCCAGAGCAAATGACAAGCTGACATTGCCAGGTATTTGCTCTGAGTTCCATGTTGGAAATTATCAGCAACTTTTCTGCTTACAGCAAGTGATAAAATTCAGCAGTTGTATATTAATGAGGTGAGGTATGCAATTAATAAGGTTGTTAACAAGCACCTGTCTCTCTTAACCTCAACTTGTTGCTACCTAATGAGAATTTTGTCACTGTATTCTAATCCTGCTTAAAAGATACAGTGGTTGTGATGTCGAGGTAAACCTCAAGGGACTACTCATAGACCACGTCTCTCAGGTTCCTATAAGATTCCGTCACATGACTCTAACAAAAGAAGATAAAGATATGTAAGTGCTTTCTGAATGGTGCAGAAATACGCAAGTGTAAAGCTGAATGTGGTGTAAGAACATAGTTATGTCCCAAGTTGCAATCAAGAAAACTGACAGTATATTGAACATCAACAACACAGCTGAAGTTAAAATAGAGGAGATAGTTATTACAATAAATTGTAATTTAATCAGGTCATGTTCAAATATTGTGCCCAGTATCAATAAAGACATTTGAGTACTGAACATAGTGCAAAAAACAGTCACAAGACAGACTTGTAGAGTTACAGTTCCAAATTATTAAGCAACACTGAAGAAACTTAATGGTTTCATCCGAGAGGGACTGAGAGAGAATTTTTTTGAGGAATACAAGATTATTAAGGGTGCAGAAATAACTAATTTCAGGAAAACAATGGGATATAAATGACTGTGTGTGCACTTACTTTTCAGGTGTAAAGTGGGGGTATACCATACTGATTTAGAAGTGGGAGAAAGTGAGGACTGCTGATGCTGAAGACCAGAGTCGAAAGGGTGGTGCTAGGAACGCACAGCAGGTCAAGCAGCATCCGAGGAGCAGGAGAATGGCTGTTATGGGCATAAACCCTTCATCAGGAAGATTCCTGATTTAGAAGTGGAGTGGTCTGCATCCAATCTGAGCACTCATTGGTTTCTACTGCTCAATTTGTGAGGCTGCTTTTTTTAGATGTTCAAAGGCTAGATGTTCTTATTTAGTTTTTTCATGCATGAATGAGCAAATGCATCTTGAAATTCATTGTGTAGCTGTTCACTTCAGCTTGTTTCTCTCTCCACTGGACTCTGAAGTCACGTTGACACCAAAGTAATGGTTACCATGGAATTAAGGCAAAATCCTTGGACAGAAATGCTTGACTAGTTCTCCATTCCCCTTTGTGGAATGACTTTCTTTTA
Source organism: Chiloscyllium plagiosum (assembly GCF_037043375.1). Lineage (NCBI taxonomy): Eukaryota > Metazoa > Chordata > Chondrichthyes > Orectolobiformes > Hemiscylliidae > Chiloscyllium > Chiloscyllium plagiosum. Next base: position 33,987,602 of record NW_028270157.1, read on the forward strand.
GTATTTTTTTTTGTAACCTAATAACAGTTGCCCATAACTAACTTTGGCAACTAAATATGATTTATTGCTTAAATTATACTTCTACGACAGTTAACGTTTTATTGTCAGACCTATGGGAGCAGGAGTGTGTCAAGTGATCAGATATTCCGGATAATCAAGAGGTCCACATAATCAATGTAAAAACATACACTGAGTAATAAAAATGTAAAGCAGGGGATATACATAACACTGCTATACTTTATTTACAGCATAAATTGCTCAAATAATGATGCAACTTTACCTTAAATAAAGCTTACTGGCAGACAGCCTTCTCACTCAAACTTTCAACTGACTACTCAGACATTGTGATGGAATTGGTATTCGAGGAGAAGTTAACCCGAAATTGAATCAACTGTTGATATTTCATATGGCTATTCGATTGAACAACAAGTGTATTTACATTGAGGTAAATCTATTTAAAAATAATCGGACAGAATAATACAGTAAACTTGATAGTATCTGAGATATATCATTTTTGCTGGTTTATCAAGATCATCGATTCATAAGATGCCGGTTAAAACAAAGTTTGCAATATTATTTTAATCACTTCTGTTTCTTTAAATTTACAAAGCCAATGCTTCAAAATGTAATGATACAGTATCCTTGCTTTCATTGGGTATAATATTCCCTCTAAGCTGCACATGTGCACAGACAATCCAAGCTTCTGCACAGCGACTGGCATTTCTACACTGGTAGATTAGATTAGATTAGATTAGATTATTTACAGTGTGGAAACAGGCCCTTCGGCCCAACAAGTCCACACCGACCCTCCGAAGAGCAACCCACCCAGATCCATTCCCCTACATTTACCCCTTCACCTAACACTATGGGCAATTTAGCATGGCCAATTCACCTAACCTGCACATCTTTAGACTGTGGGAGGAATCATGACATTGAAATTGCTGCAGCATGTTGGCTTCAGTGGCCAGTACAGCTAGAATGAAAATGAGAGGGAAAGCTGCTTAGGTGTCATTGCGGACCCAAAATGGCACAGGATCAGAGGGAGAGGATTAGGTCATTCAGACATTTGCTCCATCTTTTTACATTGTAACTGATAAGACCAAACTTTGCAGAAGCAGAAGTAGACCATTCAACTAAAGGTTGACTTGCAGGTTGACTCCGTGGTTAAGAAAGCGAATGTAATGTTTTAATTTATCTCAAGAGGGTTGGAATGTAAAAGCATCCATGTGCTTCTGAGACTTTATAAAGCTTGGTTAGGCCCCAGTTAGAATACTATGTCTAGTTTTGGGCCCCACACCTCAGAAAGGACATACTGGTACTGGAGTGTGTCCAGCAGAGATTCCGTCGGATGATCCCTGGAATGGCAGGCCTAATATATGATGAACGGCTGAGGATCTTGGGATTGAATTCATTAGAGTTTAGAAGGTTGAGGGGAGATCTAATAGAAACTTACAAGATAATGCATACCTTAGAAAGGGCGCACGCTGGGAATTTGTTTCTGTCAGGCAGTGATACAGGACCTGTGGGCACAGCTTTAGAATTAGAGGGGGTCAATTTAAAACGGAAATGAGGAGACAATTCTTCAGCCAGAGAGTGATGGGCCTGTGGAACTCATTGCCACAGAGTGCAGTGGAGGCCGGGACATTAAATGACTTCAAGGCAGAGATTGATAAATTCTTAATCTTGCAAGGAATTAAGGGCTGCGGGGAGAATGCTGGTAGGTGGCGCTGAAATGCCCATCAGCCATGATTGAATGGTAGAGTGGACTCGATGGGCCGAATGGCCATACTTCCACTCCCATGTCTTATGGTCTTATTCAGCCCATCGAGTCCACTCTGCCATTCAGTTAGGTCAGGGCTGATCTGATAATCTTCAAATCCACTCTCCTGTCTTTCCCATTAACCCTTCATTCCCATTTTATTTAAAAATCTGTCTAACTCAAAACTTGAATACATCTAATGGTCCAGCATCATCATGCCTGATAAAGAATTCCACAGATGGAGAGAAGAAATTCTTCCTCATCTCTGTTTTAAATATGTGATCCTACATCCTGAGGTTATGCCCTCTGGTTCTCGACTCTTCAACAAGAGGAAGCTACCTTTTCGCATTGACTCTGTTAAGTCCCCTAAGGATATTATATGTTTCAGTAAGGTTTCATCTCATTCATCTCGTTTCCAACGGGTATAGGCCCAACCTACTCAACCTTTCATCCCAGACTGTCCCACCAGATCAGCCAAGGGAACTTCTTTGGACTGCCTCCAATGCTTTTCCTTAGATAAGGGCCTAGAACTGTTCACCATCTTCCATCTGGATACTAGTGCCTTGTATAGTTTTTGCAAAATTTTCCTACGTTTATATTATATTCTCTTTGAAATAAAGACCGACATTCCATTTCCCTTCCTGTCACCCATCGAACTTGGGTGCTAAGTAGACAAACAGGAGGCTGGAAGAACTCAGCAAGTCAGGTAGGATCAGGAGGTGGAGATGTCAATGTAATAACGCACTCTCAGCAATGGAGGTCGTGGTAGGGGGTGCTATAGATGAAGGGAGGTGTGGGTGGGTGCAGTAGAGTAGCAGGATGTGAGGTAGTGGGTATGACCTGGTTGGTCGATGGGAGGGATGAAATCGGCTGGTAGCTGGAAGAAAGGGTCAGTAGATGGAATGAAAGAGAGGAGGTGGGGCTGGAAAGGGATCTGGGGATGGGTAGGAAGGTTATTTGCAATTAGAGAAAACTCAATGTTTAGTCATAGAGCCATAGTCATAGAGATGTACAGCATGGAAACAGACCCTTCCGTCCAACCCGTCCATGCCGACCAGATATCCCAACCCAATCTAGTCCCACCTGTCAGCACCTGGCCCATATCCCTCCAAACTCTTCCTATTCAAATGCCCATCCAAGTGCCTTTTAAATGTTGCAATTGAACCAGTCTCCACCACTTCCTCTGGCAGCTCATTCCATACACGTACCACCCTCTGCATGAAAGGTTGCCCCTTAGGTCTCTTTTATATCTTTCCCCTCTCACTCTAAACCTATGCCCTCTAGTTCTGGACTTCCCCAACCCAGGGAAAACACTTTGCCTATTTATCCTATCCATCCCCATCACAATTTTGTAAACCTCGATAAGTTCACCGCACAGCCTCCGACACTCCAGGGAAAACAGCCCCAGCATGTTCAGCCTCTCCCTATAGCTCAAATCCTCCAACCCAGGCAACATCCCTGTAAATCTTTTCTGAACCCTTTCAAGTTTCACAACAGCCTTCTAATAAGAAGGAGACCAGAACTGCACGCAATATTCCAACAGTGGCTTAACCAATATCCTGTACAGCCATAACATGACCTCCCAACTCCTGTACTCAATACTCTGACCAATAAAGGAGAGCATACCAAACGCCTTCTTCACTATCCTATCTACCTGCAACTCCACTTTCAAGGAGCTATGAATCTGCACTCCAAGGTCTCTTTGTTCAGCAACACTCCCTAGGACCTTAGCATTAAGTGCATAAGTCCTGCTAAGATTTGCTTTCCCAAAATTCAGCGCCTCGCATTTATCTAAATCAAACTCCATCTGTCATTTCTCAGCCCAATGGTCCATCTGATCAAGATCCTGTTGTAATCTGAGGTAACCCTCTTCGCTGTCCACTACACCTCCAATTTTAGTGTCATCTGCAAACTTACTAACTATACCTCTTATGCTCACATCTAAATCATTTATATAAATGATGATAAGTAGTGGACCCAGCACCAGTCCTTGTGGCACTCCACTGGTCACAGGCCTCCAGTCTGAAAAGCAACCCTCCACAGCCACCCTCTGTCTTCTACCTTTGAGCCAATTCTGTATGCAAATGGCTAGTTCTCCCTGTATTCCTTGAGATCTAACCTTGCTCACCAGTCTCCCATGGGGAACCTTGTTGAATGCCTTACTGAAGTCCATATAGATCACATCTACTGCTCTGCCCTCATCAGTCCTCTTTGTTACTTCTTCAAAAAACTCAGTCAAGTTTGTGAGACATGATTTCCCACGCACAAAACCATGTTGACAATCCCTAATCAACAAGAGGCCCAGCAATCACTTCTCTAGCTTCCCACAGAGTTCTCGGGTACACCTGATCAGGTCCTGGGGATTTATCCACCTTTATGCATTTCAAGACATCCAGCACTTCCTCCTCTGTAATCTGGACATTTTGCAAGATGTCACCATCTATTTCCCTACATTCTATATCTTCCATATCCTTTTCCACAGTAAATACTGATGCAAAATACTTGTTTAGTATCTCCCCCATTTTTTGCGGCTCTACACAAAGGCTGCCTTGCTGATCTTTGAGGGGCCCTATTTTCTCCCTAGTTTCCCTTTTGTCCTTAGTATATTTGTAAAAACCCTTTGGATACTCCTAAATTCTATTTGCCAAAGCTATCTCATATCCCCCTTTTGCCCTCCTGCTTTCCCTCTTAAGTATACTCCTACTGCCTTTATATTCTTCTAAGGATTCACTTGATCTATCCTGCCTATACCTGACATATGCTTCCTTCTTTTTCTTAACCAAATCCTCAATTTCTTTAGTCATCCAGCATTCCCTTTACTTACCAGCCTTTCCTTTCACCCTGACAGGAATATACTTTCCCTGGATTCTTGTTATCAATATACTTTCATGGATTCTCATTATCCTCATAGCTGGGATGCTAACTGCTGTGATTCATGCCTGAGGACTCACAAACCCCTTATTCTGGAGCTTTCAGCAGTCTTTCTCCATTTAAATAATATTCAGTTCCTCTATCCTTCCTGCCAAAGTGCATAACCTCATATTTTTCATATTGTTTTTCACCTGCCGAGTCTTTGCTCAATTGCTGAAATGGTGCATAATACTCTGCAAAGACTTTCTGTCATCTTCAGCATTCACCTTCCCACCTATTTTTGTGTCATCTGCAGTCATCTACATCAATGTCATATTCCCACATTATCCCCATATTCCCACGTTATCCCATATTCTCACATTATCCCCATATTCCTTGATATCATTAATAGTTAGACACTGCATTTATTCCTGATGAAGGGCTTTTGCCCGAAACGTCGATTTTGCTGCTCGTCGGATGCTGCCTGAATTGCTGTGCTCTTCCAGCACCACTGATCCAGAATCTGGTTTCCAGCATCTGCAGTCATTGTTTTTACCTCGTTGATTTTAACCCTATTGTGAATACTCTTGCAAGGATGCCTGCCTTGAAGAAGTTTTCCTCCTCTCTCTACAAGAATCTCAGGGAGTCCCTCTCCCACTTCAACTCCCAGGTCATCTCCTCTGCCCTGAAGCTCTTCAACCATGTCGTGAAACAAACTCGGTACCACAGCCACATTTGCTTCCTCAGTGCCTGCCTCCGTAACCAACTCATCCCACACGGACTCCGGACCGGACCACCTTTAAACCAGCAGATTTCGGACCCGAACAGGACAAACAGTACAGACTACAGATTCAAAAACACCAGCAACAGTTCTCCTTCAAGATCCTCCGGTCCACGCTTGCAGCAATGCGCCGGCACCTAACCTCTCTACAGTCTGCCCTGCCTCAGCTGAGGACCACACTCTCTCAGAATTGCAAAGGACCCACTCTGTACTACATCCTGAGGAGAATTCATACTCTCAACAAACAGTATTTTAATTCCATCTCAAACATCAAAAACTGTAAGTACAACAAACTTTTATCCACCCACCTCCATAACCAGCGCTCCTCAAACATTCCAGAAGATTCCCCTGGCCTTGGAAACACCATTAGCCATGCGGCTGATGCAGCTACCACCCCCACGCTGATTGATGATGTCACTTCTGCCCCCATCATGGCCACTCCCACAGCCACTTCCGGCCCTTACATCATCGCCGATGCCACACGCTCAGTGACTTCCGCCACCCCTACTGCCGTGTCTGCCACCACTTCCGTCCCCACCAGCACCACTCACCTGCATTCTGCTGACACGCCCTCCACAGACCCCACTGTCACTATCCCCACCCCCCAGAACCCCGAGGGGAACACTACCCCTGCTCATGCCTCCACCCCCATTCCCCCCACCATCACACCCACTCCAGGTACTGGCTCCGACCCCACTCCCAGCTCCACACCCTGCCGAGTTTTCACCATCCCTCCAGACCTCCCACTCACTGAGGACGAACGATCAGTCCTCAGCAAAAGACTCACCTTCATCCCCCTCCGTCCACACATCAATGAATTTAATACACGCCGTGACATCGAACAGTTCTTCCGTCGCCTCCGCCTCTGAGCTTACTTTCACAATCAAGACTCCCGCCCACCTTCCGAGGACCCCTTCGCCCACCTCCAACACACTGCATCCATCTGGACACCCCGCGCTGGCCTATTACCTGCCCTCGACCTCTTCATTTCCAACTGCCGCCAGGACATTAACCGCCTCAACCTGTCGACCCCCCTCCCCCACTCCAACCTCTCACCCTCACAACGCGCAGCCCTCCAATCCCTCTGCTCTAATCCCAACCTCACCATTAAGCCAGCGGATAAAGGGGGCGCAGTGGTAGTCTGGCGCACTGACCTCTACACCGCTGAAGCCAAACGCCAACTCGAGGACACCTCTTCCTACTGCCCCCTCGGCCATGACCTCACCCCCCCCATTACCAAACCATCATCTCCCAGACCATACAGAACCTCATCACCTCAGAAGATCTCCCACCCACAGCTTCCAACCTCATAGTCCGGGAACACCGCACTGCCCGGTTCTACCTCCTTCCCAAGATCCACAAGCCTGACCACCCTGGCTGACCCATTGTCTCAGCATGCTCCTGCCCTACTGAACTCATCTCTACCTACCTCGACACTGTCCTATCCCCCCGAGTCCAGGAACTCCCCACATACGTTCGAGACACCACCCACGCCCTCCACCTCCTCCAAGACTTCCGTTTCCCCGGTCTCCAACGCCTCATCTTCACCATGGATATCCAAACCCTCTACACCTCCATCCGCCATGACCAGGGCCTCCAAGCCCTCTGTTTTTTCCTCTCCAGACGTCCCCAACAGTACCCTTCCATCGACACTCTCATTCGTTTGGACGAACTGGTCCTCACCCTTTACAATTTCTCCTTTGAATCCTCCCACTTCCTCCAGACCAAAGGGGTAGCCATGGGCACACGTATGGGCCCCAGCTATACCTGTCTCTTTGCTGGCTATGTAGAACAGTTGATGTTCCGTAATTACACTGGCACCACTCCCCACCTCTTCCTCCGCTACATTGATGACTGCATTGGCGCCACCTAATGCTCCCACGAGGAGGTTGAACAATTCATCAACTTCACCAACACATTCCACCCTGACCTTAAATTTACCTGGACCATCTCTGACACCTCCCTCCCCTTCCTGGACCTCTCCATCTCCATTAGTGACGACCGACTTGACACTGACATTTTTTACAAACCCACCGACTCCCACAGCTACCTGAATTACACCTCATCCCACCCTATCTCTTGCAAAAATGCCATCCCGTATTCCCAATTCCTCCGCCTCCGCCATATCTGCTCTCAGGAGGACCAGTTCCACCATAGAATACACCAGGTGGCCTTCTTCTTTAGAGACCGCAATTTCCCTTCCCGTGTGGTTAAAGATGCCCTCCACCGCATCTCGTCAACATCCCGCACCTCCGCCCTCAGACCCCACCCCTCCAACCGTAATAAGGACAGAATGCCCCTGGTGCTCACCTTCCACCCTACAAACCTCCGCATAAACCAAATCATCCGCCGACATTTCCGCCACCTCCAAAAAGACCCCACCACCAGGGATATATTTCCCTCCCCACCCCTTTCCGCCTTCCGCAAAGACCGTTACCTCCATGACTACCTGGTCAGGTCCACGTCCCCCTACGACCCACCCTCCCATCCTGGCACTTTCCCCTGCCACCGCAGGAACTGTAGAACCTGTGCCCACACCTCCTCCCTCACCTCTATCCAAGGCCCTAAAGGAGCCTTCCACATCCATCAAAGTTTTACTTGCACATCCACTAATATCATTTATTGTATCCGTTGCTCCCGATGCGGTCTCCTCTACATTGGGGAGACTGGGCGCCTCCTAGCAGAGCGCTTTAGGGAACATCTCCAAGACACCTGCACTAATCAACCAAACCGCCCCGTGGCCCAACATTTCAACTCCCCCTCCCACTCTGCCGAGGACTTGGACATCCTGAGCCTCCTCCACCGCCGCTCCCTCACCACCAGATGCCTGGAGGAAGAACGCCTCATCTTCCGCCTCGGAACACTTCAACCCCAGGGCATCAATGTGGACTTCAACAGCTTCCTCATTTTCCCTTCCCCCACCTCATCCTAGTTTCAAACTTCCAGCCCGCACTGTCCCCTTGACCTGTCCGGACTTGTCCGACCTGCCCAGTTCCTTTTCCACCTATCCACTCCACCCTCTCCTCCCTGACCTATCACCTTCATCTCCTCCCCCACTCACCTATTGTACTCTATGCTACTTTCTCCCCACCCCCACCCTCCTCTAGCTTATCTCTCCACGCTTCAGGCTCTCTGCCTTTATTCCTGATGAAGGGCTTTTGCCCAAAACGTCGATTTTGCTGCTTGTCGGATGCTGCCTGAATTGCTGTGCTCTTCCAGCACCACTGATCCAGAATCCATCAATATCTGTCTTGGGTTTACTTAATGACCAAATATCTGCAGCCCTTTGAGATCAAGAATACCAAATATTCACCACCCTCTGATTGAAGACGCTCCTCCTATCTCAATCCAATTTGCCCCTTATTCTGAGATGATGTCCCTTGTTTCTAGATCTCACAGCTAAAGGAAACATCCTTTCTGCATCTACTCTGTTGCTCTGTAAGAATTCATAAGTTTCTGTGTGATCATCTTTCATTATTCTAGACTTCAGAGAATATAGGCCTAGTGTCCTCAATCACTTCTCACTGGGACATTCCCATCTATCTGGAGAATCAATTTTGTGTAATTCTTTTGCACTCCCTCAACAGCAAGGATTTCCTTTCCTAGACAAAAGGATCAGAATTGAACACAATACTCCAGATGTGTTCTCTATGGTCCTCTGGGACTAGAGTGACTTTATTTACTTATTTATACAAATATAGTAAAACATCTCTGCTCCTGTACTCAAATCCTCTTGTGAAATTGGTCAGCATACCAGCTGCCTTCCAAATTGCTTGCCACACCCACATACTGGCTTTCAGTGACTTATGAGAAATGACCCACAGGTCATTTGACAGCAACGCTTTCCAATTTCTCACTATTAAGGAAAACTGTGCACCTCTATTCCTCCTACCAAAGTGGACAATCTCAGACTTATCCACATTATATTCCATCTGCCATGTTCTTGTCCACTCATCCAGCCTGTCTAAATCTCCCTGAAGCCTCTTTGCATCATCATTACAACTCACATTCCCACCTAGTCTTGTGTCATCCATAGACTTGGAAAGACTATTATTACTCCCCACAACAAAATCATTAACATAGACTGTGAATGATTGGTGTCCAATCACTGATCCTTGTGGAAGCCCATTTGTCACAGTGTGCCAACCATTTATTCCTAGTCAAAGTTTTCTGCCTGTTAACTAATTCTCAATCCATGCTGGTATGTTACCACAATCCCATGTGCTGTAATAAGTAATGAAAACAGAAAGTGCTAGAGAAATTCAGCAAGTCTGTCAGCTTGTGTGGGGAAAGAAAAGGAGTTCAGTTTTCAAGTTTGATATGACACCTCTTTGGAACTCCCTGAGATGGCCTTTCCATGTGATGGAACCGGAAATTACTCCAAGTAGCAAAGATGGCCTGGATGAAGGTAGCTATGGTGGTCAATGCCCATGGTGCCCAGAGGAGTGACTAGATGCAGATGCAAGAGAATGAATGATCTCTTGAGATTCACCAGCACAAGTGCCATTGCCTATTTAATGCCTCTTTTCTTTATAAGTGTGAGTTGGCATTATGAGCTAGCCATGCACAGGAATGTCAGACACAAGAGTGGCTACCAGATATTTCCATTACAAGCCTCATATGCCATCAATATTTGTCACCTCATTGCACATACCTAGATTGATCTGCTTGCATCACAGCTCTATTGCCTTTCTGAGGAAGCCGAGGGATGCTGACCTCACTCTAAGTGGTTCATTCCCTCAAGAAGTGAATGAGGTGTCAATGGCAGGGAGGAGGAGTGAGAGTCCTCTTAGGGCACTTGAGAGGTCACCTGCTGCACCAACTCTCTCAACCAGAGAGCCAAATACCTACTTTGGGTCAGGTCAAGGAAATTGCATCTGCACCACCAGCAGGCTGGAGCCGTCTAGGTCTCATGGCATCAGAGAACACTCACCATGGTAATCTGTGGCAAGTTGACAAAGTAGTCAAAATGTTTTGACCAGATCAATTGCTGTTGCTGAGGTACCACCCAGACCAGTGATAGAAAGAGAAAGCTGAAAGAATGTGGATGTCACTTTGGATATACAGGTGTCAACCTTTTTTTCTAAATTCCTGTGGTCTTGTGTAACCTGTTTATACTTCAAACAGTTTTGCACTTTCTCTCAAATACATGGAGGGGTGTTGTCATCCATGTTTCAGGTAAGTGAAGATTATGGATACCATCATGCACCAATCTCGAACAAGAGGCGGATATTCTCTGAGAAATAGGAACATAAGCCACAGTAGTTGTGTCCCACGAATGAACCAATTTGGTCTGACCTGTCTACATGTTGGTGATAAATGAATGTTCCTCGCAAACAAAAGTTTTTTTTGTGATACAGGGTGGTGGTGGAGAGTTGTTTTTCAGACTGGAGGCCTGTGACCAGTGGAGTGCCACAAGGATCGGTGCTGGGTCCACTACTTTTCATCATTTATATAAATGTTTTGGATGAGAGCATTAAAGGTGCAGTTAGTAAGTTTGCAGATGACACCAAAATTGAAGGTGTAGTGGACAGCAAAGAAGGTTACCTCAGATTACAACAGGATCTTTATCAGATGGGCCAATGGGCTAAGAAGTGGCAGATGGAGTTTAATTTAGATAAATGTGAGGCGCTGCATTTTGGGAAAGCAAATCTTAGCAGGACTTATACACTTAAAGGTAAGGTCTGAGGGAGTGTTGCTGAACAAAGAGACCTTAGAGTGCTGGTTCATAGCTCCTTGAAAGTGGAGTCGCAGGTAGATAGGATAGTGAAGAAGGTGTTTGTTATGCTTTCCTTTATTGGTCAGAGTATTGAGTACAGGAGTTGGGAGGTCATGTTGCGGCTGTACAGGTGAGGCCACTGTTGGAATATTATGTGCAATTCTGGTCTCCTTCCTATTAGAAGGATGTTGTGAAACATGAAAGTGTTCAGAAAAGATCTACAAGGATGTTGCCATGGTTGGAGGATTTGAGCTATAGGGAGAGGTTGAATAGGTTGGGGCTGTTTTCTCTGGAGTGTCGGAGGCTGAGGGGTGACCTTCTAGAGGTTTATAAAATCACGAGGGGCATGGATAGGATAAATAAACAAAGTCTTTTCCCTGAGGTGGGGAGTCCAGAACGAGAGGGCATAGGTTTAGGGTGAGAGGGGAAAGATATAAACGAGACCTAAGGTGCAAAGTTTCACTCAGAGGGTGGTATGTGTATGGAATGAGCTGCCAGAGAAGTGGTGGAGGCTAGTCCAATTGCAACATTTAAAAGGCAACTGGATAGGTCTACGAATAGGAAGAGTTTGGAGGGATATGGGCCAGGTGCTGGCAGGTGGGATAGTTTGGGTTAGGTATCTGGTCAGCATGGACGAGTTGGACCGAAGGGTCTGTTTCTGTGCTGTACATTTCTATGACTCTATGACTCTGTGTAAATCTGTAGAATCCCATTATCTGGCCATCAAAGTGAACAGGAGTTCATCTTTGCAAATAGAATGAAGAAATATAAAATGTATGATACGGAGTCATAGAGATGTACAGCACGGAAACAGACCCTTCGGTCCAACTCATCCATACTGACCAGATATCCCAACCTAATCTAATCCCACTTGCCAGCACTTGGTCCATATCCCTTTAAACCTTCCTATTCATATACCTATCCAGATGCCTTTTAAATGCTGCAATTGTACCAGCCTCCACCACTTCTTCTGGCCGTTCATTCCATACAAGCACCATCCTCTGCATGAAAACATTGCCCCTTAGATCTCTTTTATATCTTTCCCCTCTCACCCTAAACCTATGCCCTCTAGTTCTGGACTCCTCCACCCCAGGGAAAAGAGTAGGTCTATTTATCCTATCCATGCCCCTCATGTAAACCTCTGTAAGGTCACCCCTCAGCCTTCGACGCTCCAGGGAAAACAGCCCCAGAATATTCAGCCTCTCCCTACAGCTCAAATCCTCCAATCCTGGCAACATCCTTGTAAATCTTTTCTGAACCCCTTAAAGTTTCACAATATCCTTCCAATCGGAAGGAGACTGGACTTGCACGAAATATTCCAAAAGTGGTCTAACCAATGTCCTGTACAGCAGCAACATGATCTCCCAACTCCTATACTCAATGCTCTGACCAATAAAGGAAAGCATACCAAACACCTTCTTCACTATCCTGTCTACCTGTGACTCCACTTTCAAGGAGCTATGAACCTGCACTCCAAGGTCTCTTTGTTCAGCAACACTCCTAAGGACCTTACTAATAAATGTATAAGTCCTGCGAAGATTTGCTTTCCCAAAATGCAGCACCTTGCATTTATCTAAATTAAACTCCATCTTTCACTCATCAGCCCATTGCCCATCTGATCAAGAGTCTGTTGTAATCTGGGATAACCCTCTTTGCTGTCCACTACACCTCCTATGTTCATATCCAAATCATTTATATAAATGACAAAAAGTAATGGACCCAGCACCGATCCTTGTGGCTACTTCCTGGTGTCTGGTGTCTGTCCGCCAGATATTATAATAGTGGAATGAGGACATATGAGAAAAATAATCAGAATTATAATGAATGATAAAATTCCTGCTAATAGGCCTCTTACAGCTGACTAATGAGATCTTGTCTTGACACGCACAGCTTAGTTGTAAAATGGTCTCAACTTTAAGAAAGGCCTTGCTTGACTTCTCTCGCATTTCTCCCAAGGTCTTTGCCATCGCCATGGCTGTCAGGCCCTGGGAAGATTCCAGCCATGTCAATTTTTAATTTAGATAACTGGAATAATGTTAGGCCTCTGTATTTGTATCATATTCCAATCATAGCTGATTTCTATATTTAGAGAAGCAACAGAAGCTGGTCCAATGCAAGTTCTGACATCTGATTTGCATTTCTCTCCATTGTCTAACACAAGACTGTCTGAATAAGTTAAAATATGCTGTTCTCCAATAATCAACTTCAATGCGCCATTGCTTGTCAGAATTTTCCACCGTTGACATATAATACAATTCTATTGGCTGTATTGGCAAGACTGTTTATCTTTGTTTGCATGATTCATGAGACCAATGGCGCCTACAAAGTTCAGATCCCAAATTTCTCTATCGGTGTATGCAATGCCTGATTTGATGAGATTGTCTCATTGCAAGACCAATCACAGCCCTAAATTATATAGAGAACACTGTGCGACATCTGCCACCAACTGTTATATTGAACCAATAAGTTAACTCATTGCTAATTCTCAATATACATTGTACTTCTTCATGTACAATCCCAATTATGCTAATAATTTTCCTAAATAACCAATGTATTTTGAAAATCGGCCACAACAAATCTTTGTAAATACTACTGACCACCTTCAATTAAATTCAGAACCACTAATAACTTTTTCAGCAAAGCAAAGAATAAAAAAAGACTAAAGATTAAAATAACAAAAAAACAGCTAGCACCTCTCAGAGTTAGTTATCAATAGCTGTTCTAATTTTGTTGAAGTTAATTGTGCAGAAGAAATTGCAGCAGACAACAGTAACATTATACCACAGCAGACGTCACAATCAAGTTCATTCCTCTGTTTAGGAAGTCTGACGATCATTCCTTTTGTCCAAACTTTCACGGTTCTTCTTTCTCTCCATACTAAACAAACAGACATAAAGTGCTAGCCAAATTCTCATCTCCATTAACTTTGACCAACCCCTCACAAATTATGGATTGTTGTTTGATCCTTAAATTAGCTCTGGTGGAAAGTAGCTCCCATACGGAGGTTTCACATTTGACATCAAGTTCAGTCCCTTTTCCAATATAGCTTTCAATTCTACCATTTGAAACAGTTTTGTTCAAAATTTCATACAAACTGCTCTGCCACCTGCTCTTCATTCGTTCTGATTTTGTAACAAGTGTATCATGTGTTTCCAACAGAAGTTTCAATGTAATGGTCAAAATTACTTGTGAGATAAAGGCTCATTGTTTATTATCATAATTTGTAAATTTGAATTCAAAAGTAGGGGATATGTCGAGCAACGTAAAGTTTCACCATAAGAAACCAAGCATTCTCTTGAAGACAGTAATGTTTTATGTTACTTCTGAGTGTTCACAAATATTCATGCAAAGTCATTCATTCTCAAATCAAGATGCTATCAGGATCTCACAGGCTTTTGTCTGTCTCAAAACTGTTCTGGCTTGTTCAGCATCAGTGCTGGGCTCTCTTTGTACCTGTATCAGACACCCCTTCTTCCTTGTCCTAGGAGATGTGACTGATCCATCTCCTCTTTAAGTTCATAGGACCATTAGACACTGGAGGAGAATTGAACCATTTGACCCATTGAATTTTCTCTGCCAAATGATCATGGCTGGTGTGTTTCTCAATCCCATTCTCCTGCTTGTGAATCTCCTCTGGACCCCTCCAACACCAAAACATCCTTCCCTAGACAGGGGGCCCAAAACTGCTCACAATATTCCAAATGCAGTCTGAACAGAGCCTTATACAGCTTCGGCTGTACATTTCTGCTGTTGCATTTTAGTCCTCTTAAATGAATGCTAACATTCAATTTGTCTTCCTAACATTCAATTGAATGTGCATATTGACCTTAAGAGAATCCTGAACTTTATGCTTCAGATTTCCAGAGCCTTTCCCTGTTTAGAAAATAATTTACACATCTATTTTTCTGATCAAAGTGTATAGTCTTACACTTACCCACATTGTATTCCATCTACCTCATTGCCTACTCTCTTCGCCTGTCCAAGTCCTTCTGCAGCCTTCCCACTTCCTCAAACCTGTCTGCCCCTCAACCTATCTTTGTGTCCTCTGCAAAGTTAGCAACAATGCCTTAAGTTCCTTCATCCAGATTGTTAAATGTAGAACATGAATAGTTGTGGTCTCAACATGGGCAACTGCGGAACTCCACTAGTCACTGGCTTCCATCCTGTAAAAGACCCCTTTATCCTTACTCTCTGCCTTGTGCCAATCCTCTGTTTTTGCCAGTATCTTGTCTCTAATACCATGGGATCTTATTTAGCAGTCTCTTGTGTAGCACCTCATCAAAGGCCTTCTGGAAATCAAAATAGGTCATATCCATTGGCTCTCCTTTGGCTAACTTTCTCCATACCTCCTCAAAAGATTCTAACAGATTTATCAGGCATGATATCCCCTTGATGAATCCATGCTGACTCAACTCTATTTTATCACTTCTAAGTATTCTGGAATCTCACCGTTAATAATGTACTTGAAAATCTTACCAATGGCTGAGGTCAGATTAACCAGCGTATAGTTTCCTGTCTTCTGCCTCCCAACCTTCTTAAACAGGAATGTTACATTAGCAATTTTCCACTTCTCTGGCACAGTGATTCCTGAAGGATCACCACTAATGCATCCACAATTTCCTCAGCTAACTCCTTCAGAACTTCAGATGTCATTCATCTGGTGATTTATCCACAGTTACCCCTTTCAGTTTTCCCAGCACCTTCTCTTCCTTGATTTAGCCACTACATTCACCTCTGCTCCCTGACTGTCTTGAAGTTTTGGTGTGCTGCTGGTGTTTTCCACCATGAAGACTGATGCAAAGTCCCTATTTCGTTCCTTTGTCATTTCTTTGTTTCCTATTACTACTTCTCCATCCTCAGTTTCCAGCGGTCTAATGTCCACCCTTGCCTCTCTCTTACCTTTTAGATATCTGAAAAGCCTTGCAAACTTCTTTTATATTACTAGCTAGCTAAACCCTCATATTTCATCTTCAACCCCCTTCTTGCTTTTGCTGTTAACCTCTGCTGGACTTTAAAGGTTTCCCAAACGTCTGGCTTCCCACTAATCTTCACCAAATGGTATTCTTTATGTTTTGCTTTTGTGCTGTCCCTGACTTCCCTTTGTCAGCCGTGTTTGCCCCATCCTCCCTGTCATTGAGATTGAGCTTTTTTAATTGCAATCTTCTATATGGTCTGCTTTTAGCTGCCATACAGAACATCCCCAGTATATGGAGCTGCAAAAAGCAGGAGGAAACATCGAATAATGGTTAATAAAAACAAGTATTACTATAATCTGGTTTGTCGATAGCTATGTCCCAAAAGCCTTATTGTTTTTACTTCAATGGTTCAATTTTACCAAGGCAAGCTAAGCTACACACTACTAGAGTAGGAGGAGGAATATGGTGAAGACCTCTCAGCAGGAGGCTTAGCCACCTAGGGTTTCAGCGAGTAATTCTATCTGAGCTATAGCAACAAATTGTGCGTATGTCTCCATTCCAGTAAAGAATGCATGAAGACCCTTAGCTTCAGGGCAGGATGAATCAGGCATTCCAAGAGGCTGTGAAGGTAACTTTGGTCGTGAATACTTTCACATTAGGTATCTTCCAGGTTGTGAAGAAGTTACATTTTCAAATGCTCACAGTCTACTATCTGCTGTTATACAAAGGAAGTCACTCAGGCTCTGTACCCCAAAACAGCTGAAAACCTCTCATTTTCACTTGGCAATGATAGCAGCCTTTCCTAACCTGCTGGGTACAATTAACTACACATGCTTTGCTTTGCAGGTGTACCTTGTAAGGTCAGATACACTGCAACAATTCCACTTCCTCAATGTTCAGCACATACATTACTATACTTAATGTTTCAGGTCAAATCCAGGAGCAAGCTGGTTTTAGCCCCTTCACTTTCCTAGGCTCAGATATGTCCACAGTGGTGCCTGTCCCCTTGTCAGTTGGGTTCTACAGTTTCTGGTTGTGTGCCACTTTAAGGTGGACTTTTAGACAGAGGGAACTATGTCAGTGAGTGTGGCACAATATGTTTAGGTATTGAGTTTGATACATTTGGATAGTTGGCATCATGTGCAAGCTGTCAAATGTGAGTTTGAAGAAAGCAACAATATTAAATGTATGAGGCTTAGGTGAAGACTTGTATGCAAAGTATGAATTGTAGTTGATGAGTGGTTGTGGAAAGGTGACTCAAAGGGGGTGGTGAATTAAGCAGCATGTGAGGCTCACACTGCAGTGGGTGAGATATGACATTTGTAGATGTAATCACTGGCCTTAGACATACACTGTTGCAGGTTCAATGACCTCAAGTATATCTAAATCCTAGAGGCTATACCTCTGGAATTGACTGCAATGGCAGTTCACTCCCAATACCTTACTGCATTTCTCCAGAAGGCCTCATGCTCCACCTATGGATATAAAACCATCCTCTCTCTGTTCACCACCTGCAGTGAGACTTCAGTATTACATCAGAGGACAATGAAATATGCTCTCTCACACCTCCTGCAAATATCTCACTTTGTAACTGGATCCTGGACTTCCTGACTGGGAGACATCAGTCAGTCCCAATTGGGAACAGCATTTCCAAGACCATTACAATGAGCACATCCCCCCCAGGGCTGTGTGCTCAGTCCACTGCTGACCACCCTACTGGCACACGACTGTGTAGCAATGCACAGCTCGAATCATATCATTAAGTTCACTGATGGCCTGTAATAGGTCTCATTAGCTGGAACGATGAGTCACCATACAGAGAGGAGGTGTAGTAGCTAACAGGCTGGTGCAGAGCCAACAACCTGTCTCTGAAGGTGGACAAAACATAAGGGATGGCTGTTGACTTCAAGAGGGCATGGAACGACCATATTCCGCTGGATATTGACGGCTCTCCCATGGAGATTGTGAAGACCACCAAATTTCTTGGCATTCACCAGGTCCCTCAACACCAGCTCCATAGCTAAGAAAGCCCAGCAGCATCTCTACTTTCTGCATAGGTTGAGGAAAGCCCACCTCCCAACCCCCAACTTCACCACATTCTACAGAGGGTTCCTCGAGAGTACCCCCGAGCTGCTGCATCACTGCCTGATTCGGGAATTGTACCGTCCTGGATCGGAAGACCCTACAACGGGTAGTGACGACAGCTGAGAAGATCATCGGGGTCTCTCACTCCCCTCCATTACAGACATTTACACCACATGCTGAATCCAAAAGGCTAAGAGCATTGTGAAAGACCCCAGACACCCCTCACTCAAACTCTTCTCCCTCCTGCCATCTGGCAGTAGATGCTAGAGCATTCAGTCTCTCATGGTCAGAGTGTACAACAGTTTCTTGCCCCAAGCCATCAGGCTCCTTAACACTGTTTGATCAGACTCTTTTCCATCTGAAACTCTTTGCACCTCTTCAAATTGCTATTTGAACAATGTTTTATTAATTATTATTCTTTTATTACACTATAATTTGGACACCACTGTGCCTATTGTCTTGACGCATCAGGAATTACTGTGCTGCCTTGTGTGTTTTGCACTTCTTATGCACTTTATGCCACCCTGTGTACAATCATGTGGTTTGTGCTGTCCATGTAGCACCTTGGTCCTGGAGGAACACTGTCTCATTTTTACTGTATCTGTTGTATATGGTAGAAATGACAAATAAAGCTACTCTTGTCTCTTGTGCCTTTTCTAGATGAAGCTCACTTTAAAAATGATTTTAAGCCCATGCTCCAACTAAAATACATTTTCTGTTTTCAGGAGCTTGCTGGCTTTAAGCAGTATGCATGTGGTCTCTCATGAGTTTGCACTGCCTACACAGGAAGATAGCAACTTACACTGTCCTTGGACTTTCTGCGTGTTAAAATCAGTTCAGTGAGAAGTCCACAAAATATTTGATTGTTTCATGAATCAGAAGGAATGGGTACTGGTGAATAATTTATTCTGATGTCCATTCATGTTTCTGGAGGTAATGAATTTTGCCTCTCGAACCTCTGATTATTGATGTTTAATTAGCAGATCGGATGGCAAAGGGATGACTTCATTCTGTAATGAAATTGCCTGGGGCTCAGCCTTTTCACATTGCCATGACAGATACCACATTCAATGGGATAGAGGTCGGTAGACTTTGCACCCTTCTTAAGAAATTTATCGTCTGCTACTAATCTGATACTCAGCAAACACAAAGATGAATTATTGCAATAGCAGCTCACAGAAATTATTACAATATGATGAAAAACATTTCATGTCCAAATTTCATCTGGCATTCCATCCCTTGATTTTAACTTGCATATCTTTCACCATCAAAATAAATCATTAATTGTCACATCAGAGAGATACAGTGCTAATGTAAGATGTGCTGATTTTTATGAAGACATTTTCAGATAGTTAGAATCTCTGAAACAGTGATGTGTCCAGAATATTGACCTATGCATTATTAGTACAAGCTTAGATTACAGCACACACACTGTCCATAATAACACTAGACACCTATCTCAAGTAGAGTGCAATAAAATTCTCTTTTTATATTTTCTGTTATCAATAGTAAATAGTGAGTTTATGAGATACTGGGAGAAGGCAACATTTGAGAGATAAGGAGGGATTTTACAAGAGTTAAATGATGCTGCAGAAGTTACTAAAATTACAGATCAACAGTAAAGAATCATTAAATGAGATGAGTTGACTACAAAGTAGATACATTCTTATAAGGTGATAAATAGTACCTCAAATGATAGAATTCTGCAGATAAATAGACCAATTAAAACTGAAATGCACCTCGAAAGGGAAACATATGATAAAACTTGGGCCAACAATAAAAAAATCATGAGAAATATAAAAATATAGAGATAAAAAGGGAGATTTGAATTGCTACAAAGGGACATAATTTTCATTTCATTCATTTGTTTGCCTTAGCTGTATTTAAATTACACTGTTTCTTGTATTAAATCTAAATCTTTTCTCTGAAGTCTAACTCATTCCTCAGAGACGGAAACTCATTAATGAAACTGAATATTGTTAAAAAGTTCAAGATTAAAGAATAAAGTGAATAAGATTCCTGTTCGGCAACTAAGAAAGCAACCTGTGTGAATTGGCCTTCTCAAACCAGGTTTGACTTATTTGGTGCATTGCTTTAGAAACTGACATGCGTTAATGAGGAAACTAGTTTGTAAAATAAATGCATTCATAAATATTGTACTTATGTCTGAGCAGAACTATGCTTGGTTCTTCTCTTCACTGCTGATGTGTTCTGAACTCTAACCTGTCTGAAATGTTTATAATTCCCTGTCTGGAATATTGTTTACTCAATTATTGCTTAACCGCACAGATACATGGCTGCACCACATCACTATTTACAAGAATGAGTACCTGACAAATTCATTTTCTCTATGCATTTCCAAGTGCCTGGGTGAAATGGGAGATGATCAGATTCTTAGGTAGAGGAGCAGAGCAAGAGCAAGCACCCAAAGATATAGCAATACATCCTCAAAGGGACAAGGGAAAGTTATTCACTAAATTTAACTATGTTAAAATGAACTCCTCCAGATTTTTCTCATATTAGATATGCATAAATAGTATAGACTCGGCAGCTGGAATGAAATAATCCTTTCAATCACACTGTCCTCCTTTAGCAAAACAGGCTGAACATTTATACAGATATTTCAGCTTCAAGATTGGGCTGCAGTTGCTACACTAGTATAGAATGGTGCTCCACTGAGGGTCCATCATGCTGGTGTTATTTGCGTATGCCATGCTGTTGTTATATTGGATCAGATTCCTCCATACACAGCTAGGGCAAATGCCAGAAATGTTAAAAATACTCATCAACATCTGGGTCTTACATGTGTCATTTTCCCGAGGAAGCTGCCACTGAGATAAGGCATCTGTTGCAGTACAGTTCATGCTTCAAACCAAGCGATGGACAGCACAGTCTGGTCTCTATCAAATTGTCACCATGGCTTGAAGTTTTTTATGCAACGTGGTCTTTTCAGGCTGCAACAAGGGAAATATGTAACGTCTCCTGATTTGAAGTTCATTGTTGCATTGGGAGATCATAGCAATTCTCGCAGACAGGAGGAAAACCTACACCTGATACCCAGGAATTAAGTAAAGCAACATGAGAAAGCAATTGGCTTTTCTAGCATCGTATGTTCGCTTGGAGTGCAAGGTATCAAATCCTGCATTGCATCATGTTGGTCTGTGCCCTTTTTTCTGGTTGCACTCATAATCCATGCTTTCCCAAGCAGGTTGTTGTGCGAATCTTATTATTGGGCAACTAGAACTATTCACTTCAAATACGGCTCAAGACTCCTGTCAGGACACAGGTACAGATGCAGAGCTGGGGTACAAACATCATCGAACAGTCAAATCACTCACCCACTTCCACAACTCTGAGATCTACAGCCCCAACATTTCTGGCAACTTGAGATTTTGTGCTGCATGACATTGCCATGATGAGGGACTTGTACTGACCCTCACATGGACAACAGGGAGTAGAGATGGAGAAGGGCCATGAAGAAGATCACCAGTGGCATCAACCACATTACTACCATCATCCAAATGTATTCCTTCACATGAATCTCAGCAGCCTCACTTCACTATAAACCTGAAAAACAAAATAGCAACTCAGTTCCATCTATTTGACAGCCATGATTGGATGGTGGAGCAGACTTGATTTGCCGAATTCTGCTCCTATATCTAATGGTCTACCAAGAAGAATGAAACATTCCATTTGTGCTTACTTTTTGGTATTTATCTAAGCAGTTTTAATGAAATATTCTCTCATGGCTATAATTTAGATAGTAGCAGGATGCTGACCATTGGCTGGAGTCCCTTCAGACCCTGATGGTCGACAGCCCCCAGAGGTGCCTGCTGCAAGGGTTGGGGCAACTTGGGCCAACTGTTTCTGTGGCAGTGAAAGGCGATGTACTGAAACAGCTAACAGGGGAAGAGGTACACCGTCTTCAAAGGACAGCAGGTCTCCCACCTTTAAAACCAAGGCCAAACTTCTGGTCACATACCTCAGCACTCCTACAGTAAAATGGTGCAGATCTAAATTATTATTTACTCTGGTTCTTTGCTGCTGCACTTTTCTGTGTGCATTTCTTAACTCTTCATGTCACACATTATTGTTTGTCTCCTCACTGCCGTGCCATCTTGTTTCTTTAAAGTCTTTTTTAAGCTTTCCTCTAGTTGAACCCCATCCTTAAACTGAATCAGAAATGATGTAGCCCAGCTCCAGCTGAGCCCAGCAGTTCCCCAAAAGCCTCCATTGTGGAGGTGGACGCCACATGCTCCCTTTCCACCCCAGAGTGTGGGCAGATGGCTGGGACTTGTGGCTCCCTCCATGACTCATTGCCTGGACCTATTGTGGCTATCCTTTCGCCAGACCCTGGAGCGGGCTCACAAGGAGGTCCCTGATTTCTAAACTGAAAGGTTGCTCATGGCAGAACAAGTACATCCTCAGAGGTCTACGCCTTCAGTACATGAACTGTTTAACGTTTATTCAACAGAGACACAAAGAAAGAAGTGATTGGTGAAAGCAGATATAGTTTGCCATGCTGACTCAGTGAAGTGAGATTGGGGTGACAAAGGGTGGGGTGGCAGGGAGGAGAAGATAGAAAGCAGGGCAAGATGTGAAGAAACCAAATGTGACATCTCCATTAGTGCTGCCACCAGCCATGTTGCCTCTATGAAGTACTGGGTGCCTTTTAGTATTCAATGAAACTTGATTTTGCCTCACCCTCCAACCAACAAATCAGGAAACAGCCATTGAGCTCTCAGCATCAACTCAAAATGATCTTTGCAAATAGGTGATGCAGCAGACCAGTTTTTAAGGAGTGAGTGCATTTTTCAATCTCGGGTTTTTATGCTACAACAACATCCAAAATAAAAACAAGTCTGGATTATAGAACACTCAGTGAAAAACAGATCAAGCAGAATTTTATTTTTCAAGCTGATAAAAGTACACCAAAGCTCTGCTTTTGCCTGGATAGGATAACTATTTCCAAAGTACCAAAAGGGAATGCCATTTTAGAATGTTACATGAGATTTCTAACTTTGATACTTGAATCATGCTTTTCATGAAATAAAAACTGAAGATTTACTAAAAGAGATGAGTTCATTGTAATACATGCCGTTTTTAGATTTCTTAGTTTTGATTATACCACATTTTTGTCTCGTCAATGCAACTTTCAGTTATTAGCAAATGCTTAACATTTGTAATAAAAGTGATTCCTCATTCCACAACACACAAGTAATAGAATTCAAATTGTATAAACTGGAGAAATGAATGTTGTGATCAGCATTTAAATTTGTTGCAGTTAATCATGTTCAAGACATCAGCTTCTTTTTGCAGTCCACTGAGCAGAACAGCATTCCTTCCACAGGCATGAACTTCTGGCCAATCAGACACTTGCCACAGCAAGAGCACAGGAAGCAGTCAGGTGTAGCGTGCCAATTGTATTTCCCATATGTAACACGCTGGGCCTCAGGATCAATGACGTTGTGACAACATTGGCACACCTAAAATCAGACATTGACACAGAAAGAAATTCACAGTTGCACAGAATTTACACTGACATCTATCAACCTATCTGGTAGCGCTGTGCAAAATTTGGATAATTAGTTCCTGACTGCATGCTTGTTCCCTGCTGCCAAATTGCTTGCGTTCAAAATGTTTTACTCTGACCTCTTCAACTCAAAAGAAACAGCGTCGAAGAAATGCCATAAATTGACAGTTGCTTGTGTTTTTTTGAAAGTCATTAGATTTTAAATGACAAACAAGCCCTTCCAGGAGGGCAGTTTTTCTCAAATGCAGAATGATTAAAGTACAAAGGCTATTTTCCCCACCCATTTGGTGTAAAGGTTGACAGGAAGTGGGAATGAATCCTTTAGGGGAGTTGCCCTGCAGCCCCATTAAGATTATACACTCCTCTGTGTGCCCCTCATCTGGCCTGTAACATCCTTCTTGGCTCAACCCTCCTCCTTTCCATCCTTTTTGGGTACCTAGCCCCTCTGGGACATTCCTTTGTGGGACAGGTTGCATCCCTGGCAGAGCTCACTATTGGGTCTGCAAGGGCAGCTCTCAAAAGATAGCAATTTCTTTTACTGAATTCCAACTCTCAGGTTAAGGCCACCCAGTTATCTGTGTAGTGCATGAGGTGTGAGCAGTTTACACCTGTAAAATCCAGCCTGTAGGTTCTTACCAAAACACAATATTTTAAATATCGGCATTACTGTTTGCTGTTTCTCATCAATGTAGTGGCTGGTTTCAAAAGAAATAACTATAATTAGAAGGCCCGCTGGGCCAAACAAATCTGTACACAAATAGTTGTAGCAGCTGTACTTCTCATAAAACTCCTACTGAAAATCCCAAACGTCTCTAAGAATAAGTAAAGCACAAGGGTGGAATCAATCTTGATATGACCATTTGCAGCTCTATAATCTCCCAATTACAGACTCAAGTATTTTGGCAAAATACATTACCGCAGCATGAAGCTTCACATAGCAAGGTTTGCAGACAGGTTTGTCATTCACCATAACATAGATTTCTCCGGCAAGGACACAGTCACACTCGAAACAGCAGAAATGCTTCAAGTGCCAATTCTGGCCTTCAGCTTGGGTGTATTCATTGCTGAATATTAACTAGAGAGTGAGAAAAACATCAAGGAACAAGGCAGTGAATGCACAACATACAGTTCAATTTTGTGCTCACAGTACAGAGTCATTAAATCTTATTGATGGATTAAAATTACAGAAATGGAAGTATCAGAATTTAGTCACTTCTGAAAGCTTCAATAATCCAACACATTGTGCAATGAAAGTGAAAGCAGTATGAAGCACAACAGTTTCACGAGGAATTTATAATCTTTACTATGCATGTTAGAACCAATCATGAGGTCTTTAAAAAGCACAAAGTTAAAAAGCACAGAATATATTTTTGAGGTGATTTGAAATGAGAAAAAGGCCTAACAGAATCAAAAAATTATAAATGCACAAGCTGACAGTACTGAAGGAGGCATCCTTACGTTATTTCATTATGTGGAGTTCAGCACACATTTCCAATGTCATAATTTTTTTCATTAAAACCTTTTCAGAAAGTTACACATGTGAATGTCTCTTTGCAGTGTTGTGTCACAATAATAAGTGGGGCATGTTTTTAGTGGATTGCACATGGCAGGTTGGAAATCAGAGAGTTATGAAAATCTCTTCAAGACCACCACGTCAACTGACACAGGAACAGAACATGTACCACAGTGACACCTACAGTCTGAGGGAAGCACTGCAAGTTAGAGAATCCTGGGTTTCACTTGAAAGTCTGAGCTAATCAGCATCACAAATCAGGATGTTATCTTTTGGTGCTCTTCTCAACATTTCATCAGCTCCTTTACAGAAAGGGAGAGACTTTAGAAGCAGGTAAAGAATATCCATCCACCTGGTAGAATTTAGAAAGAAAATAACATTGTACAGGCAGGGGTTGTGATAAGAAAATGAAAGTTCTCCTTTCCTATGCAGATCTAGGGAATCACTGTAAATAAATCTTCTATACAATGAGGAACTTTTACTGTCCTCTGTTTAGTTTACAGAGTTTAGAAACAGTAATGTATGAAACGATAAAGAGCATTTGGTCTTTGCTTCTTTATAGAATTTCCTAGCGCTTATTGTTATGAAATGCTATATTGCAATACTTCTGATTAAATCTGAGCTTTTATTCAGAACCTTTTCCCAACTATACAACTTACTACGATATCTATGAATAATAATTGCTTTCAGCTCGAGGTAAAAATAGAACAGATGGTTATAATAACAAAACACAATTTAAAATATACCAGACCACGCCATTCCTCTTTATCTGTCTCTGTTTGACTCTCACTGGAATTGTGGGAGATTGGCTAATAAATGGGTGCCCAATAAATTTCCCCTTTCAGGATTACCTAAGAAGAAGAAAGCTAACATGATCTTAGTTTAACACATTTTTGCTGTTTTATACTTCAAAGGAAACAACATCTGAACAAAACTGCTTATAAAATGGTTTCCCTGTGGATTTTCACAGAGAGTAATTTTCTATTAATAGATTAAAAAAAAACTGCAGGAATCCTGACACCTAAGTGAATCAATAGTACTGCAGAAGACTAAAACATGCTTGGGAACTCTAGCCTGGAATCTGACAAGTTTGCCAGCAGGCTATGACAACTCTGGAAATCACAACGGGTTTTAGTCGAAAGTTTTTTTTTAAAGCATATATACCTAATTAGAAAATAAAATTACAACTAAGCTTACAATTACTTGCCTTTTAAATAAAAAATGTTCCTATACTACAAAATCTAACTTCAAGACCTCAGTTTAGTAAAGGACATAAAACGGTGGGAAAAAGAACTTTCAAGTATGATACAGAATTATGTAATTTGCACTCATTGCAAGAATGAGGGAATTAATTAGAAAGTTTAAACTTTTAGCTGACTGGATGAGTATCTGGCTCATTTATTTAGTGACTACCGGCTGGCTCTCCACAAAAATACACATTACTGCCCAGTATGCAAAATAATACTTAAAAAGCCACTATTCTATGCTAGTATATTTGCATGGGAATTCAAAATAAAGTGGAAGTAACTTTACATGAACTATGAGTTCTGTTCTGAAAACTGTTAGTGTTTTCAATGCATATAACTGGGCTGTGGCCATATATAGGGATGAACGAAATGTATTGTAAGTTTTTTGATTTTGGTCGATTTAACTAAGGAAGGCACCTTTTTGATTTCCTATACTAATGTTCAAAGGAAATTGACAGCAGCATATGCTCAGTTCTACTCTATACCACAAGCTATGCAGAAGTGCTCTTGTAGAGTCAATTGTTATTACTCCATCTAAGAGTTACAATTCAATACAATAGTGAGCAAAGTTCTATGTATTTTTAAATTGCGTTATAAAATGCAAATTACAAGATCTGCAGACAAAGTGCACTAATGTTTCTGACTGCTTCCTTGATATATTTTCATGCATTTATTCCATTATTTTCAACTAAATTGCAATCTGATAAGTTTTATTCTTATTTTTCATACAGTCATAGAATCCCTCCACTGTGGAAGCAGACCATTCAGTCCATTGAGTCCACACTGATCCTCCAAAAAGCATCCCACCTAGACACATCCCAGTATCCTATCCCTGAAACCTTGCATTTCCCATAGCTAACCCACCTAACCTGCACGTCCCTGGACACTTTTGGCAATTTAGCTTGACCAAACCACCTAACCTGCACATCTTTGGACTGTGGGAGGAAACCAGAGTACCAGCAGACACCACCTGCAGATACAGAATGAAGGTGCAAACTCCATTCAGTCACCCAAGGATGGAATTGAACCCAGTTCCCTGCTGTGAGGCAGCAGTGCTAACCACTGGGGCACCGTGCCACCCTTTTTAAAATCAAGATGTTCATAAAGGATATTTTACAGTTTTAAATCCCAAGAGCTATTGGATTGCTGTTAAGTTAGATCATTAGGCATTCAGAAGTTATTCTTTGTACATTTATATAATGGCATACAAGCTAAAACCTCCTCCATTACAGTCCCAGGCTAGATTCTTCATGAATAACTGGTTTACTGTGATATAATATATATTAGCAATTGTTGAGAAGATTTGTAGCTCAGATTGATGATAAGTATGCAAGGTACCTTCACCAGAGACTCTCACTGATGATGTTACCTAGTTTGGTGACAAAACGTCTGAAAACAAACCTTCAAGCTCAGCGAGCTAACTTACATACATACAATATATTATGCTAAAAAAATGGTGAAATCATACATTTTCTAGTATTTTGACAATGGTTTTTCCCTACCTCATCACAGCCAGCACAACGTGGTTTCTCCGTGTCACAGTAGTGACGTCCACAGTATAGTTTTCCTTTCTTCCAAAAGTAGATCATATCCACAAGCAGTTCACTGCAGATGCAGCAGACAAAACAAGCAGGATGCCACAGCTTGTCATAACCAGCCCGCTCTGCGTATACAGCTGGGTCTCCCTCCTTCATGCTCAATTTACAACGAAAGCATGCCTAGAACAAAAACAAAACTCTCAGTGATCTCAGCAGACAATAGAGAATAACTGAAAATGCGTGACAACGTGATAAAATAAACTTATGACACAGATATACAAATAGAAGAAATTAGTCAAATGGCCCCACAAGCCTGATCTTAGTTTAAGGAGGAGAAAGTGAGGACTGCAGATGCTGGAGATCAGAGCTGAAAATGTGTTGCTGGAAAAGCGCAGCAGGTCAGGCAGCATCCAAGGAGCAGGAGATTCAACGTTTCGGGCATAAGCCCTTCTTCAGGAATGATCTTAGCTTAATCACTGTTTTATGAACTTATCCTCAAGGCTACTTGTAGCAATTTAATCTGTTCAATCCATCTTTATTCACAGTGAATTATTTCACTTGCTAATTCCTATCCACAGCCAAACAGATTCTACACCTTGACCTTCAGAAAGAATAAAAAAGACCGTATGGTATCAAAACCATATAGAGGCTTGAATACATCGGGTACCTGACACTATATAGATACATGCCTCAGTATTTTGCTAAGCAAAAGCGAGGACTGCAGATGCTGGAAACCAGAGTTTAGATTGAAGTGGTGCAGGAAAAGTGCAGCAGGTCAGGCAGCATCCGACGAGCAGGAAAATCGACGTTTTGGGCAAAAGCCCTTCATCAGAAATGGAGGCAGGGAGCTACCAGTTGGAGAGATAAGTTGGGGTGGGGGGGTGGGGCTGGGGAGAAGGTAGCAAAGAGTACAATAGATGAATGGGGGTGGGGATGAAGGTAATAGGTCAGAGGATAGGGTGGAGCAGATAGGTGGGAAGGGAGATTGGCAGGTAGGACAGGTCATGAGGACAGTGCTGAACTGGAAGCTTGGAACTAGGGTAAGGTGGTTGGGGGGTGGGGGGCGGGGGGGGGGGGTGGTGAAGGGGAAAAGGGGAAATGAGTATTTTGCTGTCATTGTAATACCGCACATCAAAACCCAGATCGCAAGTTTTGTAAGGCTATTCAATCACAGGGAAGAGGAAGAGGAAGAGGAAGATGTCACAGGGAGAGGAAAAAAAAAATTACAGACAAGTTAAAATCTCTCCTTACCAGACATGTGTACATTGGGACAACTGCATATAGTTAACTGAAGAGAGATCGAGAAGCAGGAATCCTGGCTAGTTCTTTATCCCCTCAGTCAAGTTTAGCTTCTAGTGAAGACATGTGAACTAGATAAGGACTGAACTCAAGATTTTCCTAATCTTTATGGTTTCGTTCACAACAAAATTACCAACTGGTCTTCAAACATAAAAAAAGCTACAAGTAGTAAGAATGTTGATTATAGTCATAGAGAGGAGTTTACTTCAAATGACCTTTCGCCATCTTACCTCCTCCTGCTGAGGGAAAAGGTCAGCAACTGACACTTGAACCTGATTTTCTAGGTTCACAGTTCAGAATGGGATTGAAATACTGCATTGATAGATCCACCAGTATTTGGATAGAAACTAAGTTTGGATATTATTTGCCTTATCTGTCTCTTCAGAAAGTGTAAAACATTCTTTGCTATTATTCAAAGGGGGTTTCCCATGTTTAAGGTAAACTGCTCAATTATCTCATTTTGATTCGATACACCTTACTGTGTACAGAATGGCTGCTGCATTTACTAACAGTGACCATTCCTCAAAAATTTATTGGGGATAAAGTACTTTCCAATGTCATGAGGATATGAAATGATCCATATGGAGGCAAGTTGCTACCTTTTTTGTGACGTGCTTTTGGGCACCTTAAAAACAATAATTCATGCAGAATCAGTCAGAGTAATACAGTTCTGAGGAAGGGTCACCAGACAGCAAACGCTAACTCTGATTTCTCTTCACAGATGCTGCCCGACCTGCTGGGCTTTTCAGCAACTTCTGTTTTTGTTTCTGATATCAGCACTCAACCCTCATAAAAATAACTCTCAGGCAGTAGAGCACATCTGAAAAAGCAAAATAGTGATCTCACATAAATGGCTTGGGTGCTTGAAATTTGGATTCAAACTTGGTTACACTGTTGGTCAATTCTGGGGTTGACAATGACAAAGCATTATATGGATTCTAGCTACAACTTAACAGCTGAAGTCTTAATAATTATGTTATTATATACCAATGAAAACAATCCTTGCCTAATTACTGATAAAATGTATACCAATCTAAATATGGCTATGCAAACAATTTACAAAATTTCAGACTGGATCAGAAGCTTTCATAAAATGCTCATTTAGTGCCATCCAGAAAGTGTGCATAAACACAGACATACTGACGTCAGTGAGCCTGTCAATAAGTATTCCAATTTTGCTCAGCTTTATAAGGAAGGCGTAATCTATTTTAACATGAAAATATCACATTATGATATTCAATTTAAATCACACCAAATCAGCCAAGTGATAGGCTTAACTATTGTTACACGTCCAATACTGAAACGTTTCAATGAAACGATTCAATAATACTTTTAGAGAACGCTAACAATCTGTTGAGGTCTCATTAAAATTGATTACTGCTAAAGGTCAGACAGAGGTTAACATCCATATCCAGTGATTCATTCCAGAAATGCCGGTAGGCATCAGGTTCAATTGATTTGCACCCTTGGGGAACAATTGTCTCACTCACAATTGAGACTTTTCATGTTGACCCTCTTGTGGGACAGCAGAAAACAAATAGGTGGTCAGGGGGACTGTAAAAGAGAGGTTATGCGATCATACCCCAATCAAGGTGGTGACAATTTGGAACATGGACAAAATTAGGGAAAAACAGGAAAATACATCAGCAAAAACATTAACAAATGGAAAGCCTTTATTCCACACCCCATTAAAACTACTTAAAGAAAATTAAAAAGGCTGTTATGAGAACAGGTCAGTTTGCTAATTTTGGAAGGTTCTCGCTAGCATGCTAATACCAAATTTGATTTCCCATAGTGAAGGGCTAAATTGCAAAGAAAATAATGGAAACAATGTAGTCCACCCAAATCCCAAGGTAACCAGTTCCTGTTTAAAGAAATAATCAGTTTCCAAAGACTGGAGAAAATCACACAAAACTAATAACTTTTAAAAGCAATGCTTTAAAAACTAACTGAAGAATTCTCCATCTAAATGCTTTTCTTTCTAAGTAGTTAGCTTCTAATATCTGGTCAGATTTGCCATTTGTGTTGTTTAGATGTGGATGATGCTGTATACATGCCAAAGTACTGGATTTATTTTCAGCTGTTTAAAAAAAATACAGCTAAAATAATAAAGGGCGTGGGCAGAACAGTATTCTGGGTTGTTCAGTTTTCTACTTCCATTCACTGGGACTGCCTTTTCTGAACGAAAGCGAATTGCCCCCTCTGCTGACGATCCGTTGTAACTACTAGTAATTACTTTAAGTTTGTTCTTATATTCAGGATGATAGTTTGCAATGATTGAGAACGGTGTTAGTTTGGCGCTAGGTGAATATTTCCACTTCACATCATTCCATAATATCAAAAGAAAAGGCTTATTTTGTTCTGAAAATACAATTTTTTACACAACTTTCTTTTTGAATAGAGAGGAAACAAAAATATTATGGGCTGAATCATAGATACTTGACTAAGTTCAAGTGCAGGGATTTTCTTCTGGAGGGATTCTCACCTCGAGGCCGAGCAGAGTCAAGATGAGTGGTGGGATGCCCGATTATGTGGACAGCATCTTGAGCACCTAGACGACGGTGTCCTAGACACTAGTTCTGTATTGGAGGCTGCCCTGAACTTTATTGTGCTGAGACCCTCTCAGCAAAGACTACCCTACCTGACATGATTGAGGTGGCTAAAACCATGCTAAGTTTCCTGGCTTTGCATCTGTAAACACAGAAACATAGAAGATAGGTGCAGGAGTAGGCAATTCAACCCCTCGAGGATGCCACACCATTCAACATGATCTTGGCTGATCATCCAGCTGAATACCCTCATCCTACCATCCAGCTATATCCCTTGATCTATTTAGCCACAAGAGCCACATCTACCTTCTTCTTGAAAACACAATGTTTCAGCCTCAAACCACTTTCTGTGGCCGTGAATTCAACAAGCTCACTACTTTTTGGGTGAAGAAATTTCTCCTAATCTCAGTCCTAAAAGGTTTACTAATTATCTTTAAGCTATGACCCTGCCATCAGGAACATCCCTCCTGTCTGCGTCTTATAGGTTTCTATGAGGTTCCACTCCTGTCTCTCCCCATTCTTTTAAACTCCAGTGAGTACAATGCTAACTGACTCAATCTCTCCTCATACGTCAGTCTTGCCATGAATTTCACCACAGCTGATAAAAGGTTTCTGAAAAAAGTGGAAGTTCATAAGTAGTTACAGTAGTAATTTTAGAAGTTCTCCATTCTCTGAGCAATGGGGCCTTTTTGATAGCCTATTTAAAGACATCTGTGAATCCTATCCAGATAAAACACACACTGGAAGAAAAAGACAATGGAGGAGGAAAAATCCTTCATTGTGTGAATGACAACCACCATAGAAGGTTCTAGGGGATCCACAACTCATCAATCTAGTCTACTCTTTAATACAGAACATAAACTTTGACATGATGGTCTTTTAAAGCTACCTACCCTGATCAAACATACTGGGAGAAGAGGAGCGAATGTGTTAGAGAGCGAATATGTACAGTGGATTCAGAACAAGGGAAAAGTTTGGCAATCTAATTGTTTTATATAGATTTATTCTAGCGATTCAAATAATTAATATAAATTAAATAAGCTGTTCATCCATTTTTGTTTAAATTCATCATCTAATTTGAATGAGCGTTCCCTGACCCTAAAGTAAGTGTTTGTAAGTAGTGATACAATAGGATACAATAATGAGATTAGAACGTCCTGGCTGTATGATGCAGGACATACACTTCAATATTGTGCCAGTTTATTTTTCCAGCTTTATTTCTCATATACTTTAAATTCTATTTAGGAATATTAGTAACATGTATCTATGACACATCTCCCATTGAATATAATGGTACTATCACCTGCATTCAGGTGAAGAAAATTGCTGTAACTATTTTGAGAGCTTAATTTCTGCATTGAGTTTATGCGTCTTCAAATCTCCATTCCATACTTCCTAGGCTTGGTTTAATTCCCAACTACTTGTTCTGGCAAGCCACATAATTTAGATACTAATGGGTCAGTTCTGTAGCAGTCTGACTTGAATCAGGATGTCTCTTCAAGTCCCACCTCAGAGTAATCTATGCCAGCATTTCAGTGCTAATTGTATTCTGGTGCCACATTGTATTCTGCAGAAGTTACCAAATAAAAGACTCTTCTGTCCTTTCAGATGGATGTAAAGACCAATGGTACAATATAAAGAGAAGTAGTGAAGTTCCGAGTGTTCAGTCGAATATCAGAATAGCACATTATCAGATGATTAGATTATTTAGTTAATTGCTTATTGGAGGACTTTGCTGTGCACAAATTGGCTGCAGTGATTTTAGATCAAATTTTGGCTACTTGTAATGTTAAAAAATTAAATGGGACTCTCTCTCTGACATTAATGGAATGTTAAAGGGTTAAACTGCACTGTTTTGGGGTGGGGACAAAAGCCATTAAAGAATACAGATGACTATCCATTGTAATTTACACTTGATTTAGGCATTACTCTCCGGCTATTGTCAAGTTAAACTATCAATTCAACCTCTTCCATTCAGAAATACTTTTTGGCCAGAGGTATGTCACACCTGTATTGTCTTGGGAAAGCACGGAGTCAGGAAATCGTCTGCATAATGATTCCCCATGATTATGGCAATTAGCATTATCGTGGAAGAGGATCTCATCCTGTCATTGTACCTGGTGTAACACACGACTGTGAGTAATTGGTGGCTGTCTCGAGAGGCAGGTGACTGTGGGGAGTAGCCTGAGTATCTGTAAGCATTGCCATTGACCTGCATAAAGGGGATGTGTTTCCTTTTGTTCAGTGCCTCACTTTGACTCAACCTTGCATGGCTGCAAGGGGGGGCAAAGGGGGTCACCTAACTTGTACAAGCTTTAATAAACTTTAACTATTTCCTTTGTTCAGAGAGAGCTTTTGCCACGACACCATGAGCTCTGCTAGGTGTGTGTTAAAGGTCCCTCCAGAAAGCCTGCACTGTACTGTGTTTAATAATTTGGTTGCTTGTTCACAGAAGTTGGTGTGTTGCAGTTGCATCAAGTGTGTAAGAACCTCAGGAGTAAAATAACTTAACATACTGAGGCGGGGATAATGCAAGTTGGAAAATTTCTTGACTTGGCAAACCTGTTTGTGACTTGAAGGGCTCCAACATACCACATTTTTGTCCTAGAAGCAGATCCTAGGTGGCCAAGAGCAAGTATTGAAGTGGACTGCTTTGAAGGCCAGCCTCATTTCTGTAGGACCTGGACCCAATTGTTTCATCAGTTGCTAGACCCTCCTCCCACTCACACACCGTCTCCTCCCCATATACCCAACCAAAGTTCCCCCAACTTCATATTCTAATACCACACCCATAGCCAGACCTTAGCAGACATGCAGAAGTGAGAAAATACACTTCTGACAACATAAAAGGTCTCACAAACAGATATGACTGTTAAACAAACTCATTCATGATACGCATTCAAAACTTGTAAGTCTTCATGAG
This sequence comes from Chiloscyllium plagiosum, assembly GCF_037043375.1. Classification (NCBI taxonomy): domain Eukaryota; kingdom Metazoa; phylum Chordata; class Chondrichthyes; order Orectolobiformes; family Hemiscylliidae; genus Chiloscyllium; species Chiloscyllium plagiosum. Next base: position 34,022,314 of record NW_028270157.1, read on the forward strand.
TGGCTAAACTTTGATTGAAAAAAAAACGTTTATTCAAAAAAAATCCTCTAAGTGTTTTGTTAAAGTACAAATCAAATAGTGAATTGATAACTCAGAGATAATTGTACTGCTTGAAACTCATTTAAGCTTTCATAATGATATAATAATATTTGTGAAATGTCAAACACTGACTGAAAATGCATGAAGATTTGGTAATGTTTTTCCTTTCCTAAACCATACCAATGGCCCATCAACAAAAGCAGCCAAGCAAAGTTTTTTTCTTTAAAAAGAATAACTCATTGACAGTCTCAAGTCTGTGATTTTCATGTTTAAGACTGGGAAATTTTAAAATAAACTTCAGACAGTGACACTTATTTTATCCATCTCTTCAAGAGAGAGAGTCCACATCTCCAGTTTAAATCCATGATTCTCACACTGTGGGTTAAGGCCTTCAGACCAGCCAAAAGGGCGTCTGTTCGAGCTCAGGACAAAATAGACATCTTGAGCTTGGAGTTCCTTCCTCTTTTGGTTATACCCTAACCACTTCCCTATCAGCAACAACTGAATGTGTCAGAAAGTTAAGTGGGACACCTGGACACTGTCTACCATTTCTGTGTCATGGAGTCTTCCTGACTGCTGTCTTGCACAGTATAAAAGTGATTAAATTTAAAAATCACACACCATCAGGTTATAGTCCAACAGGTTTATGTGGAAGCACTAGCTTTCGGTGTGCTGTTCCTTCATCAGGTGGCTGTGATGAAGGAGTGGCGTTCTGAAAGCTAGTGCTTCTAAATAAACCTGTTGGACTATAACCTGGTGTCGTGTGATTTTTAAATTTGTCCACCCCAGTCCCACACTGGCATCTCCAAACTATAAAAGTGAGCCCATTGTTGAAGCGGTGTACGACACCTGTACAGGCTCTCTATGACAGTACATGATTTCTAGTTACACAACAAACTCCTGTAAAAACTGCTGATTCAAGTTTTCTGTCATTCAATTCATGTGTAAATATTTTCTCAAAATTTTGAGCAGATTAACACAAAGTTCAGTTTTTGATTCTATTGGTTTTCCCTGCATCATACTTTCTAGACTTAGCTGACAATATTACACAATCATGACACAAATGGTATTTCAGGCCCTGCTAAAAATGGGCATGTTGAGAGCAGTTTACGTATCTGGCAATGCTCTTGGATGCTTTAATAGCTCAAAAATGCTTCATGGGATTCAAATAAAATACAGAACGTCTTAGGAATTCTGATGTGTGTATATGATTATACATGAATCAATTTTTAAAAAAACTTGAATTCCAAATTAAAATCTTGGCTCTTTTTTTAAACAGCCAACATAACTTAGCACCCTTTGTCTCCAGTTAACTACAGAATCAATAATTAAGTGTTACATTTTACCTCATTAGCTGCTGGATTCTAGTTACTTTAAGTCTCTAAATCAGGCTCAACTTTTTAAAACAGTGTCCATGTCAGTCCTGCAGGTCCAGTGTAATCCATATGGGATTAGTGCTTGGTCGCTTGAGAAGCAGCACAGAGGTCAGTCAGGCTGTCCTTCCCAAGTTGGCCCGGGGGGTGGTGGTGCAACCATGGATAGTCTTGAAGGTCTGCTCACCGAAAGTCAAGAGGAGTTATCAAGAGCCGCTGCTGTGGCAGGGAAGTTGGTGAGGTCAATGTGAAATTCCTCCAAGTGCAGGAACTATAGTCTGTACACTTGTTGTGTTGAGAGAATCATCTCAAAATTCAGCAGACATCATCATACAAGGCAGCCCAGTTCTTCCACCAGGGCCGTTCTGGAGCAGATGTTAGGCCTGCTAAAGATGAGTTTCCAGTGCTTGGATCAATCTGCAAGTTTGGTCCAGATAGAGCACATTCTATAATCCTTGGATGGTGTGCCTGTCCAACTGGGATAGGCAAAGAGGGATGAGATGGATATTGAAGAGCTGGGAGACTAGCAGCAGAACTCCAAGGAGGAAGATGAGGACTTTGAGGGGGTAGAACATAATCTTTCATAAGATGATATTATGGTGGGTGCAGCATTGGGTGCAATAAGCCAGACAGGCCTGAACTAACATCATGATTGTTCATCAATTAAAGTAGTCCTTATTTGTTCCCAGATGCAGCCTTTTTTGATTGTTTATCTTTGCTTTTCCTGTTGTCCAATACAAGTTAACATTTTCAACTGTTTGAAGGCTTTCCAACATGCGATAATCCCACATTAACCGATGAGAAGACATGAGGCTATATTGCTGCTAGGGAAAGAATAGCATTCCCTTAAATATAATTCCAACAAGGAATGGCACTAAGGATGGGTAGTATGATTCTTGTAACTTCAGATACAATGACAGTCGATCAGACAGGTAATGATGCAAAAAGTAATGCATCTATAAATGTGTTTCCGTTTCACAATGAAGTGTCACCCATGCCACCTACAAGCCCTCAGAAGCCTGTCTTCTCATTTCCCTCACACTATGTGTACTGCTTGTGACTGCCAGTGATTGAATTGGTGCACAGCTGACCTTTGAACATGGCACCAACTGCCCGAATCCCAGAAGGTCACAGCAGTACTTACGCCACTCGTGTGCCCACAGCAGTGCAAGGATGGCATAGAGAGGCCTGGTGCATACACAAGACCATAAGCATTAGGAACAGGAGTAGGCCATTTGGCCCCTTGCACCTGCTCAGCCATAGGATCCGACACTCCTCTTGTCCACTTTGTTGTCCTTTGCCCATAACCCTCGATTTCCCTACTGATAGACAGACAGATCATTTATCTAACTCAGCCTTAAATAAACACAAGGACTCTGTCCCCTTAGCTCTCTTTGGCAAGGAGTTCCAAAGACTCAACCTTCTGACAGAACATAGTTATCTTTCTTATTCCTTAGAATCTCACAATACGTTTAGCAGAGAATTGCAGCAAAAACTCACTTAAAGCTCAAGGGGAGAAACAGTCAATAAAACTCTCAACACTTGATAATTAGCTGCTTTTTTGTAAAATCCAGCCCAATATTTCTTGCTCGATATCTGAAAGATAACCCCCCAAGAAGATTATCAATCAGAAAAAATAAATTTCAAGAACATAGAGCCACTTCTTTCTCTCTCCCAACAAGGTGTAATCTAGTGAAAATAACATTGATAGCTCCTTCATGTTTTATATAACAAATATTTGGAAACTAAGTGATTTAAGCAACACATGGAAAATAACATTCATCAGCAATTTCATTGAAGAAAAAAACACAACTCAATGTAATAAAATCAATTACCAAGTATATGAGCTCTAACTTATCAAATTAATAATTTTTAAGATATGTTCAACAGCTTGGTTAACCTGCTGATCAGTTTAAAAAGAAATAGCTAGCTATAAATTTATACTCTCTTATCCCAGAACTTTTTTTAGCTCAATAACTCAGTGTGATAATGGGACTTTATTTGATAAAAAGAAAGACAGCAAATTGGTTTTAAAAAAAAAGCTCACAGGATGCTAGAAATCTAAAATAAAAACAGAAATAGATGAATAAGGTCAGCAGGTCTGACATCATTTGTGGAGAGAGAAACAACAAACATTTTGGGTCCAGTCTGAAGAAGAGTCTCTGGACCTGAAACGTTAACACAGATCTTTAGTTCAATTTGAAGTCAAGTTTGTGAGAGATTGAAAATTAGCGATCGGTTCTGTATCAGAGGCTTTATATTATCTTGCAAAATGAAAACTCTTTGCCTTGTAAGGAAAATAATATATAATGGTATAATTTCACTTGGGTAGCATATTTCATTACTAACATCAAAAAATGCCACATAGGTAGCAGTTCTTGAACTACTTTCCCCTGATGAATCAAATACAAAAACAGTATGACATGAATACATTTCTCCCCCATTGTATTTTCCTATTGAATATTTTACTTGACAAGGTAAAAATCTCTTTTGGATAAATATTGCAACTTGATTTAGTCTGCAAATGTCCATTTTGTCTGCTGGCACCTTTTAGAGTGAAATCCCTTGAATGGTTCAGTCTAATTTTGCTTTTTGTTTACTTTTTGAATCTGGAAATGGTACCATACAGAAGGAAAAAATGCCATTTGCATTTCCAGACCAAATTCCTTTCCACTTCCACCATCAAAACAGATGATCAATTTTGCTATCTCATTGCCATTTTCAATAAATGGCAATCTCATTCAACTATCAGTGGTTATACTTCACAATAATTCATTGTGAGAAAAACATTTTGGACTGTATCTATAACACATGGTAGTGCACTATAGAGATAATGGTTTTTCCATTTCTGCAAAAGAATTTCTTTTTGCCATTTTCAGCCAAAAAGTGTTTAAGGCAGTTTCTTTGGCTCAAAAATTAGTCTGGGTTGTTTTAGCAACTGTGACTTCTAGCGCCACACAAGAGTTTTATTTTTATTACACTTCATGAGGAATGTTCAAGAATCTTGACTGTTTAGGTTCAATACTAAATATTTCATTGCCAAATTTTTAAAAAACATCATGCACCTTATTTACCCACAGAAGGCAGCTAACACTGTTCCTAAGCATCTGCCCAGACAGTCGAATAAGACCAGCCCTCAATTCTAGCATGAGAAACTATGCTTACAAAGAGTAGGTGCGAGCCCATTCCTGAAATGAGTGCAACTCATACAGACATCTAATTTTGCCTTTTCCAGAAGGTTGCAAAATTGGTTTGGATTTTCGTTTTCAACAGAGTTGGGACATTTCCCAACCCCACAACAGAGATCTGAGGAAAATAATACCCCGGAATATCAGATTTTCATACCAGGGTGGTGTGGCTCCCTGTGAGGTGGAAGGCTTGCTACAGTGCACAGGCACTGTGTATAAGTTTGATATTTTAAAACTCAAATTTTCTGACATCCCTTACCTCCTTCACCCCCCACCCCCAAAATCTCAATGCCAACCGATATCTCTTCATACACTATGCCAAACCATACCTCTTTTCTCATTGAGAGTCTCTACGACAATATAATGTCAACACATAACAACCCATGCACTCATCCACAACCTGTTTCCCTTCTGCCACAGTCAGACCTCAGGTCCCAAGCAGAGGGGATGCAAAATAAACTTCTATAAAGTATATTATTAAGTGTCTGTTGTCAACTTTACAAAGAAAAAAAATCACAAAAGTCAATTTATAATCCTTTACTACATACAACCTTACAACAACAAACAGTGGAATTCATCATCTCACTTCAAAGAGTCTAAAACCACTTGTAGCTGTCAATTAAAGTGAGAAATTGCAGGGATACAAATCCTGCAGCACTAATTCAGCAATAGAAATGCCCAGGCTTATGCCAACAGAATGAAATGGCAAGACATCTTATTAAAAAATCATAATGGGCATTTAAAAACAAAATACACTTAGAAGGGCAGACTTGACAGCTTCATTTGGTAGTTACTTTTGACCAGTAAAGAGGTCAGCATTTGAGACATGAATCACATAAATATCACGCATTTTCTTCACGAGCTTAGGTCATTTAATTGCCAAAGCCTTGATTTTTCAGCAGCTGTTCCTGAAACAAACTTCGACTCCTTTGTCAAGATTACATTTTGCTCCAAATGGCTGAATAAACCACATTCCAGCTCAAGACCTCATTTTGGATGCTCTTTTTTGGCTAGAACCTATATGCAGAAGAGTGCCATTTTAATGTGGAAAATTTGTCACTGCTGAAGCAGTATTGGAGGAAAGGATCAATCACTGACACTGCAAACAATAGAGTGAACAATAAACAAGAATTTCTCTATCAAGCTGGGAGATGGTTTTCCATTCTCCTCTTATTAATGGAGAAACATTACTGCTGTTCCCAAATATGAAGCATTTCACTCGACCACGTAAAACATTTGCCTATTCAGTTATTAAATCAGCCCTTGGATTTGAATCAGAACAAATTAAATGGGACAGCCATCCACAGTCCTGATATAATGTTAAATAGAAATTAGAATGCAGAGTTGTGGGTATAGTGAATTCACAAAATTGCTCAAAACAATTTTTTTGAGTTCTAGTAAAAATGAATTAGCAGTGCAGGCCTCGTTCTAACAAGCAATCCCATTTTTTGTTTGAAAAATGAAAAAAAAAGCAGTGGAATTATTCATTTATCTACAGTATATAAATGGAATGTTCAAGCTCCCGAATCAACTCTGGTTGCTTTGTATCCAATTTACAACTATAAAAGGAGACATAACCAAAGGTAATTTACTGGTTCAATGCTCCTTCCACAGCAGCAACTTCAAACAAAAATTCCTAAGAAAAGAATTTGAAAATGACCTTATGCTTTCCATTACAAAAGTTTTTAATTTCAGTTAGAATATAGAAATCTATGAGATTAGAGATTAACGCCTGGAGATTGGGCTGCATTGCAGGCTTCCTGAACAGCCATACTCATCTCCAGAATTGGGGTAGGAAGCATACACACACAATCCTGATTGAAGGTTGCTGCTTCACAAATTAATTAAGGTGTTATAGAGGTGGCATTACTCCAAACCAGAGTCAGGCAACAGGCATTTTGCAAAAAATGAATAAGAGGTCTAAACGTTGATTGATATCTTTTCCAAGAGGGGTTTGCCTGTGTGCATTAACAGTCTGACATGTTAGTATGTGGACCAGTGTGCTCTGAAGTTTATAGCTTTGACAACAGACGTTAAACACCACTGCACTACAAGAAAGGAAGGGAAAGGTAGCTGGCACCATCAGTCTGTGCTCAGAGAAACCAGGTTTATGGATTACTGTCAACAAGGAAGGCAAGCAACTCACATGAATACATATTAACTCCATTCTGCCAGATCATCATTGATCATTGACCAAGCCCAAAGTAGCCTCCATGGCATTGGTTTTACTATAGTGACCTGATGCTATATTAGCATTTGTTTGTGGGCTTGGAGACTGCCCTTTCTCCACTGCAATTCATATTTGAAACTTGGACCCTAACCATACTTTTCCTGGTTACAATCCCTAAATTCCTTCAGCAACTCCCACCCACCTCACCTATGATTCCAACCCTCCAATACCTACAACCCTCTCCCTTTCCAAGCTTGCCCTCCTCTTGTTTACTCGATTGGCATAACCCACATCATGAACTGAACGTTACAGAGTGTTATTCAACTCCCTTAATTTCTTTCTGCAACTTCAAGCCAGTGTTATCAGCACTACAAATAAAACATCTAAAAACAAGGTTTTTTGGTTACAAAGATTTAAATTTCATAAAGTAGTAGGACAGCAATGCTAACCACGGAGCCACCTTTTCAAGGAGATGAAAAAGTAAATAGAGATATTTTAGTGACTATCTGTTAATAGCTATACACACCAACACATTATATTTATGTACAACTAAGATCCCATCATACTTGCAGGTGTTAAGATGAAGGATCACATTCCTGGTTCACCTTTGGTCATGTTAAACTTGTAATTCTCATGTTTTCTTTTTAAAAAGAGGAATAGTATATCCAAAAGATAACAGGGGATGTAATTTCAGAAAATCATAGAATCCCTGTACTCTGTAGTCATTCAGCCCATTGAGTCCACCCCACTCCCAATCCCTTCCCTGTATCCCTGCATTTCCCATGGCTAATCCAACTAGCCAACACATCCCTGGACACTCTGGGCAATTTAGCATGGCCAATCCACCTAACCCACACATCTTTGGACTGTGGGAGGAAGCCAGAGCACCCGGAGGAAAGCCAGGCAAACACAGAAAAAAATGTGCAAATTCGACACAGTCTCCTGAGGGTGGAATCGGGCACCTTGCACTGTGAGGCAGCAATGCTAACCACGGAGCCACCTTTTCAAGGAGATGAAAAAGTAAATAGAGATATTTTAGTGACTATCTGGAAGAGTCCTGTACAGATTCATGGAATGTCATACCTTTATAGAGGCAAGCAGACTTCGAATAGAAGGATTAAAAAGGAAGAGATAATGAGAGGCTGACTACCCAACTCTTTCCTCGCAGAAGCAATCCCTACAGGGATTGTTTTGCTCTTCCAGAGATGTACAAAAAATGAATTTCAACCCTGGCCTGTGTATGTTGGTGGCCTGACATATTAGTATGTGGATTAATGTATTTTGAAGGTCATAGCTTTAAGAACACCCATTAAACAGCATGCACTGCATGTAAGGAAAGGTTGCCAGCCAGCCACTGTTGAAATGAACCAGAAAAAAAAGGGATTTCAATTAACTTGCAAAGCTGAGAATCTCAGAATGTCAACATGAATGCTACCAGAGACATGCAATATTACTGGCAGTTACAACTGAGAAACTGATTTGTATATACTGATTTGTATATCCTGCTTCAAACATTTTTTTGGACTCACTTCTTATTCCTAATCCCTATATATGCATATTTTGTTCTTAGTTCTTCTCACATTTAGTAAGTAACACATTTCCTCTTTTGTTAACTCAAGATAGCCCAATTAAAATGATGCCTTTTAAAACCTAGGTTGTTTTCGTCTGTGAGAAAGGTATTCAAGCAGAAGGGCACTTTTATGTAAAATTAAAATTAAACATGGTGTGACAAACCCAGGGGGCAGGTGACCAAGCAGGGGAGCCAGTTCATCCAGCCTCACCCAGGTGGTGTGTATGTGCAAGAGAGAGAGAGAGAGAGAGAGAGAGAGAGACACACACACAGACAGACAGAGAGGAACGAAGGAAGGAAAAGAGAGCATGAGAGAGCAAGAAAAGATAAAGAAAGTGAAAATAGAGAGGTTGAGTCAGAGGACATGAAACAAACAGCAGCTGCATGTCATTTGTCCAGTGAATGTTTTCTAGAGCCCTCACTGTTTAAGAAGTACAATATCTCAATTGCAATGTAATTAGAATCAGCTTGTTTATTTATTTCACTGGGTGCAGAGGGGAGAGCAAGAGAAAGCGAATTGAATAGGAGTTTGTACTTATGTAGTGCCTTATATCTCTCTCTCTTTTTCTTTCTCTCTCACACATACCCACACCATACAAAAGCAAGTAAAAGTTGATAAGTGACTACATTACATTTGTTAACCTTTCAGTTAGGACATGACGTACAGATGGCTGGCCATCAGCCTCATCTCCAGGTAAGTGAACTCAAGATTTTATTTTATTTTCCAATGCCTCCCTGAGGCAAGATTACTGCCCTATGGTGAAGCATAATCACTTGATCATGCAACTAAATAAAAAGGGGTAAGCAAGGTATTTTAAAGATATTTGCGCTTACAGGGACAGTCAAAGTATAGTTTTGTCTTAGAACCCAAGCATGAAACTCAAACATGCATTAATGAGGCAGTGCTGGAAGAAAAACAAGTTGTCAAAAGAAATCAAATCAACTTTGGACCAAGTCTTACCATCATCCTCTGACACAATATACATACAGCCTTAAAATGTGAAAGCACACTATTTGCAAATCTACACATGGAAAATAGGAGGGCAGATCATTTTGTAATTGATAAAACAGGAGTCGCTTAAAATCATAGTGATCCAAGTGTAAATGTAAATATTTTCAAAATACTTCAGGTTATTAAAACAGTTGAATTTTAATACCACATCCTTTGAGAAGATTTATATCATTGCAGTGAAAAGAAAATAGTCTAGACTCATTATTTACAGACAGATGCTAGAGTTTCCATTCAGAATAGTTTGTTTAGAACTCTGCAGCTTACAAATATTGAGCCAGTCTGAAAAGGTAATGTCTATAAACTTTAAGCTCCACCATATCGATATAATTTTGATACTTACATATTTTGTCGCTAGTTGTCCAGCCACTGATCCAACAGCAACTGTGGTACTTCTTTCACCAGCATCAGGTTTTTCTTGTTCTTTAGACTGTGCTTCCATTTCATCTGGGAGTTTGATGTCACCAACACCAAGAGCTTCATTCTTGTATTTCTTCACAAACTGCTCCATCTGTTTCACCTCATTAACAGACAACTCATGGCATTTTGAAGGATCTTGATCATGTGCAGGCAACTGCTTAGCCAACTGCTTCTTTCGATACTGAGCTCCCTCTGAGCCAGCAACCGGCTGCTTCTCCTTTGGTAGCAGTTCCATGTATCGCACAGCCTTCAAAAGGAAAGAATTAGTTGGATATCACAGCTTTCCAAGTTTGTGACTCAAGCAAGACAAGTCTTTCCCTTATTTGCCTCCGAACAAACACACAAAGCAACTAACTGCACTGTCCAAGTATAAAACAAAGCGGTTTTCCAAATCATCACCCTGCTGGACTGACTGAATTAAACCTTCCATAAGCATTTTTATTAGATGATAATTTTCCAGCTCTAGATAAAACAAGATAAAATCTGCAGCTGTTGTGATGTAAGTACTTCTGGAATGGCAAAAAGCCAAACAATACTGGCTTCCACGGAAAAGTTAAAGGACATTGTTATGCTATCAAATACAGTTAGATGAGTAAATCTTTTCCCCCCAAAGCCAAAGTAATTTTTAATCTAAAATTTCTTGAGATGCATGTAATTATTGATATGGTCACTGCTTTAGTATCAAAAAAAAAACAGAGAGTTATTAGTTACCAGTAAACCATAATGACAATTTGAAGATTTCTTTTCAAAAAGAGTATACAAGTCAGAATTTTCTTTCACTTACAACAGAAGTAATTAACGATACCACTTTTGAGAATAGATAGAGTTACATAAAAGTGACATTTATTTATTATGCACTTACCAAAGCTTGATTTTGGACCGGTGGAGCCCACTCATACGTAACAGTCTTGATGGATACATCTTTCTTGGCTGCTATAGGGTTGGTGAGTGTTACCGTATTGCGTTTGTAAACAGGGATACCATCGGTTTTAAGTTTTGCAATGAGACTTGTGTATTTTGTATCCTCAAAAAGTTTGCCCACTTTCTTGTCTTCTTCATTACCAGTGAGGACATCATGTTCTTCTTGGCCACACTTACAATTACGACAGATCTTTCTGTGAATTTAAGGTTGGCATTAAATTTACTGAATTTTTGACCCCATTTATTTTAAATTACTTCTCTAGAAATGGTGAGTTATCCATATACATTTCAGGAAAGTTGCTTGGAGAGTTGCTTGCTATAGTTCAGCAGCATGCACAAGTAGTTGGGAATCTTGTCGATTCTGTTAGAAAATTGCTTGGGTCATACAAGTATCTCCTAGTAACTGTTAATAAGCAGAGGTCACAGAGGACTTCTGTCCCTTCACCTGAGGAATGGCATTAAGAAGGAAAAAGAAAGTGACCTGAAGCAGGTGAAGACAAACAAAGTACAATTCAATAAAGGTATCCAAACATAAAAGGATAATCAAATTAAAAACTGAATTATAGAACAGCACAAACAAAATAAAACAAATGGTTACGATGATAAAGAAGGACTGACAAGCTAAATAAAAAATGTATTATATTGGGGAAATTATCATACATTAAAAATATTAAAAGCTATAAAATCTTGTAATGTCCAGCCTCTGGGTCTAACAGTGGTTTATATTTTAATTTTGTAACAAAGTGCCTCAGTTGTGTAATAGAAGCACATTATAATTCAGACTTCAAGTCTATTACAAGCAGAGATAAGTATACAACTGAGGGAGGAATTCATGATTAATACACCCAACATTAATACAATTTAATGACTTGGTCAAATGATGAACCAAAAGGAATCAATTTGATGTCATTCAGGCAGCTCCTTCTGTTTATGGATTATGATTTTTTCACAGGCCACATTTGTTGAAGGTGTGTAATATGACGAAATAATTATTTTGTCGTTTGATTCTAAAGTTGTAAACAACGTCTCTTCATCTAATTTTCTCAATAAACTTATGTTAATGACAAATATTTGGTGTATCTTGATGCTCAATATTCCTATTTATTTCAGATAACAGTGACACCAAAGTATCAAATTATATTTATTGCAATGCATTAGTTGCAAATGGCTTGGCTTCCTGCTCAAAAACCTGTGCCTGACTGAAAGACAGTTTGAAATAACCATGCATCTGCCTAAGAAAGACACACTATCATATTAACGCAGCTTCTCATGTATTTGCGGAAGTGGTTTGCAATGTACCACACACTTCAATGACAATAACATAATTCTCAGGAGATTTCTCACTAATGCATAAAAGAGGCCCAAACACAATTTGCTACATCAATTCACTGCATTATACTCCATGTTAGCATTGGTTGCCTAGTTTTATGGACAGCACAATTCATTAGCTTCATGTCCATATTAGGAAGCAGAAAGAACTGTTGCAAGGAAGTCAGTTTAATAAAAGTGTAATCAGCATCATTTTAAGAAGCGTAGTCAAATCTTAACATATGGCAGTTAGTATCAATGAAGATTTGACATGTTGACCGGTATCAGTAGAAACCACTTGAGAAGGGATTTACATCTGTAAATGAGAAAGTAATGGAGGCAAGTCATCAAAGGCCATTCTTTCTACGTTTACTAAACTCCAAGTCGATTGTTCAGCAATACGATAAAAGATAAATCGCACAAGTTGCTGCTAAGAAAATACAATTACATCTCCAACAGTAAGATGACAGGAATTGCAAATCAACAGCTGCAAGGCTAATCTCATTTGCAGCTGGCTATGGTGTACCTGGACTAAAATTGAATGTGTTGATCTGGACATGTCCTACCAGTGAAGATAGGAAATGACCAGAACAAAAATCATTTTGGGTAAGCAGTGAAATAATCTTAAGGAACAAAATGAGGTAATACTTTCAGGGAATCAGGTGTTAACCTTGCATTGTAGCTGCTCAAACTTGCAGAGTCTAGTGAAGGTCTGTAGCAATTCAATTAAAAGCTTATGGACACATTCACATTGGTGGAGGTTTTGCAGGAGAGGTGTATCTTCTGGTGGGTCCTGCAAGTTTTTCTCCCACTACTTAGCTCAAAATCCTTTTTGACTTGTTCGCTTACAGAAATGCAAGATGAAATAACCCAGTGACAGTTACAGGCTGTTGTTAAATATTTGAAACCAACAGTGTCTCTCCTTAACCAGTGAGATATGAGAAACATTTGAGGACTCTGGGACTATACTTGGAGTTTAGAAGGGTGAGGCGGGATCTGATTAAAACTTATTAGAATACTGAATGGCCTGGGCAGAGTGGACGTTGGGAAGAAGTTTCCACTGGCAGGAGAGATGAGGACCTGAGGGCACAGCCTTAGAATAAAGGGACCTTTAGAACTGAGATAAGGAGAAACTTCTTTCGTCAGAGTGGTGAATCTATGGAATTCATTGCCACAGAGGGCTGTGGAGGCCATGTCATTGAGTGTATTTAAAAAAGAGATACATAAGTTCTTGACTGCCAAGGGGATCAAAGGTTACATGGAGAAAGGAGGAGAATGGGGTTGAAAAACCTATCTGCCATGATTGAATGGCAGAGCAGACTCGATGGGCCAAATGACCTAATTTCTGCTCCGATGGTCTTATGGAGATTTAAGGATGGAGAAAGACAAATGAAATATATGGAAGGAGAATGAATTAGTGTCATCATATCCAGAAAAAGCAAAATAAAAAAAAAAGAAATGAAATGCAAGTTTATTAAAGTTGAAATTTTAAAATCCCAAACAATTTATTTATTAGCTATAAGAATGAAATGCCACAGTTTTGTTTACTTTCCTCCTAGGTCAGAGAGATTAAGTGACATTACAAAAGCAAAAATATCCTCAATAGCAAGGTACTCACACTGTCAAACAGCAGCTTCGGTTGGTGTCAAATAAAATTCCAACAGTGTGCAAACATAGACATTTCATGAAACTCTCAGGGAGCTGCTTTTTTGGCATGACAAACAGCAAAGTGGTGCAAATTATTCAGTAGTTTATAACAATTCGCACTTCACAGGTTATCTTTTCCTTGTCACATGTTGGATGATTTACACATTAATACAAGTGTTATTAAAGTCACTATTAATTTAGCAGCAAAACGTGAAGTATTACAACCGGACAGGAGGGACAACAAGTCTCTTCAGTCAACCTATTCTGTCCAGAGGAGAAGATTACCTGCTGACAGATATATTCTGCTTGTCTGAGGGACTGCTAGTCTAACACTACAAAGAGAAACTGTTCTGGTGCCAATTAGTACAACAATTTAGTTGTTTAGATTGTGGTCAGTGACTAGAGATGGAATGGAGTCCTAAAGACTATTTGAATTACTTCAGGTTTCTTCAAATACTGAGCTTAAAAGTAGCAATATGAAAAGGCCAACAAAATGAGCACATTGTGGATGTTTAACTTGCCTGTGTGGGTGTTAATAGGATAAGATGTGACTTTGTTTTCTTGGTCACAGTCTTATAGCTTACTTCAAACTGCTGAATATTTTGACCAAACTGGAGTATAGTTGTTTCACAAAAATGGATTGATAGCATTGCCAGGTATTTCTTCAATACACTGGCATTGGAAACAAGAAAAAAATAAATCTATGGATGTAGGTTTGCTCACTGAGCTGAAAGGTTCATTTCCAGACGTTTCGTTACCTTACTAGGTAATAAGTAAATCCATGCCCATACCAACACAAGACTTTAGCAAATTAAACAGGTGTTTCCCACTGGAGAGAGGGAATCGGATTCAGCAATTGCTGCCTCAAAATTCACAACCCCAAAATTTCAGTTTCTCAGCTCCACTTCATTACATGACACTACTTTGGGAAGCCCTGAATTAGACAAAACAATGCCAACAGTGATATGGTGTGTTGAAGCTAGTTATCAGGATTCAGAAAGGAGTTCTGATGAAGAGTCACCAGACTCAAAACGTTAACTCTGCTTTATTTTCCTCACAAATGCTGCCAAACCTGGTGGCTTTCTCCAGCAATTTCTGTTTTTGTTATACACGTTATGATGGCTAACCATAATTTTAAGTAGAAGAAATGCAAGATTGAATACCAGATGGAGTTTAGAAGAATAGAAGAATTGAAACATAGAAGATTCTTAAGGGACTTGTCAGTGTAAACACTGTGTGGGTGTTTTCCTCTTATGGAAGAGTGTAGGACTAGAGGACATTGTTTCAGAATAAAGTAGTGCCAGTTTAAGATGGAGATGAGAAGGAATTTCTTTCTCTCAGAGAGTTGAATGTTTTTGGAACTCCTTGCCATGTAGAGCTGACGGAGTAGAATCGTTGTGAATATTTAAGGCTGAGACAGATAAGATTCTTGATCAGTAGGAGAATGAAGGATTATAGGGAAAGGGTAGCAAAGTGGACATGTACTGTGTTGGATCAGCCATGATCCTTTTGAATGATGGCACAAAATTGAGAGGCTGAACAGTCCATTCCTCTCCCTATTTCTTATGGTTTCATGTACAATCTGACACTTCAGACGCAGTATTGGAGTAATGGGAGGAGATGGAACGTTAGAGCTTGGTATCATCAGCATAAATCTTCAACACGTTAAATAGCAAAATTTGATATATGGTCACTCTTGTCATGGGTTTCACCTGCTGGAAGCGTATTTGAGGAATTTAAATGCATACCACATCTGAACAAAATGGTTTCTGAAAGAAATACTGCCTGAATAATGGTTTGTGATGATTTGTTCATGAGGTTTGGACAAGGCCAGCACTTACTGGCCATCCATTATTAGCATTGAGAAGTGAGAAGGTTTATAAATTGCTGTGGTGTTGTAAGGGAGGGTGTTCCAGGACAATGAAGTGAAGGAGCAATGATGCACTGACAAGTTAGATTGGTGTCAAAATAGAGGGTTCGGAAGGTGCCACTGAAGGAACCTCTGAGTTGCTGTCGAACATCCTGTGGTTGAAATGCAATGTTATCACTGTTGCTTCTGGTCAATGGGATGCCAATCAAACAGACAGCTTTACTCTGTATTGAGCCTGAGTACTATTGGAGCTGCAATCATTCAGGCATTCCCTTATCATTCAGTGATGAGTACTCTGTCATACTACTCAAATTAGCCTTTGAGCAAATGGCAAGGTTTGGGGAATCAAAAGGTAAGATCGCCACCTTGGAATTTCCAGCATCTGACCTTCTATATAGCAAGAGTTTTCTATTGTTTTGAATGGGATGGGCAATGGTAAGAAAGGTGAGAGAAAATGGCAAAAATGAAAAGAGAGAAAAAAAAAATCAGATGATTCCTGACTGAGAAAAGCCCTTTGGATTTAAAAGGCAGATTCTCAATCTTGCTAGTGTGAGCAGCAACTACTTGATTTCATAAGAACATAAGAGATAGGTGTAGGCCATGTGACCCATGGAGCCTGCTCCATCATTCAATAAGATCATGGCTGATCTTTTCATGGACTCAGCTTCACGTACCCACCCTCTCACCATAATCCTTAATATCTTTACTGTTCAAAAATCTATCTTTGCCTTAAAGACATTCAACTAGGCAGACTCAACTGCTTCACTGACCATGCTTTCTTTTTTAAGGGTGGCACAGTGGCTGGCACCAGGCTCCCAGGTTTGATTCCAGCCTTGGGCAACTGTCTGTGTGGAGTTTGCACATTCTCTCCATGTCTGGTTTCCTCTGGGTGCTCCAGCTTCCTCCCACAGTCCAAAGATGTGCAGGTCAGGTGAATTGGCCACATTAAATTGCCCATAGTATTAGGTGCATTAGTCAGAGGGGGGTGGGTTGCTCTTCGGAGGGCAGAAGGGCCTGGTTCCACACGGTAGGGAATCTAATCTAATAATTAGAATTCCACAGATTCACAACCCTTTGAGTGGTGATGTTCCTCCTCAAATCAGTCCTAAATCTGCTCTCCCTTATTTTGAGGCTATGCCCCCTAGATCCAGTTGCACCTGCCAGTGGAAACAACATCCCTGCTTCTACCTTATCCCTTCATAATTTTATATTTTGCATCTTATTATTAGCTAATCTCATCTCATTACTATGTAGCTCACAACTTTCTCTCCTTCCCTGAGAAATGAGATGGTATCAACTCCTGGTATGGATGTCAGAAGTCGTTCCCCCCCGCTTCCTCCACACAAGACAGCATCACCAAAACACTAGCCTCAACATGTCACATAGCTGTTTACAAACCAAATCCTACACAACCTCAGCTCTCTAGGACTTGACTTCAGAGTACAGAGATGCTTACGACTTGCTTGCTTCTGCCAGCTTGCTTTTGCCCAGGGGTACACAAGCATTGCATGCATCTAAACAGAGTGTATCTTATGGCTTTTAGCACTCATTCACTTTGTGCTGACTTGACGCAGCCAGCCTCTGTACCCAACAGTGATTTATAATGCATAGGCTCTGCAGTACTAACTTGCAGGCTGGCTGCTTCGCTGGCTTGCACTGTTCTTTTGTACAGAGGTGGGAGGCAAGCAGTTTCTCATGCTGACAGTACTAAACAGATAAGGGGGTGGCCATGTCACTTATAGAGTCACAGAGGTGTACAGTATGGAAACAGACCCTTCGGTCCAACCCGTCCATGCCGACCAGATATCCCAACCCAATCTAGTCCCACCTGCCAGCACCCGGCCCATACCCCTCCAAACCCTTCCTATTCATATACCCATCCAATTGCCTCTTAAATGTTGCAATTGTAACAGCCTCCACCACTTCCTCTGACAGCTCATTCCATACACGGACCACCCTCTGCATGAAAAAAGTTGCTCCTTAGGTCTCTTTTATATCTTTCCCCTCTCACCCTAAACCTATGCCCTCTAGTTCTGGACTCCCTGACCCAGGGAAAAGACTTTGCCTATTTATCCTATCCATGCCCCTCATAATTTTGTAAACCTCTATAAGGTCACCCCTCAGCCTCCGACGGTCAAGGGAAAACAGCCCCAGCCTGTTCAGCCTCCCCCTGTAGCTCAGATCCTCCAACCCTGGCAACATCCTTGTAAATCTTTTCTGAACTCTTTCAAGTTTCATAACATCTTTCCAATAGGAAGTAGACCAGAATTGCACGCAATATTCCGACAGTGGCCTAACCAATGTCACAACATGACCTCCCAACTCCTGTACTCAATACTCTGACCAATAAAAGAAAGCATAACAAACGCCTTCTTCACTATCCTATCTACCTGCGACTCCACTTTCAAGGAGCTAGGAACCTGCACTCCAAGGTCTCTTTGTTCAGCAACACACCCTAGAACCTTACCATTAAGTGTATAAGTCCTGCTAAGATTTGCTTTCCCAAAATGCAGCACCTCGCATTTATCTGAATTAAACTCCATCTGCCACTTCTCAGCCCATTGGCCCATCTGGTCCAGATCCTGTTGTGATCTGAGGTAACCCTCTTCGCTGTCCACTACACCTCCAATTTTGGTATCATCTGCAAACTTACTAACTGTACCTCTTATGCTTGCATCCAAATTATTTATGTAAATGACAAAAAGTAGAGGACCCAGCACAGGCCTCCATTCTGAAAAACAACCTCCACCATCACCCTCTGTCTTCTACCTTTGAGCCAGTTCTGTATCCAAATGGCTACTTCTCCCTGTATTCCGTGAGATCTAACCTTGCTAATCAGTCTCCCATGGGGAACCTTGTCGAACGCCTTACTGAAGTCCATATAGATCACATCTACTGCTCTGCCCTCATCAATCTTCTTTGTTACTTCTTCAAAAAACTCAATCAAGTTTGTGAGACAGGATTCAAAGCCATGTTGAATATCCCGAATCAGTCCTTGCCTTTCCAAATACATGTACATCCTGTCCCTCATATTTCTTCCAACAACTTGCCCACCACTGAGGTCAGGCTCACTGGTCTATAGTTCCCTGGCTTATAGGTTCCCTATAGTTCCTATCGTTCCTTGTGACTATCGATGATACAAATATCTCAGCAAGAGACCCAGCAATCACTTCTCTAGCTTCCCACAGAGTTCTCGGGTACACCTGATCAGGTCCTGGGGATTTATCCACTTTTAACCATTTCAAGACATCCAGCACTTCCTCCTCTGTAATCTGGACATTTTGCAAGATGTCACCATCTATTTCCCTACAGTCTATATCTTTCATATCCTTTTCCACAGTAAATACTGATGCAAAATATTCATTTAGTATCTCCCCTATTTTCTGTGGCTCCACACAAAGGGCTGCCTTGCTGATCTTTGTACCATCTGTACCACTCTTACAGCATGCGCCAGCAAATTAAGAGCAAACAAAACCAAAGGAGCATATTTGAAGTGCTTAGTGAAGTGAAGTGAAGTGGAGTGAACCAGGGACTGTGGTCAGTAAAGTGATGCTACCACTGTAAGTCAATAGGCTCATGTGGTCTCAGTCTCAGTCCAGTTGGATGATCACGGTCAGTCACATGGTCTGACCAGAGGCTGGAAATCAGTGTCTTTGCAGTCTGGGTTGCACCATGATTGGTCCCACTGCAATCAGTCTGGGGATCACATGCACACCAGAGTGATGCAGAGACACAAGGCCAGGGCTGGGCTTTTCTCGGTTGGGGCGGCCTCTTCAAGTCAGTCTGTGGTGCCGGACACGTTCAGTCCTGAAGGTTTGGTTATTAAATGGTCAGTCCATTCAGTCCTATGCTAAGAGTACATTGGACTGAGTCACTGAAGGAATGATAATAGTGAAAGGGACAATTTAAGATAAAAATGTAAAATCTCAGAACATGGAAGGAGATAGGAAGCTTGCAGGCACACAATGGGAAACATGAAGGATTGGTGTAGATCAGCAATCATCTCAGGCACAGTCAGCAACACATCGACAAGAATGTAGGTTTAAATCTTGCCAACTTTGCACCAAAGCCAAATCATGCAAAAACAAGACAAAACATATGCCATCACAGGCAGACTGGCTGGAGTAAATTACTGTTTTTCACTTCATGGACAAAGAACAATTCTGTGGATTTTTGGCCCTGTTCCAGGTAATCGGATTAATCATGCATCTACCGACTGTTTAATACAACTCTAACTATCACCAAATTTCATTTAACGGAAAGTCCTTTTTTTTTGACAAGAATTATTATGAAAAATGATAGCCTTAAGTAATTATGACCATTATAATTTTGCATAATTGACCCCTGTCATGTCACATATATAAAGCTATGCAGACACAAGCTTAAGTCTTAACTTGCTTTGCAATTTGTACATCACTTCTCATACCTGCCATTGGAAGACAAATATTCGAAGCTGTCACGTTTTCACACCTAATTATAAGGATGGGATGATATGCTCAAAGATGTTCAAGGGCGGATGTTTTTGGAAGGGAGTGCTTTTATGGTGGACCAGTGCCTGAATTTCACTACCCAATGTAGCATTAGCACGTTGGATCTGTAACACACATATGGAGAAGGTGACATAGTTTAGAGCTCCATGTCGAGGAATGACATTGATCTCTTTGCAAAGCCTCCATAACGCACTGCACCATCTCACTTCATGGTGATGCTGAGAGTGATCAGGGGTACCCTTACTGATTTGGTGTTCTAATTTTGACATTCCCCACAGATATCAGCTTATGCATGTGAGATGGAACCTGTGCTTGGAGGATTCTTACATACAATGACAATGTCAAAGAAATTGCAATTTTGTCACCAAACCCATCAAGAACAGCAACTTCCAGCAGCTGCTGGACAGCAGCAAGAAGGACAACCAGAGAAAGATCCCCCAAGGAGAAGCAGAATAATGCTCAGATTCCAAAACCACTGGCCTTGCTATAGACAGCTCTTAGAGGACCAGTGCAGGCGAAGACCAAGGATGTCCTGGACCATCAGAACAAAATGCATTATCTGGAACTGGACTTCTGCTTGCAAGGAATGGGTGACCGTCCTATTCCATTTCCAATGAAGTCACACTGGCCATGAATTTTTATGTAAGTGGCTTGTTCCAAGGAGCAACTTGTGTGCCATCTGACAATTCTCAGCCACAAACACATCCAGGGTATCACTGACGTCATGTTAATGAGATTACATTGGTTTATATCCTTTTCTTGTGAAGGGGGGTCAAGCTGGCCTGACAGTGGGATGCTCCTGTATTTTGGACTCCCCTCTGGTGGCGGGTGGTATATACTGTACTAGTTTGCTTTCCGAGAACCCTGTCACCAATGTGTAGAATTCTCCAGCTGTAAATCTTCCATTCTATCAATGTCCAGCTCATAGAAACAGGAGTAGGCCACTCAGGCCATTGAGTTGTCCCGCCATTCAAAACGATTGTGTGCACACTTCAATACCTTTTACCCTCACCCTTCCCCATAACCCTATACGTCATTTGTAATCAGAAATTTCTATCTTAAACAAAGACAGAGCTGGCAAAACCCCCCACGGTAGAGAATTCCAAAAGTTCAAGACCATCTGAGTTTTAAAAAAAAACTTCTCAGAGCCCAGTGACTTCCCCTTTATTATAAATTGTGTTCCCTGGTTCTGGACTCCCCCAGTCTGGGAAAACATCTTATCTGCTTCCATCCAGTCTATCCCACTAAGTACAATACTTTGTAAATTTACAAAGAACTCTCTCTCATTTTCAAACTCTAAAGTACACAGGTACAATTTAATCAATTTCTTTTCATAGGACTGTCCTGTGATCCTGAGAACCTTTGTCACACTATTTGTCTGGCAATAATATCTTCCCTGAAATAGGAGACAAAAATACAATTGAAGCAAGATTTTATTACTCCTACACTCAAATCCTAAAGCAATAAAGGCTAAAATTCCATTAGTCTTCAGTGACTTATGAATAATGATACACAGAACCCTTTGTGCATCAAAACATTTCAAGCTCTTACCCTTTAGGAAGCACTCTACACATGTATTCCTCCTACCAAAGTGGATAACCTCATATTTTTCCACATGATAGTCTATCTGCCATGTTCTTGCCCCTTCACTCAGACCTGTTCAAATCCTCTTGAAGTCACTTTTCAGCTTACTCATAACACACGTTCCCCACTTACCATGGTATCATCCACAATATAATGCATTTTGCTCTTACATCCAACTTACGGATATATATTATAAACAGCTTGAGAGCCAAGTACATATCCTCACAGTATCTCACTAGTCATTGCCTGCCAACACGAGAATAACCCATTTATTCCCTTGTTTTCTGTTAGCCAATCCTTAGTTGATGCCAATATAGGATTACCTCCAATACCATGCACTTTTTTTTCTAACCAGCCTTCTTGGAGGAACTTTATTACAGCTCTTCTGAAAATCTAAGTATACTACATTTATCGGTTATCCTTTATTAATCTTATTAGCAACGTTTTCAGAATATTCGAACAAGTTTGTTAAACATGGTTTCCCATTCATTAATCCTTGCAGACTGTGCCCAATCAGATCACTACTATTATAGTAGCTATTTATCACACCTTTTACAATAGCTTCTCATATTTTCCTTTCTACTGATAGAAGGCTAGCAGGTCAATAGCCCTCAGTTTTCTCTCTCGCTCCCTTCTTAAATAGATTACATTTGCCATCATCTAATCTGCATGACTCATTCCAGGTTCTACAGAATTTCTGAAGTTAAGTTCCAATGTATTGACTGTTTAAGTAGTCACTGTCTTCAACGTCCTTGGATGTAAAATAGAAGGCCTTGAGGATTGATTGACTTTCACTTCAGCATAACTGATTTCTCCAGTACAATTTTCCTTATAAATCTCATTCTACCTAGCCATTAGGATATCTAATTCTGGGAGAATTCTGGTATGTTCCTCAATGAAAACAGAAACAAAGTAATAATGTACCTTCTCTACCATTTCTCTATTCCCCTTATTACTTTGACTGGCACAGTGGCTCAGTATTAGCAAAGCTGCCTCACAGCACCAGAGACCCAGGTTCAATTCCAGCCTTGGGTGACTGTGTGTGTGGAGTTTGCACATTCTCCCCAAGTCTGCTTGGGTTTCCTCTGGGCGCTCTGATTTCCTTCTACAGTCCAAAGGTGTGCAGGTTAGGTAGATTAACCATGCTAAATTGCCCATATATTAGGTGGATTAACTAAGTGGAATGCATGGTTGGGAGGGAGTCTGGGTAGGGTGCTTTTCTGAGGGGCAGAGTGGATTCAATGGGTCAAATGCCCTCCTGCCACACTGTAGAGATTCTGTGACTCTGCCTGTAATGGACCCAAATGTTTTATTTTTATGTACCTATAGAAGCTTTTACAGTCAGTTTTGATTTTAGCTACATCACATTCACATTCTATTCTTACTTTCCTTTTTGCGGTCTCACAAACCTCACAATCCTCACAATCTAAAAACCTCACAATCCTCAGATTACTGCTATTTCTGGCAACTTCATGGTATCTTCTGGCAACTTACATTTAATCTAACATAATCTTGAACTTCATCTGTTATTTGTTGGTTTGATTGACCTTCTTTGAGTTTGTGTACCTTGGAGGAACATATTGCTGCTTTAAGACATGTAATGGTTCTTTAAGAACTATCCATTCCCTTTTAATATATTTACTTAATCCACCTCAGCCAGTTTGTGGCTCATGCCTTCACAATGCCTCTTATTCAAATTTAACACCATTATTTCAGAATAAACTACCAAACATTTAAACATAATGAAAAATTCTATTACTATTATGGTCATATTCTGTGCTGGATTTTGGATCTGTGTGCCACCTATTCTGTGAACTATCTTGATGTGTACATATTGGAGAACTTCCAGGTTCCTGTGTCATTCCATAGTTCTCAGACTATACAGGAATGATTGCTGGATCACAAGTGCTTCCCCTCCAAACATAGCTTGATGACACCTTTACGAAACCTTGAGATCAATACAAAGATGCAATGCAGCCCATATTTCCACCAGGCTATATCAGTGTAGCCTAGAAAGGGTGTGCCACATTATTGTGGCATGCCATGCCCTTCCCAGTTGCAGCTGACACAATTAGGAGATCTTGAATGTAAATGAAATAAGGGATAATTAACAATCCTCTGAGGATGAGGGTCAGGATATTGACTGGGATGGACAACCAAGATACCATGAGAGAATTATGTACTGTCAAGCACACGAGGCTAAACAGAATCTAATTGAAACCCACTTCCAGGAAGAAACAGCTGGGTTTGGACTTGCTTTTGGGCTTGGAAATTACTACACTCTGAACTTTTCTGTTGATGAATAAATGTTTACTTATCTATATGTTTGTATGCAGGGTATCTTGGCTAACACTGCCTTAACATATCTGGTATTTTAAAAAGGTCTTCGTTACTGTTTGCAAGAAAGCATGAGTCACTGTGACAGGTCACTGGGGTAATGGCTTTCAACACTTCAGTTAGCATACAACATCCAAGTGTTGTGCAGTAGAGTCTCTCACGATAGGCAGTAGATTGGAAGCCAGTTCTTTCACTCCTTTCCATCAATAAACCTTCAATATTTCAGAGTTGGCTTCAGCTGCTAAATTGACTTGAAATGCTTAAGCATCTTCTAGGACAGCATTTAGCCTGAGAGAGGCAGAGCTTTGTGCAGCTGCTCTCAATAGGCCATTATGCTATGGGAGAGAGTGAAGATGTCAACTTCCACTGTACACCTCCCAGACTTAAATGGCAGTGTGCTCCCTTGAAAAGTTGGAAGATAGAATGAAACATTGCCTCCAGAGGTTTGTGCATTCATCCCTGATCGAGTCCTCTCATTCACAAGGCGGATCCAATTGTGGGTGAGGAATGGAGGACAGGCACTAATACTAAGTCTGCACATTGCTTGGAGCCTCAGTGCTGTGCTGATGGAAGTGCAATGTCTTGGCTGCAGTCAGCCATGTGTTGGTTCACGTA
This sequence comes from Chiloscyllium plagiosum, assembly GCF_037043375.1. NCBI lineage: Eukaryota > Metazoa > Chordata > Chondrichthyes > Orectolobiformes > Hemiscylliidae > Chiloscyllium > Chiloscyllium plagiosum. The sequence continues at coordinate 34,046,855 of NW_028270157.1, forward strand.
TCTGTGATGTCTGAGGTTTTCTGCAGTCAAGCAGTTGGTTGCTTGACAGAGATGAGCAAAGCTGAGCCAATATAACTTCTTTCATCCTTGGAACATCCAGACGCTATTCATCTCTCACATGGGTGCGACTGCACCAGGTCAAACAATGACAAAGAAACTACAGGAAACATTTTAAAAATGTAAGTGAGCATACATTTACAAAAGTGCAGGATTTCTTACAATGAAGTGTCATTTGTACCACTGATGTACCCAGAGTGGTTTATTCCCTTACTTCCTCACCCACCCTCCCCTCCTTCTCAGTGCAGTCCTGACACCCACACCAGGGGTGCAGAGAGGCTGCTCTGTAGTTAGGTTCTGTTGGAAGACCTAGCTGGTTGTCCTCATGGTGTTTGGGTTTAGAGGATGCAGGCTTGCTATCAGAATCCTGCCCAGATGCAGGGTCATTACCCTCTGCTTAGTCTTCTGCAGCTTTGGCATCACAGGCAGGGGCTGGTAAAGGCATTGGGCACCTGTGGAATACCTTAAAAGAAAGCTTCTGAGCATTCCTAAAATCTGCAATGTCAGACTTTTTACTTCTCTATTTTTCTAATAACTAAAGAAGCTGTACCTAGGGACCTTGCACTGTAAGCGGCGACTTACACACTTTTCGCAGCATTTGACAGCAAAGTTAATTCTGGTTCTAATTCTAATTATACATGTGTCTTCTACTGCCTCGTGGTGGCTGCCCATACCATCCCATCTCAAGGAGCTGGAGGGGGGAGGGGATACCTGGCGTGAGCTTGAGTTCCCTCATTTCCCTCTCACTTTGCCATGGACACTGAACAGCAATGAATAAAACAATGGAATGCTGGTGCACGCGTGTATCTGGCAGACACAGAGTATGCTGGACCTGGGTCCCCACATCAGTCACCAACCTAATCATTGTGGCAGTCCGGTAAGTTCATGTTGGAGCCAGTATGGTACTGAAAGAATGGAGAAATCCACCAAAGTTTCAATCTAGTTTACTGTCTCTGACAAACCTGCCTGATGTTCTATGACCTTCTCTGCATATTTTGTCAATGTTTAATTAACAGCTAAGACCATGGGATCACCTTCTGGCTAGAGCTAAGCAGATATCTGGTCTCAGCAGTCCTTGGAGTGCATAGACCTGAGGCATTTCTTCCCCTAGCAGCTGCAGAGACCCTCACCAGACTGTTCTTTTGATCTGGAAAGAGAACCCACTGAAGTGAAAGTCTCTGAGCTGGTTGAGGGTCAGGTGAAAGCCATTTTGTTGCATCCTCTGAGGGACGTATGGGTTCTACTTAAGGTGGAGGTTCATCTAAGGTTAGGTGGTGCAAATCTCTTTCTCACAGTCATTCATTGGATCCCACTAGTACTAGCAGAAGAGAATACAGGGAATTAGTTATTAATAAATGCTTGTTCAAGTCAAGTATGAGTTAGCACTGGCATTAACAGGATAGCAGCACAGCAAAATGAAGCTCACTCAATGAGTTTTCCACAGGAATGGTCACCTTCTTCTCCAGCCTTTTCTTCTCCTGTGGGCTGAGAAGCCTCATGTCCACCACCAGTCTTCAACCTCTTGGTGTGGACATGCTGTATGCAGTAGTGAGAGTTGCAGTCCATGGGCCTTGATGAGAGCTATGTACAGTGGCAGAGTTAGAGTAAGTGGTGATAGGCCTGTGGGTGAGGTAGGGGAGAGAAAATGGAGCATGGATATACGTTCAAAATTGCTGGGCATTTCTTTTAACCTGGGACACTGCGCTGACCTGGGTCATTATATTTGTCAACATTGGCTGTGTCTGCTGCCTCCTTTGGTGGTCTGGAGCAGAAAGCACAGTTTTTTTTCCCAACCATTTTGTCCATCAACACCTCAAAACGGGGTGCAAGCTTGCTGAGTTATAATGCTGGAACATCACAGTGTGAAGGGCAGATTCTGACTTGCAGCTTGCCCAAGTACAGTGGAGCTAGGGTTTAAATATGACACCAATGGTATGAATGTTTCAAAGTCCCAACAGTAGTGAGCACTTCTGCCTCTCCTACCACATGAGGTCAGTTGCATCACGTATGAGTTGAAGAGCAGAAGATTGTAGGAGAAAAGCCATGGAAGAGGGGGCCAATTTCACTGAATAAACACTGCCAAAAAATTGGGAAACGTATGGCTGATTCAGTCAAAAGGTTTGCTCATTGCTAATCCCTGAAACGTTAATGATGGGAGGTTCAGTGGGGACAATGGCACTGATTATCAAGGGGAGATTGTTACATTCTGCCCTGTTGCAGATCATCACTGCCTAATACTTATGTGGAGCATATTTATCAGCTCAAGCCTGAATGTTTTCTTGCTGCAGACAGTAATGGACTGCTTCTGTATCTGAGGCTGTATTCTTAGAGTTTTTTTTTTAAATTAAGTTGTTGCTTATAAAGGAATAACATTGAAATAATAGACTATGGTAGAGGTAGCATAACTGTGATTAAATTCGGCAGCTCATACAAGTCAAGATTTGATGAGCCCAACCACTTATTACAGTGTAGGAACAATCTATAATTCTAAGATCTACATACAACCTGAAGTGTTTGACAAAGAAAAGTATCCCATTAGAAGAAAATAAATACTTGTCACACTGTGGGCTGATTACCTACTCAGGAGTGGTACATTTGTGTTGTTTCCTACTGACTATATATTTGTCAAGAAAATAATCAGCCCTGTGATCAATGACTGCCCTTGCCACCCAATGTAAACAACAAGTGATGAAATGAAAAATGTGGTGTTATATCCAGTTTCAGAGAATACTGCAACTAAGGGAACAAAAACATTATGTATGTTAATAAAAGCAAAAGCACACACAATTCTTAAAATGGAAAGGGGTGGGAGCAGTATTTTAGGAATATATTTTTATAACATAAGTTGATCCTTTGAGAGGACCATCTTAAGGTTCAACTGTATATTTTTTGAGGTAAATTTATTGTCAATCGTTTGTAGCAATTAATACCATTAACTCCTCTTGCAATGAAGTTTCAGTGGAATCATTTTACTGATTTTGTAAATATTCAAATTAAAAGTGAAAGTTGAGAACTTTTATACATTCAAAATAACTCAAACAATGGCCTCAGAGCAAAATATGCTGGGGAATAAATTGTCACTGCTTTTATAACAAATTATTGCAAACATTTGGTATACATTTATGCTTGAGACATTTCGGCACCATCCAAATTATAACTACAAAATTGAGGTATGACTAACGCTTTGGATTTTATGATCAAGTTATTCTACAAGTTGGAAGGAACAGTTGGATCATGTTAATTGACTAAAATCTTGAAACAAGGAAAAGGGATTTTTATTTTTAATATAGATTACACCATATCAATACTAAACTAATTTCTCTTCATGCAAAAAAAACTTAAAATAGAGAAAAATGCTTTCAAAATAACATCCATTCCGAAGCTCCAAAATAAATTGTTTAAAAACTTATAAAGACAGGAGTGAATGAAGCAATTACCTAAACCCCATTTATTAAAAAAAACAGATAAAATATGAGAGTTGAAACACTAAACGCATTAGATTTTCCCAAGCACATCAAGAGGAAATGAAAATTTCAATCAAATGTACACTACCTCCAAAAGTGGAGCTCAAATCCTTCACATTTATCCTTGCATTTCAGACATGGGGCCCCAGCTCCCTGCTCATGGCCCAGGGTCATCTATAGAAAAGAAACACTTCAGTCACTGGGAAGAAAAGAGTTGCACAACATTTTCTGTAAAGTAACACAATTGATTATGAAGAATGAATTTGAGTATCTGCCTAATAGCAGTCAGTTTGGCTTTTTGATTCGGGAGCAGCTGTCCATCACACACCCTGTCCTATTTGCTATTCCATTAAATTCAGTGAAAAAGAAAACACATTCAGGATGTGCAGCTAATCCATAACTGCTCATTTTATGTCCTGGTCAAGAGATGACCCTTGGGCTTTTCATTTGATACTGATATCTTATTATCTGCATTCCTTACTCTATGACCAGAGGGCATAATTTCAGAGTAAGGGACTACCCATTTGAGAGAGAGGAGGTGTTATATTTCTCCAAGGTGGTAATGAATGGCAGTAGAATTTGGCTGTCAAAGTTGGGTTCTTAAGTTTACTCAGGGCTGAGACTAACAAATTTTTAATCCATAACTCAATCAAGGCAGGAAAGTGGTGTTGAGGATTATCAGATCAGCCAATGACTTCATTGAAAGGTGAAGGAGACTGAATGTCCTACCTCTGCTTCTATGTTTTTGGGTCTTGTTATACTGGAGAGGTAATACTGTCCAGAATACTACTTTGACATTAAACTGTGGGCAGTGTGATACAGCAAGAGATGCTCAAATTTATAAAAGAAAAGGACTGACATCAGGATGTTCTTGACCATTCAAAGAACAATCAACTCTTTGAATGGACTTCTAGGCAAAATGGTTGAGGTAGAATCCTGGCAAAAAAGACTAAGATGCAGCATTAGGAAACTGTTATATTATTCTGGGTGGATTAATTTTGATGAACCAAAGGAGTTCATGCATCAATGAATATGCTGTGAAGGAGACGCTTCATGCGCAATGAATAAGATTGTCAATTCATTGTTATTATGTGGCAGTCACTGTGAAGACAACAACAATGAGATGAATGGTCAGTTAATTTGATTCTATTCTGTGAGTCAAGTGGATTGTAGTTTACATTTTATAAGGACTTAGAGATGTACAGCATAGAAACAGACCCTTCGGTCACTTGTATTCGCATTTGCCACAGCTCCTATTAAATGCAGAATTTCAGAGTGCCAATTTTATCTACAGGAGAACATTTAATGCTTGATTGAAAAATGCTCCCCCCAAAAAATTCAAAATCACTTTACAGTGGGTCTCTTTTGGGTTAAATTGCATGGACATGTCTATATTTTGGGTCACATAACCATTTTAAAAATGGAAAGTTTATTTCATAAACAAGAAGAGTTTACTGAACTGTCAAACAAGCTAGTCTGAAAGTCTGCAATGCCGTCAGGATTTTTCCTTTTACGGTCACGTTAAATAAAATCAACGTCAAACACAACATTTCCCGATGTGATCCACTGGTTTTCCTCTGGAATCGGAAGTGAATACTATGTGGAATAAAAACGTTTTGTTTCCCTTAAAATTGGATGGCTGTTGAAAAGAATAGGATTGTGATCAACGGTTTAAAAAAAAGGGACAGAAATTAACCGGTGTTTTTAGTTTAAGCACACACTGCTGGCACATAGCCAAAGTATTTCCCTATTTGACAACAGGTTTTCTTCACAAAAAGTACAAAGACTGCTGTCGGGGAGGGGAAAACTAGCAAATCATTAACACAACCTGGACATGCTTCAAACTGAAAACATTGAAAATTATTCAAGTTATTCCTCAGCCGATCCAAATTCACTAGCTTTATTGTTTCTTAAGGTCAAATTACCACACTACACAGTATACAGCACTTTATGCCCTGATTTCAGCTACTGATCTCAAGGGAATAATTACAGTATCACTGCTGACAGCACCTCCCCGTTGTTGCCTGCTCAAGTTACAGTTATCCCATCGGGCTCTGGGGACATATATTTACACAGGCCAAGGCCCATTAACTGCACAGCACCATACAATAATTAAACCAAAAATCTACGGATGCTGGAAGTCTGAAACAAAAGCAGAAATTGCTGACAAAACTCAGCATGCTTGGTAGCATCTATGGAAAGAAAGCAGAGTTAACATTTTGAATCCTGTGAGATGGTGCTGCCAGACCTGCTGAGTTTTTTCAGCAATTTCTGTTTGTGTGTTGTGGCTCAGCTGTACTTAAAAAGTCAGTACGAGAACTTCTGCAAAACTAGGGCTGAAGGCTCCAATGACTGTTGTAAAACAAGAACGTTCCCAAAGGTACAAGCTAACTAATTCTTTTCAAAGACACCTCTTTCTACAATGTACACTTCTAAGATGGAATTTAACCACTGATTAGGCTTGGTACAGTGGCTGAGAATCTTGGGACAAACTGAAACTATTACATGCAAAGCCTTTAATAGAAATGTTAAGCAGGCAGGATATGAAACTGACAGTTGAAACACCGTTTCCCCTTTCCTGCAAGATAATAAAAATTAAAATGAATTCCACGAGGTAGAGTGCTTTTCACATTCAATTATCTGTTGCAGGAGTGCACAAGATGTTAGTTGTTGGCCATAACTCATTGATAACACACACATGCCAGCATCAAAAGATTGCACATTCAAGCCCCATTTAAGGACTTCAGTACACAATCTGGGCTAACACATCAGCACAGTAGTGAAGGATATCTGCACTATTTGGGTGTTCAACCATGGTTGAATGATCAAAATTGACTCCATCTGAACTGTTCAGGTGGTGGTAAAAGATTCCACAGCATTATTTTCAAAGAGACAGCATAGCAATTTTTCTAAAATCCTGACCATCACTTATATATTAACCAACACCAAAGCACAGGATAGATCGAGTGAATCCTTAGAAGACTATAAAGGAAGTAGGAGTATACTTAAGAGGAAAATCAGGAGGGCAAAACGGGGACATGAGATAGCTTTGGAAAATAGAATTAAGGAGAATCCAAAGGGGTTTTACAAATATATTAAGGACAAAAGGGTAACGAGGGAGAGAACAGGGCCCCTCAAAGATCAGCAAGGCGGCCCTTGTGTGGAGCCACAGAAAATGGGGGAGATACTAAATGAATATTTTACATCAGTATTTACTGTGGAAAAGGATATGGAAGATATAGACTGTAGGGAAATAGATGGTGACATCTTGCAAAATGTCCAGATTACAGAGGAGGAAGTGCTGGATGTCTTGAAAGGGTTAAAAGATGGATAAATCCCCAGGACCTGATCAGGTGTACCCTAGAACTCTGTGAGAAATTAGAGAAGTGATTGCTGGGCCTCTTGCTGAGATATTTGCATCATCGATAGTCACAGGTGAGGTGCCGGAAGACTGGAGGTTGGCAAACGTGGTGCCACTGTGTAAGAAGGGTGGTAAAGACAAGCCAGAGAACTATAAACCGGTGAGCCTGACCTCAGTGGTGGGCAAGTTGTTGGAGGGAATTCTGAGGAACAGGATGTACATTTATTTGGAAAGGCAAGGACTGATTCAGGATAGTCAACATGGCTTTGTGCGTGGGAAATCATGTCTCACAAATTTGATTGAGTTTTTTGAAGAAGTAACAAAGAAAATTGATGAGGGCAGAGCAGTAGATGTTATCTATATGGATTTCAGTAAGGCGTTCGACAAGGTTCCCCATGGGAGACTGATTAGCAAGGTTAGATCTCATGGAATACACGGAGAACTAGCCATTTGGATACAGAACTGGCTCAAAGGTAGAAGACAGGGGGTGGTGGCGGAGGGTAGGTTTTCAGACTGTAAGCCTGTAACCAGTGGAGTGCCACAAGGATCGGTGCTGGGACCTCTACGTTTTGTCATTTACATAAATGATTTGGATATGAGCATAAGAGGTACAGTTAGTAAGTTTGCAGATGATACCAAAATTGGAGGTGTAGTGGACAGTGAAGAGGGTTCCCTCAGATTACAACAGGATCTTGACCAGATGGGCCAATGGGCTGAGAAGTGGCAGATGGAGTTTAATTCAGATAAATGCAAGGTGCTGCATTTTGGGAAAGCAAATCTTAGCAGGACTTATACACTTAATGGTAAGGTCCTAGGGAGTGTTGCTGAACAGAGAGACCTTGGAGTGCAGGTTCATAGCTCCTTGAAAGTGGAGTCGCAGGTAGATAGGATAGTGAAGGCGGCGTTTGGTATGCTTTCTTTTATTGGTCACAGTATTGAGTACCGGAGTTGAGAGGTCATGTTGCGGCTGTACAGGACATTGGTTAGGCCACTGTTGGAATATTGCATGCAATTCTGGACTCCTTCCTATCGGAAAGATGTTGTGAAACTTGAAAGAGTTCAGAAAAGATTTACAAGGATGTTGCCAGGGTTGGAGGATCTGAGCAACGGCGAGAGGCTGAACAGGCTGCGGCTGTTTTCCCTGGAGCGTCAGAGGCTGAGGGGTGACCTTAGAGAGATTTACAAAATTATGAGGGGCATGGATAGGATAAATAGACAAAGTCTCTTCCCTGGGGTCAGGGAGTCCAGAACTAGAGGGCATAGGTTTAGGGTGAGAGGGGAAAGATATGAAGAGACCTAGGGGCAACCTTTTCACACAAAGGGTGGTACATGTATGGAATGAGCTGCCAGAGGATGTGGTGGAGGCTGTTACAATTGCAACATTTAAGAGGCATTTGGATGGGCATACGAATAGGAAGGGTTTGGAGGGATATGGGAAGGGCGCTGGCAGGTGGGACTAGATTGGGTTGGGATATCTGGTCGGCGTGGACGGGTTGGACCGAAGGGTCTGTTTCCATGCTGTACATCTCTATGACTCTATGACTATGACACAATAACTAGCCATCTAGCTCAATGCTAATTGTAGAGCTATGTTGTGCACAAATTACTTCTTCTTACACTTCAAATGTTCTTCATAAGGATATCTTGAGGTCCCAAAAGTCAGTCTTTTCTCTTTTCAGTTAGATGTATGTATTACTGTTTCTCAGTTCAGAATGTTATATTTATACTTTTAGAACTTTAGCCAGTTAAGACTTTTATCTTCAAACATGACCCCTCCCAAAATTTTCTGAAATAATTATTTTGAGTCGAAGGCAAAAAAAAGAGCAAGAGTCTTAGTCTATTGTTAGAATTTGATTCAGGTGAGGTTAGAAACAATAATTAAAACAAAATACTGTGGAAGCTGGAAATTTGAAACAAAATCAAACTGCTGAAGAAACTCAACAGGTCTGGCAGCATCTTTGGACAAAGAAACAGAATTTAATAGTGTTGAGTCTGAAACTATTAATTTCCCTTGTAATGGAAATTAAAACTTGCGGGTTAAATTGACACAACACAGAAATGGGTGTGGGGATCACAATGCACAATTAAGCTTTTCCTGTTGGTTGATGTGCAGGAGCCTGCATTTCTGTTATAACGATCTCTGCATGCAGCCAACAATTATATTGTTCACTCACTGTACACATCAGAAGGGGGCTCAAAACTGTAACTTGAATAGAGACAAAAAAACCTGCAGATGCTGGAATCCAAAGTAGACAAACAAGAGGCTGGAAGAGCACAGTAAGCTAGGCAGCATCAGGAGGTAGAGAAGCCGTGGCTCAGTGGTTAGCACTGTTGCCTCACAGCATCAGGGACTCGGATTGGATTCTCAACTTGGCTGTGGAGTTTGCACATTCTCCCCACCTTTATGTGGGTTTCCTCTGGGTGCTCCGGTTTCCTCCCACAATCCCAAAGTGTGTGAATTAGGTGAACTGGCCATGCTAAATTGCCCACAGTGTTCAAGGATGTATCGGTTAGGTGTATTAGTCAGGGAAAATGTAGAGTAATGGGGATTGGTTCTGGGTCAGTTACTCTTCGGAAGTTCGGTATGGACTTGTTGGGCCTAATGGCCCGTTTCCACACTGTAGGGTCTCTGTGATAGGATAATGATAATTAAGTCAATGTTTGGGGTGTAACCCTTCTTCAGGACTGGGGGTGGGTGCAAGGGGATCTTCAGATAACTCGCCCAGCCTCCTGTTTGTCTACTCAAAACTGTGACTTGCTGGTATCACCTAAAACTCGAGCACTCTCAAAAGGACTGAAAATGCTGGAAATCACTATTTGTCAGGCAGTGTCCAAGGAGAGAGAGCAAACTGGCATTTCAAGTCTAGATGATTCTTCATCAGAGCTGAATTGAAATGTGGAGAGAGCAGCCTTTGTGCTATAGTGAGGGGGTGGCAAGCTCAGGGAGACAGGCTGTTGATAGGCTACGGATTAAGTGATTAGAATGTGAGAATGGCAGAACAATGGTGTGTCTAACTACAAACTGGAAAGGACAGACCGTCCCACTGGGATGGGGAGGAGGGGGAAGGAGGACATGATGATCAAGAATGTAACAAATAAAGCTAAAATAAAGGAAAGGAACGGGAGTGGGTTCACAATTTGAAGGTGTTGAACTCAGTATTAAGTCCAGAAGATTGTAAAGTGCCTAGCCTGAAGAGGAGACATTGTTTCTCCAGTTTGCACTGTGATTCACTGGAGCATTGCAGGATGCCGAGGACAGACATGTGGGCTTGTGAGCAAGATGCTGTGGTAAAATGACTAGCTATGGGAAGGCCGGGGTCATGCCTCTTGGAGGTATTTTGCAAAGCGGTCACCGAGTCTGCAATTGGTTTCTCTAATGTAGAATAGGCCACGTTGGGTGCAGTGAATGCAATTTACCAGATTGGAAGAGGGACAGGTGAAATGCTGCTTCATCTGAAAAGACTATTTAGGCCTTTGGATGATGAGCAAAGAGGTGGTGATGGGGCAGGAGTTGCACCTTCTGCAGTTACTTGGGAGGGTGGCGTAGTTTTGAGAGCATATTAGTGATTTTAATTAAGGAGATTCAAAGGAGAAGTCTTGATGAGGGCATAGTGGTAGATGTGATCCATATGGACTTTAGTAAGGTGTTTGACAAGGTTTCCCATGGGAGACTTGTTAGCAAGGTTAGATTTCATGGAATACAGAGAGAACTAGCCATTTGGATACAGAACTGGCTCAAAGGTAGAAGACAGAGGGTGGTGTTGGAGGGTTGTTTTTCAGACTGGAGGCCTGTGACCAGTGGAATGCCACAAGGATCGGTGCTGGGTCCACTACTGTTCATCATTTATATAAATGACTTGGATGTGATCATAAGAGGTACAGTTAGTAAGTTTGCAGATGACATCAAAATTGGAGGTGTAGTGGACAGCAAAGAGGGTTACCTCAGATTACAACAGGATCTTGATCAGATGGGCCAATTGGCTGAGAAGTGGCAGATGGAGTTTAATTCAGATAAATGTGAGCTGCTGCATTTTGGGAAAGCAAATTTTAGCAAGACTTATACACTTATAGGTAAGGTTCTCGGGAGTGTTGCTGAACAAAGAGACCTTGGAGTGCAGGTTCCTAGCTTCTTGAAAGTAGAGTCACAGGTAGATAGGATAGTGAAGAAGGTGTTTGGTATGCTTTCCTTTATTGGTCAGAGTATCGAGAACAGGAGTTGGGAGGTCATGTTGCAGCTGTACAGGACATTGGTTAGACCACTGTTGGAATATTGCGTATTCGGGTCTCCTTCCTATCGGAAAGATGTGAAACTTTGAAAGGGTTCAGAAAAGATTTACAAGGATGTTGCCAGGGTTGGAGGATTTGAGCTATCGGGAGAGGCAGAATAGGCTGGGGCTGTTTTCCCTGGAGCATCAGAGGCTGAGGGATGACCTTTATAGAGGTTTATAAAATCATGAGGGGCATGGATAGGATAAATAGACAAAGTCTTTTCCCTGGGGTGGGGGAGTCCAGAACTAGATGGCATGGGTTTAGGGTGAGAGGGGAAAGATATAAAAGAGACCTACAGGGCAACTTTTTCATACAGAGGGTGTTATGTGTATGGAATGAGCTGCCAGAGGAAGTGGTGGAGACTGGTACAATTGCAACATTTAAGAGGCATCTGGATGCATATATGAATAGGAAGGGTTTGGAGGGATATGGGCCAGGTACTGGCAGGTGGGACTAGATTGGGTTGGGATATCTGGTTGGCATGGATGAGTTGGACTGAAGGGTCTGTTTCCATGCTGTACGTCTCCATGACCCTATGACTATGCTATGATACATCTCAGAAGCATGTGGAATTTGAATGCAGACTTTCTGATCCAGAGGTAGGGACACTACCATTGTGCAGATATAGTCCTCCAAGTTTAGTGATTTTACATACGTAAATGACATCAGAGGCTGCATCTTTAATAGCCACCCAAGGTTTCCTCTGGTGGTACAAATGCAGCTGGTGTAGCAAAATGAAGGCATTATGACTGCTATTAGCACACCAGAACTAGACTTAACCATTGCTCAATTCACCATCCCCCATTCACTCCTCTACCAATAATCAGCATTCATAACTTTAAATTCATAGAATCACCTCCTACATTTAACACTGCTCCAATCCTTGCTTTGCATTGGAAAACATGAAGAAAGCCTTTGTTCAATGTTATGGTGAATGGAGTAATTCACCACTAATGTGATAGAACATGGTGCCTATTCTTTCCAGCGTGGAATAGTAACCAACTTGGTTTGCACCTTGTGGACCCAACCCCTGACCCAACACAATGTCAAACTTCTACTGCAGGACAAGCAACTGCACCCCACCACAAATGTGATGTTCAAATGCCACAATGGAAACTCATACTCCAGGGAAGTTAAGAGATTAGATTGAAATCTAATGACCACCCTGAGGTGGAGAAAATGACACTGGTTCTACAGAGAACAGGTCTGCTGATTTCTCTCAGGTTCACAGCATTCACTCTCCCACCTTGTCACGACATCTGTGTTTCCACTGCTACCTGTTGGTCAACCAGCCAAGCTGGAACAGAGATCCGGAGCTACTTATTGAATGTCAGTAGCTTCCCACCAACCATGGTGCATCTACTGTAGCAGGAGGATTACAACAGGCTTTTAGTTTTGAATTATGGTCAATTGGTTTCTGTGATGGTTGGTGTAAGACAGGAGAGTGTTTATGGGAAAATGTAGTTCGAAACAGCAGCCAGATGAGCTGATGACAGAAAGCACAATCTGGAATGGGTCATCTACGTTGTCCCCTCCTCAACTGCCCACCATTCGGACAGTGGCAAAGACTGCCCAATCATAGCATGGTGCAATATATAGCAGACTTACATACTGATACTTACACTGTTCATTAATGCAAGGCAACACCACAGCAATTCAGGCTGCTGTGAGAATTCACCATTAGAGTCATAGAAATGTATAACCTGTCCGTGGTTTCCTTTATCACATTTCATGTCAGGCAGAACAGATTTCACTGTACGCATACTCACAGGGAAAGTGCACTTCAGCCATGAACAATGAGGATTGTCCTGCCACTCAGTAGCCACCCTTAGTTTGCTGTGGTGGCACAAATGCAGCTGGTGAGCAGTGGATACCAGAAAATTCACTGGCTATGGTTACACGCTAGCTGTACGTTGAGAAATCACCTATGGTTTTGCTTATTTTGCTATTGCTTTGTACTACATTGACATGTGGCACCTGTAAAGTGATGTCGATGCAGTCAGTGACATCACGGGAAGCCCTCAGTTCTACCAAAGCTGTGTCCTGTCTCCAATTTATGGTTCCCAAGATGAGCAAATAACAAAGTTAATCCTCTTTCAGCAGAGATCCTCAATGACCTCCTTATGTAAAAGTGGATGGCAAACTGTGAAATGTTGCAAGTATAAAAGGAGTCTGTTGCTCAAAATGTTGTAGAAATATGATCTTTTTCCTGCTCAGAGATTGCGATTTTGGCTGATGTCTCAAACATTGTTCTTAGATAAGGTTCAGGTTGAAGAACTATTCCTTAAATATCCTGGTTGTATATACAGCTTCTTACTGAGAACACTACTCCACTGTCTCTTCCTTCTTCTTAAGCACTTTTTTATATTCTGTATGGCCTTGGTTCAATCTCTCAGTTGTGCTATCTTACAGGGTGCAAATGGTTTCTGCAGCAAAAATGGCTTGGTATTAACCCCAAAAATGCCTGCAGCCTTTAGCAGCTTTACCTAACTCCAGGATGTTTAATGCATTTGTAAAGTTGTTGGATAGCCAATAGAAATCAATCAGTAACTAATCTTTAAATAATACTGGCAGGAGTGGGAAGTCTCTTGTGGCACTGCGGTCATGTCTTGACCTCTGGGCTCAGAGGTCCAGATTCAAGTCCTACCTCCTCCAGAGGTGTGCCATAGCATCACTAAACAGGTTGATTAGAATCTTTTTTTCAGTATGTCCTGCCCATTGTTTAACACATGTCCAAGCTGTAAGTAATCAAGAGAAAACACATGTTGAGTGGTGCACTATGCTGGATAGGGTGAATAGCCAAAGTATTTGTTGGGGAGTCCAAAGGTAGAGGGTAAAGGTTTAAGGTGAGAGGGGAAAGATTTTTAAAAGACCTGAGGGGCAACCTTTTCATGCAGAGAGTGGAGCATATATGGAATGAACTGGACAAAGTGGCAGAGGTGGGTACAATTACACCATTTAAAAGATATTTATTTGGACAGATACATGGATAGGAAAGGCTTAGCATGGATGAGTTGGGCTGAAAGGCCTATTTCCATGCTGTATATCTCTATGACTCCCATGACTGATATCATTATCAACCTGTTCTATATATGTCTGGTGAATACTGGTCATATACAAGTGGTAATGTCCAAACTGAGATTGTGTCCAGACCTTTCTTGGTGAATGTGTCATGCACATAAGATGTCATTTTATTTGCCAAAACAGTGGCTGCTACTGAGCCCAACTTCACAACTAATGTGAATTAAAGTAAATTAGACAAATTATTTAAGGCTGGGGGGGGGGGGGGGGGGAGAGGTGCTGGGGGGGGGGGGGGGGGGGAGAGGTGTTGGGGGGATGTGGTGGAAATGGGGCAGAGGAGGAATAGAATGAATTACAACAGATTGATATATTCTATTTTTGTTGGCACATTTCAATATGTCACATCTATCAAGCTACATAATGACGTCCACAGATGTGAGAGGTGTACTTATGGCCAATATATCCTAATTTAGTCATGTAGTGATCATCTTTATCATTAACCAATTCCCTTCATTTTTAGATAAGGAGACACTTTACAATGCTTTAAAACACCTTCTAAAAGCCAAGTAAGTTTCATATGTTTCAAAGAATCATGCATAACAGAAACCAAACTATATTGTAAAGAACTGAGACGAATAAACCAGATTCAACTTTTACTGAAGTTTGAAAAATTAAAAGTGAAATATAACAATATACTCATGATACTATGTTGAAAAATTATAACTGTTGTATAATACAATTTAATTCTTCCCTGAAATATGGACCCAAGGAGTTTAAATACTTTCATTTCTTTTTCTCACTATTATACTAAAAATGGTGGAGATTCTTAACATCCAGGAAACTGAAATATTAGCTTGTGGAAATATCCAAATTAAGATCACAATTATTAAGCACACATTGATTTTGATATGTCTCACGTTTCCTTTTCCTCATTTTCTTCAAAACTTCTATAAACTAGTTAAACATGGCTTCCTTTTCCATTATTTGATAGCTAGAATATTAAAATAAGACACTAGGAATTTGGTTTATTGGACAGATCAAGAATTTACTTTTATTCTGCAATTTCATGCCCTCACAACATGTCAAAATGCTACATTCTGGCAATTTTAATGTTGATTTATAGTTCTTGTCATCACCATATAGCAAGTACAGATAAACGATCGATTAATTTGTTTTACTGGTGGTATTAATTACACATCAACTCTTGTAAGCCTAGATTGTAGATTGAAGTTCCCCTCTACAGACTTCAGTACAAAATTTAGGATTATACTCTTGTGCAAACACACTGGGGAAGAGCAGTACTGTCAGAAATGCACTTTTCAATTATAGATTAACAGTAGTCTTGTCTGACCACTTGAGTTGATGTAAAATCCCTGAGGTGCAGAGTTCTCCCTGATATCCTCAATGAACATCTAAAAGTGGATTACCTGAAAAGTATCAGAATACTCTTTATATGCCTTTGTTACACATTAATTAGTTGCAACAGTTCACAATGACTACACATAATAAGTGCTTTCCAGCAATTAGCTGGAAAGTGCATTGGGATACCCTTAGGTTATGAATACAGGTTTTATCTTAGCCACATGAATCAGCACTTAGTTTGATGTCTCATTTAAGATGTTGCACTTCTGGTGCTACACTGTCCCTGAGGTGCAGCACTAAAGGGAACTGCCTAAAGGGAAATGCTCAAATCCTGAAGCAGACCTTGACCCCACAATCTGCCACTCAGGTAAACCAACATGGTATGAATGACTAACAGATTGAAAACGACGCAAGTGATTAACAAATAGAAAAAGGGAGTTACTAATAACTGGAAAAAAAGTGAAGTAACCTAAAGTCAGAAGAGGATACTGCACTATTGAGGGCAACTGCAGTTGACAGTTTTATTTCAATCTCTTCCGTTTCAAAGGTAGCTCTTTTGCACGTCCATGAGTAGAAAAAAAATGTGCTCAAAAAGCTACAACAATCCTCTCAAGGTCCTGCAATACTTTCCTGACAGCCCATTCACCATCAATCTAGCGACTCAGAGCTTCTCTTAGTATATATGCTGTCGCCGGCATTTACAACATATTCACCTATCGCGGAGGTAGAGACATGTTTTATTCAATAAAGTCAAGCAGAACGACCAACTGGGTGTAGTCCCCTTCCTTGATCAGATAAGACTGAGAGGTTCCAGGGCGTTTTCATCGCGGGGATAAAACAAAATGCTCAATCCTCCTACCTTTTTCACTTTGTTTTCCAAATCCATTTTTTTTTCGCCTGTGTTCAAGGAGCTCGCCTCCCCTGTCAGGATGAAAGGGATCAATGACTTTCTTTCTCTTTACAATGTTTCAAAGCACTTCCGCTCCATTACAGCCCATTCTTGGCATAACAAATCAGAAAGCACGGAAAATAATGCACTCACCAATGGCAATTGACCGGGACAAAGAGTTGACCAATAAAGTTCAGACGAATTGGCCCAGCCAATCAGTTTCTGGTTGAAAGCACCAATCGGCTGGGGCTCTGTGTGTGGACCCAGTGAGAGTAAGATGTACTGTGTCTTTTCTCAGCACGTCCCATTGACTAAAACCCAGTGCTATTGTTATAATGTGCTGTGGGAGTGGGACAGGGAATCCTTATATTTTTGAAAGGGAGGGTCGTCTAACGCTGTTTGATGACCTTCCTGTCCGGCGCTTTGGGAAAGGTTACTATTTCAGAAGCAGCGCTATATAAACGCAAGTTGATGAGACAACACAAAGCTGCCAGCCAGCCCCAGCAATAAGCAAGAAACAGCCTGGCACTGAATTAACTTCCTGTTTGGTCTTTGGGTGAGCTGTGTCACACACTGTGGAGGTGTTAATTCGATCAAGACTGTCGTTAAAAGTCTTGAATCTGGTATCTGAGTTCTTTTCAAATCCGAAAAGTGCGAGGTGAATGCTGCACAGTTGTGCTAATAGGTAGGGGGGGACTATTTTGGTCTCCTGTTCCTGTTCCGAGCTGGATTTGGACAGCAGCACGATCAAAACTGGAGCAGGATTGGGAAATAAAAGTTCGAGAGCTGTAATATGGAAAATATCCAAGAGTGGCATTTGGGTGTGCTTCATTGGCAGAGAACCTAAGTGCAGTCAGGATAACCCATATGAAAGTTCAAATTATTCCTATGGTGATGTTACTTTAACATTTATAAATAGTATTTTACTAAAATAAAACTAGAAAATGAAGCAGGAGTAGGGTACTCAACGCTTGCAGCTTGCTCACAAAATCCACATTTCTGCCTCTCCCTCCCAGCAACACTGATGTACATTCAACTCTCCAAACAAGTGGCCAGTCCTCAATACCTACACTCAACCCGGGGGAATGGTACCTGATGGGAATGCTTCCCTCCTGCTTAACACAAATTCCTCTACCTTTGCCTGAAAAAAAATTCAAAGTTTCTGCTTCCACCATCTTTTAAGGAAAGGAATTCCAAAGACACTCAACCCTATGTGAGGAAAAGTTTCCCTTCATCTTTGTCTTAAATGGGTGGACACCTTAATAAAAAAAAACACAGTATCTCCCACTTCAATGTTAGCCCATAAGAGGAAACATCCTCTCCACATGTCCCCTGTAAAGACCCCTTAGGATTTTATACTTTTCAATCAAGTTTCCTCTTATTCTTCCAAACTCAACTTAGCCTTTCTATGCTTTACTCTTAATAAAACTTATTCATTCCTCAAACGTGGTGCTGGAAAAGCGCAGCATCCAAAGAACAGGAGAATCACCGTTTTGGGCATAAGCCCTTCATCAAGAATGAGGCTTGTGGGCCAAGGGGGCTGAGAGATAAATGGGAGGGGGTGGGGTGGGGGTGGGGGTGTGATGTTGTGGAGGTAGCTGAGAATGTAAGAGGTAGATGAAGGTGAGGGAGAAATGATAAGTTAGAGAGGAGGGTGGAGCGGATAGATGGGAAAGGTGATGGACAGGTCAAGAGGGCAGTGCCGATTTGGAGGCTTGAGACTGGGATAATGTGGGGGGAGAGGAAATGAGGAAACTGGTGAAATCCACATTGATCCCAAACCTGCAACTCAGCACTGCTCTTCTGACCTGAACATTACCTTTTCCATCTATCCGCTCCACCCTCTTCTCCAACCTATCACCTTCTTCCTTACCTTCATCTATCTATTGCATTCTCAGCTACCTTTCCCCCCCACCCCACTCCCCCTCCCATTTATCTGTCAGCCCCACCGGCCCACAAGCCTCATTCCTGATGAAGGGCTTATGCCCGAAATGTTGATTATCCTGCTCTTTGGATGCTGCATGACCTGCTGTGCTTTTCCAGCACCACACGCTCGACTCTGATCTCGAGCATCTGCAGTCCTCACTTCCTCCTCATTCCTAGTAACACTCTAGCAAACTATCTCTGAACCGCTTCCAATGTACTTACATTATGAAATGAGGAGACCAGTACAGTACATAGTACTGCAGATGTGATCTCACTAATCTCCTGTATAACAAAGCATAACTTACCTCATTTTATATTCAATTCCACATGCAATAAACAGTCGGATTCAATTAGTTTTTATGAAATTATTTGCTGTTTCTGCAAACTAATCCTTCATGATGTATCTATTGGGACACCTAGAATTGCTGCATTTTAGAACTTTCACCATCTTGATGAGACATTTTGAAACAATCTTTTCCACCAACATGTTTAGCAGATTATTGTTTGTGAGAGCTTGCTGTATACAAATGGGTAGCCACATTTATACAAATGCATATTGGCTCTCACCAAAGGGCTAGAGTATCTGAATGCCACCTTAACAGGATTGATGGAAATATGGCTTTGGTACTTCTGTACAGTGCAAGGTAACAAGTATAGTAAATAAGTTAAAGGAACCAGTAGATGTAATACGTATAGCTTGAGGAGGTACCACATGTGAGGCAATTCAGTATGATAAGAACCATATTCTGTTAGGTTATTAGCATGGATAGATGATTGGTTAATTAATAGAAGACAGAGCCATTCTTACGATGGCAACAATCCATCACAATGAAGGCAGGGGCCAAACTCGTCTGTCTACTCCTTTCCAGTCCAATGATCACTCCTCCAAAAGGGAAGAATTGAGATTGAGGCAAGGCTTTAATAAGGGGTTCTTTTGTCTGTCACACAACTGACAATATGACACTCTGAGGAATCAGCTGTGAGTGGGCTCCCTTGCTGTGAGGCTACAACAACCAAGATTATGCATTGTCCAAAAAGCACATGGCATCATCGGAATTAAAAAGCAGTTTTTTTGATTTCACTGGCTATTAGTCAGAACAGCTGTCTATCCTGATTCTTAGGGGGAAACCGTAAGTGCACAATTACTAACTATAAAGGAAAGGAATACAGATCCTCAAAGAATGAAGACCCTCCATTCTGTATGTATTCAAGGAGATGGATGAAACCACTCTGTAGGCTTACCATATCAAGCTTTGGAGATTCCAGTGTTGGACTGGGGTGTACAAAGTTAAAAATCACACAACACCAGGTTATAGTCTAACAGGTTTAATTGGAAGCACACTAGCTTTCGGAGCGATGTTCCTTCATCAGGTGATAGTGGAGGCTCAATCCTAACACACAGAATTTATAGCAAAAATTTATAATGTGATGTAACTGAAATTATACATTGAAAAATTGATTTCTGTTTTAACATTTTTCAATGTATAATTTCAGTTACATCACACTGTAAATTTTTGCTATAAATCCTGTGTTACGATTGAGCCCTCCACTATCACCTGATGAAGGAGTGTCGCTTCTTCCAATGTCCACTGCTTCCAATTAAACCTGTTGGACTATAACCTGGCGTTGTGTGATTTTTAACCATATCAAGCTTAGCAGGCATGTTGTTGGGCATAAGGTGCAGAGGAATCTCTAAATTGTGTAAATAGTTAATGGGGATAGAGACTTGGGGGATGTATGGATAAAGGGCTAAGTACAATTTAACTAACAATAGCTATTGAAGTTATGTATATTCAGTTTCAACAGGACGTTTCCTGATGAAGGGCTTATGCCCGAAACGTCGATTCTCTTGCTCCTTGTATGCTGCCTGACCTGCTTTGCTTTTCCAGCACCACACACTCAACTCTGATCTCCAGCATCTGCAGTCCTCACTTGCTCCTATGTTGGGATGATGTCAGATCACATGGAACTGGGACCTGAGTCTGAAGGGTTCCAGAGTTGATCTCTCTTACTCTGACCTCTGCATAGTGTATATATTTAATAAAGATCATTGATGTTCATTAACATGGATTGGACTACCTTCTGTCAACACCAGTCTGTGAATAATTATGCTGACAACCAATTCAGGATTGATAGTCACTCTCATGTGGCTGCTTTACATGTTCTGGAACCTATGTATATTAATACACAGACCCCTGCTCTTTGCACCTGATTCACCAAAAGAGGATAGGTGACAGCCATTGTCATATCTGACAGCAATGCCTTGTCTAATGTAACTTAAAATTTGCTGGGTTAGCCAAAACGAAATTCAGTTGAATAAAATGAGAAGGATGCAACATATGAAGCCTGGTGATGACCTAATAATTAAAAAGATTATGGGTTTTAAATTGTTTGTGAGTTGTGCTGATGGGATGTGTATGTTTGTTCATGTCAAGCATTGTAACTCAGCAGTAATAGACTGAACTGTGACAGTAACTTTTGAAAAGCTAAAGTTTTGTTTAAACAGACCTGGTAAATCTGATGTGATAATGTGGACTATCTGCCAGCTGAATTTATGATGGCCATACAATTGCGCTGTGTAAATATCACACAGTTGATTTGATGACATAAAAGTGGCAGACAGTGAGCACAAGTTAAGCTGACATCAAAGTTCATTAAAAACAAGAGATAGCATTTTCCAAGGAGAGACAAGCTTGATTATTTGATTGATTAAACCAACATGGAAACCGTAGGACGTTTGTGATGCTTGCCAATTATGAAACTCAATGGCAGAGACAGGATATTGTCAAGAGTTTAAATGCATAGCCTCTCTGTACAAAAAGGGAATTTAAAAAGCCCTTGTCTCACAGCAGAAATTAATTAGTATGGGGAAACAAAAGTTGTTTGATCAATACCCAGAAGTTGAGATGCAGCAGGCTGATCACCTATTCTGGTCTAATTGTCAGACAAGTTCAGGTAACAGGGTTCACTTGTGATGTAAATATTGTATGGATAATATTTTTTGCAATATTTTGTGTCATGTACTTTGCTTTAATAAAGAAAATTGGGTATATTCTGTGATTAGAACTACCTTGGGTCATTGATGTTCAGGACAAACCTGATGAACCAGAGAAAATGGGAATAAAGAGCTATATTAATCAGAGTCAAGTTATCTGATTTAAAATTTAAACAAAATTCACAGGTAAATGTCAATCATAATTAATTGGTGCATTCTCCATGGCGATGCTCTTCTCATGTCGACTCATTTGCCAACAATTAGTATTCATTCAATAATAATGTCAGTTTCCCCTTTACGTTAGTATTCTTGTTAATTGTCCTGATGAGTGTAAGTTGAAAAATTTTGACAAAATGTGTCACTTTTCAGCAATATTCACAACCGCTACCATAACACTATAATTCTAACCAAACTAATCTCCAAGCTCCAAGTCCTAGGTCTTTGCTCCACCCTCTGTAACTGGACTATTGACTTCCTGACCCACAGACCGTAATCAGAACAGGCAACAGCATCTCCTCCACATCAATTCTCAATACCGTTAGCCCCCTACTATACTCGCTGTACACTAATGACTGTCCTAACTCCATCTACAAATTCACTGACGACACAACTGTTGTAGGTAGGATCTCAAACAATGATGAGTCAGAATACAGAAAAGAGATAGAGTGCTTGGGTGGTGTGGTGTAAAGATAACAAACTCTCCCTCAACATCAGCAAAATGAAAGAGCTGGTCATTGACTTCAGGAAACAAGGTGGAGGGTACATCACATTCCTCATTCCTGAAGAAGGGCTTATGCCCGAAACGTTGATTCTCCTGTTCCCTGGATGCTGCCTGACCTGCTGCGCTGTTCCAGCAACACATTTTCAGCTCAGCACAGGAGTCTATTTAGCCCATCTTATCTGTACTCCTTCAAAGAGCAATGCAGTAAATTTCACTCCCTCACTCTCCCTTATATTTTATTCTCCTATACATACTTAGACAATTCCTTTTGGAAGATGATAGTGAATAAATATTCATAAACTGATCATTTGAAATGTGAAATCCTAACCACTAGTTATGTAAAAATGCTATTTTCCTCATCTAAGTTTTGGTTATTTTGTCATCAACTTAAATCCTCTGGTTTTGACCCTACAACCATTGGAAGTTATTGCTTTTTATTTATACTAAATCCTTCATGATCTTAAATGCTTCTATCTAATTCCTCTTACCTTCTTTGCTCTGTGGGGAACATCTCTCAGTGCCTTAAGTGTATTAAAGTAACTGTTTTCTTCACTCTCTCTAAAGTCTTCCTGTCCTTTCTAAAGAGTGGCATTCATAATTGAACAGGATACTCCAGCTGGAGCCAAAAGGTTAGGCTGAATCTTCTAAGGCAGGGTAATCACAGTCAAACTGCCACTTCAATCCTTTCACCCAACCTGCCCAAGATTGCACTGCACTGAACGGAAAACAATGCACTTTCTTTGCAGGAACTACCGTAATCCAGAGGTCAAAATGTTCCAAAGGCACTTTCACAAACCATGGAGAGAAGCTAAATGGGGGAATTGATAAGGTGGAGGAACAGGTTGATAACTGAATTGGTGTGGGATAGGATGGCAGGCTGGGTTTAGCAGGTAAGGTATCAACCAAGTTAGTTACAGGGTGATGCATGGGTTGAGGGCAATCTAATTTCTATTAGATCAGGCCAAAAGGATTTTGAGAAAGATAAGGGTTGTCTGGTCAGAAGGATTATTGGGTTGGGGGGATTTTGTAGGGTCAGATTAGGGAAAGTGTTGGGAGTGTGGACTTGATTCTTTAGGTTGAGTCAGGAAAGGGTAGGATCAGGGAGATGTCAGGTCAGAGGACATGGGGCAGGGAGTGGTTGGGTCCAGGATTGCTGTTTGATCAGGTCAGGGAATGATGAGTTGGGAGGCACTTCAGCTTTAGATTGAAGGTTAGGGGTCATATTGCACAAATCAGGTCAGGGGAGATGTTGAGATAAATGGGTTGTGTCAGGTCAGTGTGGGTTGGAGAGTGAATCTGGGTGTCAGTTGAGAGTTAAGGATATCAGTTTTATAGTTACTCAAAATTCCTCAAACTAATCCTGGATATTTTTCCAGGTTGTGAATCAGAAATCTTATGAAGTCTATGACTCTAACTCAGAATTGTAGATTTTTAAGAGGGTTCCAGACAGGGTAAGTGACCATTGGAAGTTTAAACCTCCCAGACAATTTGCAGATGCTCAGTACATCAGGACTTTGAAATGTTCCCAAAGCATATATGTTAGAGTATGTTATTACAATGCCAGTCCAATCAGAAGGTATCAGTGAATATTTTATAAAGGTTTAACATATCTTCTTGATTTCTGTACTCCATTTTCCTCTTTTTAATGCCCACAATCTCTCAGTTTTACTGTTTTGTTAATCTGTCCTGTCACCTATAAAGATTTTTGTGTTAATATGTCCAGATCTCTTTACATCCCCTTTAAAAGTACATGATTTAAAGGTTTACCATTTAGCTTGTACTGTTCTCCTTACTCTTCTTACCAAAACTCATTACCTTCGTCTATTGAATTTCATCTGTCAAATGTTCAGCAATTTCATCAGCCTCTTAATGTCTATTATTATCTTCCTCACTGCTTACCACACTTGTATGTTTTGTGCAACCTGAAAGTCAAAACTCACCTTTATCCCCAAACTTAAGACATTAACAGATACCAGAGCAGCAATAGTCCTAGTACTGAACCCCAGGAAACACTAATGTGTACCTCACACCAGTCAAAAAAACAGTCATTCATTGTATCTCTCAGTTTTCTAAATCTCTCAACCAAAGTGGCATCCATAATATTATTATCCTCTACAACTTCAGTTTGCTTTCAAACGTAATATTCAGTACTTTTCAAATGCCTTTTGAAAATCCATATCCATAACAATTAATTATATAAAACATACAGAGCAGAAGCAAGGAATTTGGTTTGCGTTAGTGTGTGTTGCAATCAAACATCACAGTCATCTATCCTCTCAGGTAATTGATCTAAAAATTCAAACAAAATAGTGAACCATAATTTGCCTTTACAATTCCAGGCTTCCTCTCATTTATTGTTTCATGTTTGTTCATATGGCTATGTATTTTTTTTTTGAATTTTCTTCTTGTTTCAAAATCTTCCAATTTTAAACTACCCAGTTTGTAAGTGTCATGTTTATGCTTCTCCCCTTTCTTGGAATCCTCCAGTTCCTTGGCACCAGCCCGTTATCTATGGAAGATTGGACAAATATGACAAGTACCTCAACAATTTTCCTGCTACTTTGGTCAGCATCCTGTCATACAGCCCATGAGGACTATAAGACCATAAGACCATAAGACATAGGAGCGGAAGTAAGGCCATTCGCCCATCGAGTCCACTCCGCCATTCAATCATGGCTGATGGGCATTTCAACTCCACTTACCCGCATTCTCCCCTTCGCCCTTAATTCCTTGTGACATTAAGAATTTATCAATTTCTGCCTTGAAGGCATTTAGCGTCCCAACCTCCACTGCACTCTGTGGCAATGAATTCCACAGGCCCACCACTCTCTGGCTGAAGAAATGTCTCCGCATTTCTGTTCTGAATTTACCCCATCTAATTCTAAGGCTGTGTCCACGGGTCCTAGTCTCCTCGCCTAACGGAAACAATTTCCTAGCATCCACCCTCTCCAAGCCATGTATTATCTTGTAAGTTTCTATTAGATCTCCCCTTAATCTTCTAAACTCCAATGAATACAATCCCAGGATCCTCAGCCATTCCTCATATGTTAGACCTACCATTCCAGGGATCATCCGTGTGAATCTCCGCTGGACACGCTCCAGTGCTAGTATGTTCTTCCTGAGGTGTGGGGAACAAAACTGGACACAGTACTCCAAATGGGGCCTAACCAGAGCTTTATAAAGTCTCAGTAGCACAACAGTGCTTTTATATTCCAACCCTCTTGAGATAATTGACAACATTGCATTCGCTTTCTTAATCATGGACTCAACCTGCATGTTTACCTTTAGAGAATCCTCGACTAGCACTCCCAGATCCCTCTGTACTTTGGCTTTACGAATTTTCTCACCGTTTAGAAAGTAATCCATGCTTCTATTCTTTTTTCCAAAGTGCAAGACCTCGCATTTGCTCACATTGAATTCCATCAGCCATTTCCTGGACCACTCCTCCAAACTGTCTAGATCCTTCTGCAGCCTCCCCACTTCCTCAGTACTACCTGCCTGTCCACCTAACTTTGTATCATCGGCAAACTTCGCTAGAATGCCCCCAGTCCCTTCATCCAGATCATTAATATATAATGTGAACAGCTGCGGCCCCAACACTGAACCCTGCGGGACACCGCTTGTCACTGGCTGCCATTCCGAAAAAGAACCTTTTATCCCAACTCTCTGTCTTCTGTCAGACAGGCAATCCTCAATCCAAACCAGTAGCTCACCTCGAACACCCTGGGCCCTGACCTTGCTCAGCAGCCTCCCATGTGGCACCTTATCAAAGTCCTTTTGGAAGTCTAGGTAGACCACATCCAATGGGTTTCCCGATCTAACCTACTTGTCACCTCTTCAAAGAACTCCAACAGGTTTGTCAGGCATGACCTCCCCTTACTAAATCCATGTTGACTTGTTCTAATCCGACCCTGCTCTTCCAAGAATTTAGAAACCTCATCCTTAATGATGGATTCTAGAATTTTACCAACAACCGAGGTTAGGCTAATTGGCCTATAATTTTCCATCTTTTGCCTTGATCCTTTCTTGAACAAGGGGGTTACAACAGCGATCTTCCAATCATCCGGGACTTTCCCCGACTCCAGTGACTTTTGAAAGATCTCAACCAACGCCTCCGCTATTTCCTCAGCCACCTCCCTCAGAACTCTAGGATGCAACCCATCAGGGCCAGGAGATTTATCAATTTTAAGACCTTTTAGCTTTTCTAGCACTTTCTCTTTTGTAATGGCAACCATACTCAACTCAGCCCCCTGACTCCTTTAATTGTTGGGATATTACTCATGTCTTCCACTGTGAAGACTGACGCAAAGTACTTAATAAGTTCTCCTGCTATTTCCTTATCTCCCATCACTAGGCTTCCAGCATCAGTTTGAAGTGGCCCAATGTCTACTCTTGCCTATCGTTTGTTTCTTATGTATTGAAAGAAACTTTTACTATCATTTCTAATATTACTGGCTAGCCTACCTTCATATTTGATCCTCTCCTTCCTTATTTCTCTCTTTGTTATCCTCTGTTTGTTTTTGTAGCCTTCCCAATCTTCTGATTTCCCAGTGCTCTTGGCCACTTTATAGGCTCTCTCTTTTTCTTTGATAGATTTCCTGACTTCCTTTGTCAGCCATGGCTGTCTAATCCCTCCCCGGATAATCTTTCTCTTCTTGGGGATGAACCTCTGTACAGTGTCCTCAATTTTACCCACAAACTCCTGCCATTTTTGCTCTACTGTCTTCCCTGCTAGGCTCTGCTTCCAGTCTATTTTCATCAGTCTATATTTGCCTTTTTCAAGTTAAATACTGGCAGTCTTTCTTGCATCTCTTCTTCGTCTTTTTTTATGTCACTCAATATCTGTCAATCAGTTCTCATACTTCCTCCTTGCCCCTCTTATTTTCTTTTTCACTTCTTCTTGTACTTTTCACATCCAGTCTGATATTTGTTTGTATGATCAAGCTGACATGTATTTCCTTTGCTGTGTCACCTCTTTCATCACAGAGGGATCTTTGGTTTTGTTTATCCTTCCTCAACCCTTTGTGTGACTGCATCTTGTGTGATACACTCCTCATTCCTGAAGAAGGGCTTATGCCTGAAACGTCGATTCTCCTGCTCCTTGGATGCTGCCTGACCCGCTGCGCTTTTCCAGCAACACATTTTTCAGCTGTGACTGCATCTAGTCTGTAACCAGGTCATCCCTGTTTGAAGGCCACCCAATAACCTACTATCTTTTAACTTGTTAGTCTTTGGCTCCATTTTATTCAGACCTCGATTCCTTCTTGTCGATAAAATATGGAGCTGAAAAAACACAGCAGGTCAGACAGCATCAAAGGATCAGACAAGTAGATGTTTCTAGTCAGGACCCTTCATCAGGACCGATGCTGTCTGACCTGCTGTGTTTTCCCAGCTCCACATTTTATCGACTCTGACATCCAGTGTCTGCAGGCCTTACTATGTCCAGATTCCTCATTTTTAAAAAATGAATTATTCCCCAGTTAAGGAGATCTACAGTTGGTTTGACCTGTTCATTAAGGTTGCTTGCAAGCCCATGAAATCACTGGGAGAACTAGGCAGTTGTCTAGAGCACCAAAATACATGTTGTGGAATGGTAAAGGACTGAGCAAACTACAAAACTACATAAATTCAAAGACAAACTCCAGTAGTTGGAATGGAAGGTCTAGATCTACTGATATAAATCCGCATGTACTGACACACATGCTGATATCAGTGTACAGTATTTACATTGCAACATATTCCACAATTTCATATTGTACTGTTCATTCTGACTATATGGCAATTACACAAATTTATACATGTACATTACTATTTCAAAACTGAGCTGGGCATGTTTAACTTTCTTCAGTACTAAAACCTAAACATTATTATGGCTTCACTTTTCACAATTAAATACCTTAACTTTCAAATGTAAAAGTTAGTAATGTAGTGCCTTTCTGTAATATAGGTTGAATCAATGGGTTGGATCTTTTCTATTTGACAAATCTAGCTTGGTCATTGGAAAATGTGAAGAACTTTTCCACAGCAAAAAAAACTACTCATTGTGATTAATAGATTTTCACCTTTTCTTTCCATGTAAAAATATGCTTATTAATCGTGACTAAGTAACAGCCGAGGTAAGACGATTGCTGTTCATTGATTGATTTGTTATCAAATGTACTTCATTGATTGATTTGTTATCAAATGTAATTCCAAACATTATCAAGTGGCAAACTTTCAAATGCATCAAGCTATGAATCTCTGTTGGAAGTGTTTTTATATATGTGCAGAGAAGCTCCCAATGTTAGGAAATCACTGAAGGACCCCACTAAGTACTGGGCTTCTGATCAGTTTCAGTTTACTTTCATCACTCTATGTTCATTTTTGTTTGTTAGAATGTAATGCTTAATTACAATATTCCAAAATGTATAGATGAAGACTGTTTTAAATCACGTCATTATGCCGATATAGTTAGTCAGATGACTAGATGACTAGACAATTTCCAAGAACTATTAAATGTTCAGCAGAACTTAATATTTTGATTTGTTAGTTCGAGTTCTAACAACTGTGTTACATTTTCATTTTATATGTTTTTAACCTATAAGTTCAGCTTAGGTCACAACATTAGCAGAAAAAAAAATTTAGAAGTTCTCAAAGTTCCTATTCCAAAACTGGATTGCTATTTTCTTTCAATGCTCAATTATTATTTTCACTTAATTTCTGATATATTATGTCTTAATAAAGAGTCATTGCTAAATAAGCATTAATGTGAAATACTTTCACTCACAAAATTAGTTCAAACTCATTCGAGAAGTTTTGTTTCAGAACGTAGACAGTAGGAAATTTTGTTGCTGTTGAAAAGAGGAAGCGGATTCTCACAGTACTTAAATGGCAAACTCACTCACAGACCTACAGAGCTAACTTGAAAAGAGACTGGCTATCTTCAGCCACAGATGCACTGACTGCACTCAGAGTGGAACCACCTCTAAAATTTATATTCAGGTAGGGTAAACATCCTTTCCACAAAGGATACATTTCATCCTTACAAAATATTTACTGGAGTGTGTACTATGTTATTGTTTAAGAGAAATATGATTATGATTGCAAAATTGTGATTAGGGAATGTGCTATAAATGTGTGATATAGATGTATTACATAAGGATTTTTCTTTAATGTGGCACAGTATAATAGACTCTGGACTAAGGTTAGAGAATGTGGAGTCAGGCAACAGATAGCAGACTGAATAGGAAGCTGCTGTGTAACAGAAAATAGGTTATTCCAGTGATTAAGGGTAACTATTCAGATTAACAGAGCGGGAATGACCACTTTATTCACAATATATGTTATTTAGAATTGAGAGTTGGAAGTGTAGTTTCAAATTTTCAGAAAACACGTAATAAGGCCAAATTCTACAACTGTGAAAAATAGTAAAAGAGAATCAGACAGCTAAGACACATTTGTAAAATGACCATGCAATTGACAAATTAACTTTAACATATGGGGTTCATTTAGACTCACAGAGTCATAGAAATGTACAGCACGGAAACAGACCCTTTGGTCCAACTCATCCATGCTGACCAGATATCTCAACCCAATCTAGTCCCACCTGCCAGCACCCAGCCCGTATCCCTCCAAACCCTTCCTATTCATATACCCATCCCGATGTCTTTTAAATGTTGCAATTGTACCAGCCTCCACCATTTCCTCTGGCAGGTAATTCCATACATGTACCACCCTCTGCATGAAAAGGTTGTTCCTTAGGTCTCTTTTATATCTTTCCCCTCTCACTTTAAACTTATGCCCTCTAGTTCTGAACTCCCCCACCTCAGGGAAAAGACTTTATCTATTTATCCTATCCATGCCCCTCATGATTTTATAAACCTCTATAAGGTCACCCTTCAAACTCCGATGCTGCAGGGAAAACAGCCCCACCTATTCAACCTCTCCCTATATCTCAAACCCTGGCAACATCCTTGTAAATCTTTTCTGAACCCTGTCAAGTTTCACAACATCTTTCTTACAGGAGGGAGACCAGAATATTCCAACAGTGGCCTAACCAATGTCCTGTACAGCTGCAACATTACCTTCCAATTCCTGTACTCAATACTCTGACCAATAGAGGAAAACATACCAAATGCCTTCTTCACTATCCTAGCTACCTGTGATTCTACTTTCAAGGAGCTATGAATCTGCACTCCAAGGTTTCTTTGTTCAGCAACACTCCCGAGGACCTTACCAATAAGTGTATAAGTCCTGCTAAGATTTGCTTTCCCAAAATGCAGCATCTCACATTTATCTAAATTAAACTCCATCTGCCACTTCACAGCTCTAGATGATTAGAATTTTAAAAGCTTTAATACTATCTTAAACGTACAGTACCTTGGTTGGACCACATTGGATTATAAGCTGATATAGATCGTTAAAATAACGTTTAGCAATAGACAACATGTTTTCACTTATTAAGTATTCAAACCTAAAGGGCATAAACATAAGGCATTGACAAATAAAATCAGTAAGAAATTCAGGAAAATCTTCTTTACCAAAGAATGGTTAGAATGTGAGATGTGCTTCTACAACAACTAGTCAATACAAACAGCATTGATGCATTTAAAGGTCTGCCACATTATTCCATGCCAAGCAAAGAGGATATATGGCTATCATTAGACAAAAAAAGGAAAGGAAACTCATAAGTGCTGGTGTAGACACGTTGGACCAAATTAACCTTTTCAGTGTGCTGGACTTATAATTTGATATAATGGATTCAATTTTTACATGTTACCTGGTATTAATGATAATGCTTCATTTTGGATAAATGTCTGATAACAAATATTCATATCAAACTTTTTTTATTATGACATTTCTGTTTCTTATGAAGAGTGATGCTGGATTCAGAATTAATTAATGAACAGTTTGCAATGAGACTGAAAGCAATAAGGAAAATCAATAATAAAAGACTTCTTAGAACAACATGATTCTTCTCTGTCAGAAGTGACTCATCAAGATTGAGCAATAGAAGTGGGGAGTGTGGATGCTCTTTTTCTGTTCATAGGTTATCCTGTATTAGAGCTGGATGTTGCAGGTTTGTAAGTCACAAACTAGCAAAGTACATGGTTGATAATTCATACATTATTTTAAGGTGGTTTAATGAAGTAAGAAAAGGAATTTAGAAATAATGAACAAGCAAAGTATGTAGGAGCAGCAGATTACCCATGATGCCCTATTTTAATGCCTGTTGCCTTTGACTGTGACCAGCTGTGCTTGAGAGAACTTTCAAAACACCCTCCACATGATTGAACTCCCAAGATCTCACTGCCAGCATTTAGATCTGGGCCGGTAGAGACTTGATGAACAAACTGAGCAAAATGAGCAGCCCAGGAAAGGTTATGTTTTTGTTATCACTTTTAGTTAATTCAAAATAGAAAGTGCTGGTGCAACTCAATAGGTCAAACAGCATCTGGGAAGGGAGAAATAGAATTAATGTTTTGAGTTCATTCTGACTCTTCTTCAGAATAGTATTTTATAATTTAGTTTATACCAGTAAATTAGAGAATTATATTCAAAACATGTTGTCAAGCAAATTTCCAATCCTAACTACACTAGCTGAACAAGCAGAACAAGCCAAACCACATTAAAATTGACATTTTCCACAAGTGCACTGAATCATAGAATTTACAGTTGGTCATTTTGTTTATTATATTTGTGTTAGCTCTTCAACAGAAGTTATTATCCCATTCACATTTCCTTCTGTTTCTATTTAACCGTTCCATAATTCCTTTTCAAATACATGGGAATCAGTAGAGAACATACAGCCTTGATCCTATTCTGCCAAATCAGTAAAGATAGGTAGTGATCTGTAACAACTCTGTATCACTGTCTTTGCCCTACATTCCATACTATATTCAAATGTATTCAAAAATCTATCAATATTAGATTCAAAACTTATAATTGACCAGTGTCTATTACCATTTGAGAAAGACAATACAAACGTCTACCATCCTATGGCTGTCGATATGTTTCTTAATTTCATTCCTGGAAAATCTGGCTCAAAATTTTAAATTGTGATTCTTGGTCTTGGAATTCCTTACTTTCAATAAAGGTTTCTATTTAGCCTATGCTTCTTTTAGTATCTTGAAACTTTGATCAAATCTCATCTAAATCTTCCAGGGATTATAACACCAAGGTCTGTTTAAGTGACTTCACTTCATAACTTAATCTTTGGATTCCAGTCTTTAATTGGGTAAACCAACATTGCATTCTCTCCAAAGCAAATATGTCTTTCTTGAGGTATGTTGGCCATGACTGCTCATAGTACTTTTGATGTTATCTTAACCATGACTTAACCAGACTATAAATTATAGCCCACCAGTTAGAAATGTCATCATTCCACTAGCTTTCAGGATTTTCTGTTCATGATATTTTAATTCTCTGTGCATATAAAACACAAAACCTCTTTGGAACTCTATTGTTTCTCGATTTCACCATTTAGAAAATGGTCTGTTCTATCTATTTTAGGTCTGAAGTGAATAAACTCACATTTGACTGCATTAAAATCCATCTGCCTTGGTTTTGACAATTTGCTTAATTTACTAATATCTTTTTGTAATTTTATACTTTCTAAATGGCTTACTATGCAACTGAGCATTGCATTATTGACAAACATAAATACAAGGTTTTCTATCCTACTATATAAGATGTTATTAAATATCTTTAACAGTGTAACCCTAACACAGATGTTCTTAGATTAGATTCCCTACAGTGTGGAAACAGGCCCTTCGGCCCAACCAGTCCACACAGACCTTCCAAAGAGTAACCCACCCAGACCCATTTCCCTCTGACTAATTGACCTAACACTGTGGGCCAATTCACCTGACCTGCACATCTTTGCGATTGGGAGGAAACCCACACAGACATGGGGAGAATGTGCAAACTCCACACAGACAGTCACCCGAGGCTGGAATCAAACCTGGGACCCTGGTGCTGTGAGACAGCTGTGCTACCTACTGAGCCACCATGCCACTCCTTATGACACCAGTTGTCACATTCCACCAATTAGGCATTTATCTGACTCACTTTGCTATTTAGTTACTCTGACAATCATGGTCTACTGGAGAGGGAAACACAGCTTAAACGGAACACTTTGGGATGGTAAAAGATTGCTTAAAATGAAGCATCCAAAATGAGGCACTGCCTTCAATCAACAGTCAATGTTTACTAGATTTAAGCACCATTGATATGTAAATAACTTTTCTGAAGCATGATTTATGTGAATGAATGGAATGCAAGTGACACCATTCACAAATGAAAATGCAGCATGTTCGCTGTTCATACTGAAAACCATCCTTAATGAACTGTACCAAGCAATATAATCAGAGAACCATTGTTTTACATTGTATGATATGTCAACTTAATAGTTTTCAAAATATTTTGTTTTTAATGATAAATTAATTTATTTATATGAATAATCATTAGAAAACAAAATAGCATTGCAGGAATCTCCCAGAGCAATTTCACTTCCTGTTTTTAAAGTGTCAAGATAATTTTGTGAAAACAAAATCCATGTTGTATTTATTAGTGTTTATAGTATATGCTTAATTACAACTAATACTTTTGGTCAGTTAAAATATATTATTTTTGATGGACTTTGTTTTGAAGCAGATATGGTGCCACTTTATTACAGTTGCATAGATTGGAACTACTTAATTTTTAACTTCTCTTGGAAAGTCCACAAGTAAAATTCCTGCAATATAGAATGATTATTAATTCTATTTGGGTCTCATGAGCTCATGACTCATTCTCACATTTAATCCAAATGACGGGAAAGACCCACATCTTACATAACAGTCCAGCTGATTTTGATATGTTTGTTTTTGATTTTGGAAAAGCAGTGTAATGTCATGTTAACATAGGTAAGTTGGACTAAATGAAAAGATTGTCTTTTTTAATATCCATTAAATGTCTGTATTAATTGTAGTGCCAATCTCCTGCTTAAGTAATGATGGCATTTAAAGATGATGGAGAGAGGTGAGCTGAGTGGCCTCCTTCTCCACCATAACACTTCTGTGATGTCAATGAATAGGCTAAATAAAAGGATAAAAAAAAAAATCCATTCATTAGTTGTACTAACTTTAGTTAAGACTCAAAAATATAATCACTAGGTAAAATAAAGGTTCTATTAAAGTAACGATACCTTTGCAAAGCTGAAATATAATAAAACATCA
Source organism: Chiloscyllium plagiosum (assembly GCF_037043375.1). NCBI lineage: Eukaryota > Metazoa > Chordata > Chondrichthyes > Orectolobiformes > Hemiscylliidae > Chiloscyllium > Chiloscyllium plagiosum. The sequence goes on from NW_028270157.1 coordinate 34,081,117, forward strand.
CTGCTTGCTTCACTAAAGGAAATAATCTGTGAATTTTATATTGGATTTTTGGACATTTGTCTGGGGCTTGTCTACATCATGAACAATAAATTTCAACTCGTACAGTGTACAGTTTTGTGCACTCCATTATTGAAAGGAGACAAGATATTGGGAAAAGATCCAAGATAGCTTTTTACTAGGATTGTACTATATTTGCATTGAGAGACTAGAAAAACAGGGATTATTTTCACTGGAAAAGTGAAAGTTAAGGCAGATGTGATCAAAATATTCACTGTTATGAAAAGCTTTGAGAAGACAGATAGTGCAAGACTATTTCAATGCTTGGTAAATCTATGTCAGAGGATCATAAAACACTGTCAGCACTACAATTATGAAGAGTCATCCATGGAGAATATCTGCCATGAAAGGAATTTTTAGAGTTCAGTGTACACTATCACAAGTGGTTGTTGAAGGTGAGTCATCATGGCACTGAAAAGGAATTAGGTTAACATTTTATTAGGAAAAATATTAAAGCAGAATGGAAAATAAATTGAGACTAGATGGATCTGATGTACAGAATTGCACATTATAAAATGAATGCCCCTTTTGTGCTGAAATAATTACTATTAAACCAGAACCTGAAGATTAAATTAAAGCTATGAATTCACTTCCTTTACTCTGCATTTTTCCCTGTATGATGGGGAGGTGTGACGAGCAGTGATAATGTGGAGAAGCTGGTGTTGGACTGCAGTGAACAAAGTTAAAAATCACACAACACCAAGTTATAGAGTCATAGAGATGTACAGCATGGAAACAGACCCTTCGGTCCATCCTGTCTATGCTGATCAGATATCCCAATCCAATCTAGTCCCACCTGCCAGCACTCGACCCATATCCCTCCAAACCCTTCCTATTCATATGCCCATCCAAATGCCTCTTAAATGTTGCAATTGTACGAGCCTCCACCACATCCTCTGGTAGCTCATTCCATACACGTACCATCCTCTGCGTGAAAACGTTGCTCCTTAGGTCTCTTTTATATCTTTCCCCTCTCACCCCTAAACCTATGCCCTCTAGTTCTGGACTCCATCACCCCAGGGAAAAGACTTTGTCTCTTTATCCTATCCATGCCCCTCATAATTTTGTAAACCTCTATAAGGTTACCCCTCAGCCTCCAACGCTTCAAGGAAAAAAGCCGCAGCCTGTTCAGCCTCTCCCTATAGCTCAAATCCTCCAACCCTGGCAACATCCTTGTGCATCGTTTCTGAACCCTTTCAAGTTTCACAACATCTTTCCGATAGGAAGGAGACCAGAATTGCACACAATATTCCAACAGTGCCCAACCAATGTTCTGTACAGCCTTAACATGACCTCCCAACTCTTGTACTCAATACTCTGACCAATAAAAGAAAGCATACCAAACGCCTTCTTCATTATCCTATCTACCTAGGACTCCACATTCAAGGAGCTATGAACCTGTACTCCAAGGTCTCTTTGTTCAGTAACACTCCTGAGGAACTTGCCATTAAGTGGATAAGTGGGGCCCTACTAGAATTTGCTTTACCAAAATGCAGCACCTCGCATTTATCTGAATTAAACTCCATCTGCCACTTCTCAGCCCATTGGCCCATCTTGTCAAGATCCTGTATCCCTCTTCACTGTCCAATTTTGGTGTCATCTGCAAACTTACTAACTGGACCTCTTATGCTTGCATCCAAATCATTTTTGTAAATGACAACAAGTAGAGGAATCAGCACAGGCCTCCATTCTGAAAAACAACCTCCACTATCACCCTCTGTCTTCTACCTTTGAGCCAGTTCTGTATCCAAATGGCTAGTTCTCCCTGTATTGTGTGAGTTCTAACCTTGCTAATCAGTCTCCCATGGGGATCCTTTTTGAACGCCTGACTGAAGTCCATTTCGATCACATCTACCGCTCTGCCCTCATCAATCCTCTTTGTTACTTTTTCAAAAAGCTCAATCGAATTTGTGAGACATGATTTCCCACGCACAAAGCCATGTTGACTATCCCTAATCAGTCCTTGCCTTTCCAAATACATGTACATCCTGTCCCTCAGGATTCCCTCCAACAACTTGCCCACCACTGACGTCAGGCTTACTGATCTGTAGTTCCCTGGCTTGTCCTTACCACCTTTCTTAAACAGTGGCACCACGTTAGCCAACCTCTAGTCTTCTAAAATCTCACCTGTGACTATTGATGATACAAATATCTCAGAAAGAGGCCCAGCAATCACTTCTCTAGCTTCCTACAGAGTTCTAAGGTACACCTGATCAGGTCCTGGGGATTAATCCAACTTTACGCATTCCAAGACATCCAGCACTTCCTCCTCTGTAATATGAACATTTTGCAAGATGTCACCATCTAGTTCCCTGCAGTCTATATCTTCCATATCCTTTTCCACAAGTAAATACTGATGCAAAATACTCGTTTAGTATCTCCCCCATTTTTTGCGGCTCCACACAAAGGCCACCTTGCTGATCTTTGAGGGGCCCTATTCTCTAGGAGAAAGTGAGGACTGCGGATGCTGGAGAAGGGCTTATGCCCGAAACGTTGATTCCCCTGCTCATTTGATGCTGCCTGACCTGCTGCGTTTTTCCAGCAACACATTTTTAAGCTTTGGGCCCTATTCTCTCCCTAGTTGCCCTTTTGTCCTTAATGTATTTGTAATAGCCCTTTGGATTCTCCTTAATTCTATTTGCCAAAGCTATCTCATGTCCCTTTTTTGCCCTCCAGATTTCCTTCTTAAGTATACTCCCACTGCCTTTATACTCTTCCAAGGATTCACTCGATCTATCCTGTGTATACCTTACATATGTTTTCTTCTTTTTATTAACCAAACCCTCAATTTCTTTAGTCATCCAGCATTCCCTATACCTACCAGCCTTTCCTTTCACCCTAACAGGAATATACTTTCTATGGATTCTCGTTATCTCATTTCTGAAGGCTTCCCATTTTCCAGCTGTCCCTGTACCTGCGAACATCTGCCTCCACTCAGCTTTCAAGAGTTCTTGCCTAATACCGTCAAAATTGGCCTTTCTTCAATTTAGAACTTCAACTTTTAGATCTGGTCTATCCTTTTCCGTCACTATTTTAAATCTAATAGAATTATGGTAGCTGTCTCTAAAGTGCTCCCCCACTGACACCTCAGTCACCTGCCCTGCCTTATTTCCCAAGAGTAGGTCAAGTTTTGCACCTTCTCTAGTAGGTACATCCACATACTGAATCAGAAAATGTCTTGTACACACTGAACAAATACCTCTCCATCTAAACCTTTAACACTATGGCATTCCCAGTCTATGTTTGGAAAGTTAAAATCCCCTACCATAACCACCCTATTATTCTTACAGATAACTGAGATCTCCTTACAAGTTTGTTTCTCAATTTTTTAGGGGGTCTATAATACAATACCAATAAAGTGACCATGCCTTTCTTATTTCTCAGTTCCACCAAAATAACTTCCCTGGATGTATTTCCAGGAATATCCTCCCTCAGCACAGCTGTAATGCTATCCCTTATCAAAAATGCCAGTCCCCCTCCTCTCTTGCCTCCCTTTCTATCCTTCCTGTAGCATTTGTATCCTGGAACATTAAGCTGCCAGTCCTGACCATCCCTGAGCCATGTTTCTGTAATTGCTATGATATCCCAGTCCCATGTTCCTAACCATGCCCTGAGTTAATCTGCCTTCCCTGTTAGGCACCTTGCATTGAAATAAATGCAGTTTAATTTATTAGTCCTACCTTGTCCCTGCCTGCCCTGACTGTTTGACTCGCTTCTATTCTCAACTATACCAGTCTCAGATTGACCTCTTTCCTCACTATCTCACTGGGTCCAACTGCCCCCACCTTACTTGTTTAAATTCTCCTGACCAGCTCTAGCAAATCTCCTTGCCAGTACAATTAGTCCTCTTCCAATTTAGGTGCAATCTGTCCTTCTTGTACAGATCACTTCTACCCCTAAAGAGATTTCAATGATCCAAAAATGTGAATCCTTCTCACATACACCAGCTCCTCAGCCATGCATTCATCTGCTCCATCCTCCTATTCCTGCCCTCACTAGCTCGTAGCACCGGGAGTAATCCAGATATTACTACTCTCGAGGACCTTTTTAATTCCTGCCTAACTCGCTGCAATCTCCCTTCAGAATCTCATCCTTTTCCCTTCTTATGACATTGGTTCCAATGTGGACAATGACCTCTTGCTGGCCCCTCTTCCCCGTGAGAACATTCTGCACCCTCTCTGAGACATCCTTGATCCTGGCACCAGGGAATCAACACACCATTCTGCTTTTTCGCTCCTGGCCACAGAAACATCTGTTTGTACCTCTGACTAGAGAATCCCATAACATAACTGATGTCTTGGAACCCGACATACCCCTTGTTGCATTAGAGCCAGTCTCAATACTAGAAACTTGGCTGTTCATGTTACATTCCCCTGAGAATCCATCACCCCCTACGTTTTCCAAAACAGCATACTTGTTTGAAATGGGTATTGGCACAAAAGACTCCTGCATTAGCTGCCTACCTCTCCTACCCTTCCTGGAGTTAACCCATCTATGTGACTGTATCTGAGACTTTACCCCCTTCCTATAACTGCCATCCATCACATACTGTTGCTGTTGCAAATTCCTCATTGCTTCTAACTGTCTCTCCAATCGATCCACTCGTTCTGATAAGATTTGCAACCAATAGCATTTATGGCAGATATAATCTGCAGTAACCCTTAGACTCTCTTTAAACTCCCACATCTGACAAGAAGCACATATCACTCCACTAAAGATCATTTTTACTCCTTCACAATCTACAGACCCAGAAAATATCACCGTCTTATTCCTCTACGAACACTGCCCCAGGTTAAATTAATAGTTATGGCTTATATTTTAAGTTTAATCAAGAGACATAGCTCAATAAAACATATAATCAAGAAAGAAATCACTCTACTCACTGCTGCAGACTTTCTTTAGTCCACTTAAAACAATTCACTTATCTGCTTCTGTGCTGTGAAATTCGCCCAACAGTTCCTCCAAGGTCAGTTGTGAATTTCACCGTTTGTTAATTTTCCCAGACGCACTCCGATGTCCAGTGATACATGAATTCAAACAGCAAAGACAGTAACTATGCAGGTTCAGTGTGGTGTCAGTTTCTTTCTTTCTTTCTCTCTCTCTCTCTCTCTCTCTCCTGCAATGACCTCACCATGTGCTTCCTTTGTCTGTTCTTCTCCCTTTTAAAACTTATAGTCCTGCAGGTTTATTTATTTGGAAGCACTAGCTTTAGGAAAACTCCGAAAGCTAGTGCTTCTAAATGAACCTGTTGAACTATAACTTGATGTTGTGCGATTTTTAACTTTGATGAACAGTGGGCAGGGGTGGACTGTTCTGATTCTTGTTTGGAATGACTTTTGATACAACCTATGCCCTTAACTCACAAAACAATTCACAAAAGGATGTTTATTAACACAGAACTCAAAAATATATTAAGAGAGTTTTCTGGTACTTAGGACCTCTGTAAGTTAATCTAGATCACTTGTAATTTTATAGACGTTTCAAATATGCTTTCTGCAATGCAAGATTTTAGCATGAATATGACTCTACCATTTCACAGAGCCATAGAGATGTACAGCATGGAAACAGACCAACCTGTTCATACCAACCAGATATCCCAACCCATTCTAGTCCCACCTGCCAGCACCCGACCCATATCCCTCCAAACCCTTCCTATTCATATACCCATCCAAATGCCTTTTAAATGTTGCAATTGTACTAGCCTCCACCACATCCTCTGGCAGCTCATTCCATACACGTACCACCCTCTGTGTGAAAAGGCTGCCCTTAGGTCTCTTTTATATCTTTCCCCCCTCACCCTAAACCTATGCCCTCTAGTTCTGGACTCCCCCACCCCAGGGAAAAGACTTTGTCTATTTATCCTATCCATGCCCCTCATGATTTTGTAAACTTCTATAAGGTCACCCCTCAGCCTCCACACTCCAGGGAAAACAGCCCCAGCCTATAAGACCATAAGACCATAAGACATAGGAGTGGAAGTAAGGCCATTTGGTCCATCGAGTCCACTCCGCCATTCAATCATGGCTGATGCGCATTTCAGCTCCACTTACCAGCGTTCTCCCCGTAGCCCTTAATTCCTCTAGACAACAAGAATCTATCAATCTCGGCCTTGAAGACATTTAGCGTCCCGGCTTCCACTGCACTCCATGGCAATGAATTCCACAGGCCCACCACTCTCTGGCTGAAGAAATGTCTCCGCATTTCTGTTCTGAAATGACCCCCTCTAATTCTAAGGCTGTGTCCACGGGTCCTAGTCTCCTCGTCTAACGGAAACAATTTCCTAGCATCCACCTTTTCCAAGCCATGTATTATTTTGTACGTCTCTATTAAGTCTCCCCTTAATTTTCTAAACTCCAACGAATACAATCCCAGTATCCTCAGCCGTTCTTCATATGTTAGACCTGTCATTCCAGGGATCATCCGTGTGAATCTCCGCTGGACACGTTCCAGTGTCAGTATGTCCTTCCTGAGGTGTGGGGACCAAAACTGGACACAGTACTCCAAATGGGGCCTAACCAGAGCTTTATAAAGTCTTAGTAGTACATCTCTGCTTTTATATTCCAACCCTCTTGAGATAAGAGACAACATTGCATTCGCTTTCTTAATCACAGACTCAACTTGCATGTTTACCTTTAGAGAATCCTCGACTAGCACTCCCAGATCCCTTTGTGCTTTGGCTTTATTAATTTTCTCACCATTTAGAAAGTAGTCTATGCTTTTATTCTTTTTGCCAAAGTGCAAGACCTCGCACTTGCTCACGTTAAATTCCATCAGCCATTTCCTGGACCACTCTCCCAACCTGTCTAGATCCTTCTGTAGCCTCCCCACTTCCTCAGTACTACCTGCCTGTCCACCTAACTTCGTATCATCGGCAAACTTCGCTAGAATGCCCCCGGTTCCCTCATCCAAATCATTAATATATAATGCGAACAGCTGTGGCCCCAGCACCGAACCCTGCGGGACACCGCTCGTCACCGGCTGCCATTCTGAAAAAGAACCTTTTATCCCAACTCTCTGCCTTCTGTTAGACAGCCAATCCTCAATCCATCCCAGCAGCTCACCTCGAACACCATGGGCCCTCACCTTGCTCAGCAGCCTCCAGTGTGGCACCTTATCAAAAGCCTTTTGAAAGTCTAGATAGACCACATCCACTGGGTTTCCCTGGTCTAACCTACTTGTTACCTCTTCAAAAAATTCCAACAGGTTTGTCAGGCATGACCTCCCTTTACTAAATCCATGTTGACTTGTTCTAATCAGACTCTGCTCTTCCAAGAATTTAGAAACCTCATCCTGTTCAGCCTCTCCCCATTGCTTAAATCCTCCAACCCTGGCAACATCCTTATAAATCTTTTCTGAACCCTTTCAAGTTTCACAACATCTTTCCGATAGGAAGGAGACCAGAATTACATGCAACATTCCAACAGCGGCCGAACCAATGTCCTGTACAGCCGCAACATGACCTTCCAACTCCTGTATTCAATACTCTGACCAATAAAGGAAAGCATACCAAACACCTTCTTCACTATCCTATCTACCTGCGACTTTCAAGGAGTACTCTGAGGTCTCTTTGTTCAGCAACACTCTCTAAGACCTTACCATTAAGTGTATAACTCCTACTGTTTTGTCCTCTTATTTCTTTAGATCAACTTAGATGTGCATAATAATGCTTACATAAATAGATTTGCAGCATTGAATGCATTTGAGAATAATATAAATTTTCACCGTAGCCATAGTTCAAATATGGTTATAATCCAAAGATGTGCAGGTTAGGTGGATATAGTTGCCCACAGTGTAAGAAATGTGCAGGCTGGGTGAATTAGCATAAGAAATGCAGAGATACAAGGATAGGGTAGGAGAATGGTTCTGGGTGGGATGCTCTTCAGAGCATCGGTGTGGACTTGATGGGCTGTATGGCTTGCTTCCACATTGGAGGGATTCTTTTTTTTTTGATTCAATGACTATTATTTTAACTCCATCATTTTAAAGTATTTTTCAATGCTTCTGGCTGTTGTGTTTATGACTGGCCCCTATGTAAGATAGCAGGCTGGAATACTCCTCATCGATTTCTGCTAACACTGATGTGTTGAATTATACTTAAACACCCTCTCTCTCAAGCGGCAAAATGTCTTGGTTTTTTTTACTACCATCTGCTGACCAGCCAGCTATCATTCCATGGCACCATGCATTAGTGCTCACTAGTATTACACACTGATGCCACATATCATGGCTGGTGTTCCCATTCATCCACTATCTTTCTGATTTTTTTTGGATCGCAGTCACTCAATATCTCCAATATAAAATTATCACCCTCGTGGCTAAATGACTTTATCATTCTCTATCTCCATAACCATGTGTATCCATATAACACACACACTCCTAGGATTCCTTGTTCTCTGACTTTGCATACTTTGGTTTATGTTATTTTCCTTGGAATGAGAATGACACTTGCTCATGGCAAGAATCTTGAGTCTTTTAAATGGGGATAGGTTGTTGCACTGCAGATACCACATGGTCCTTCTATTCTTACTACTTACTACAGATGTAAAGAAGGACTTACAGATTGATAATCCTCTTATTTGGTTATGGCACACCTTCCATTGCCATAGAATTTTGAGGTGGGATGAACACAGAGTTTCTGACCCAGAGGTAGGGACACTACCATTGTACCACAAGATCTTCCGTTTGGATACTGGAAGATTACTCCACCTCTGTCACAGTTTTGGCACCATTAAGGACCCACTCTACAAAATCCCCTCCTGAAATAGATTTGCCTCTCTCTTTCCCTCTCTACCTTTAACATCACATCTTTGATTGTTGTCACAGGAACAGCAGGAGGCCATTCAGCCCCTTGAGCCTTTTCTTCCAAGCCTTTCAATGCTGTCTCATCATGATGTCTCTTATGTTCCCATTCCCTAATCTTTCATTAGTCGGCTCAGCTTCCTATTTTATCTAATTATTGCTCTGTGAAAGGTGATATATAAAAGGAAGCATTATTAACATTGTTGTGGAGTAATGCCCAGGGTGTAGTGATGTAATGTCTCCTAAAATCTTCAGTTTAAAGATGATGCCATTGTGAGGAGATAGTTTAAATTTGAAATCAGAAAGCCATCAACTGTTCACAGAAAATCTTCAAACAATACAGCTTGAATGATCAGATCCTTAATCTCATTGATCCTGGAGTGCAAAATTCACTATATTTTAGTTTCGGCTGTTTGAGGATTGTAGTGAGTAGCAATGTTCAAGCTTGCTCCTTGACCAGCAGTAAAAAGAAAAATTCCCTCATCTCTGTTCAATACTAGCCATTGTTTACCAAACATAGTTCACATGATAACGGACAAGTGAAAGGAAACCTTTCCCATTAACTTCACACGAATCTCTGCAAAAATAGCAGCACTGGTCATGTGCCCAAACAAAGTAAAATTTCACGTGATAGCATGTGACTTTGTTACATCACTCCTCTTGTGCTACTTCTGTTTCCTTTGAAATATAAACAAAAGACCTTGAAAGTCTTCAGTTATTCACAGCTGGGATATTATATGCAGTCACGTCTGAGAAGCAACAGTGATATTATGCTGCCTTACCTTTGTAATGGGTATTTAAACAGGATTCTTGATTTGATGTACATTCAATCACATAGTTAATGTCTTTTGTTGAATGAGATCAATAGAGCCCAGCCTGTCATGGCTCGGAACAACTTTTCTCATACAACCTTCCATTCTTTATGCAACTTGACACTGTTTTCAGAAGCAGAAGTGCTCACCATGCTGTGATCAGCTGGTGGTCATGTCACTGGTGTGTTATTTAAAGCCCAGCGCTGCCTCCTTCAGATGCTGCATGGCAGGAACTACCCTTCACATTGTTGTGCTCAAATATCATCAGTGAGAAAATGTCCCAAAAAGGCAATTAGCCATTCATGTCTTGGGCGAAGTGGAAGGCCGAGCAATGAAGGAAGAAGGTGAATGATCTACTTGTATTCTGCAAGGATAAGCATGAGTTGATGCACTTGCACAGGACAAACAAGATAAGAGTATCCATGATGAACCCCAGGAAGCAGCAAGGATCTGCGAGACCATGATGTTCATGTCCACTGCTCCCTTAAGTAGTTAAGAAGGCATATGGGATACTTGCTATTATTAGTCAAGGCATAGTGTTTAAGAGCAGAATGTGCAACACCGTGTGCTTCAGGTGTGACATTACTATTGCCCAATGCCTCACAGTGACACATCCATCCTTGACTGTTCAGTGCTCTTCACCATGGCAGGCTAAAAGCATGCAGGCCACAGAGGCTGATGTCCTGTACCAGCACTAAAGACCCTTTGTGATAAAAGCAATGAAGCCACACAGTCTACAAGTAAGAGCAAAGTGAATGAGCAGTAAGAAAGCAGGCTAACAACCAAATGATTCCATATGCACAGATGAATGTGACATGTGTGTGTTCCTGTGCATAAAGTGACCTGGCAGAAGCGTTCAAGTCATGGGGGTCCCCGAACTTGAAAGTCATATTGAGGAGCTGAAGTGGTGTGAGAGTTAGTCTGAGAACAGCCATGACGATGTGGTACAACTGGTAAATTGCTGATGCTGACTTTTGTGAACAAAATGTTGAGGAGGATGGTGGTCATGGAGCATGCAGGGACATGGTGCTGCAAGCACGGTTGCTTGATGGCTTGGTTAAGTTAGCAGTGAGCTACAATTTGCTCTGACTTTCAAGTCAGGAATCTGTGCCTTCTCACTTTTCAAGGAAGAAGAATAGATGTAACACAAGTTGGGCTAATAATGAGATGTGAATGCATGGCTGCTACTCAACAATATGATTCTGAAGTTTCCATTTGAGGCTTGGGGAGAAAATCACAAAACACATTTTCGACATTGCGAGTCTGATTGATTGACTCTCTTGTTTTTACCCAATTTTCTTGTCTTTGCCCATGCCATACAACAGGGAGAGAGAGTTTTGCCTGTAGATTTTCCTTGTTTGTTTACTGGTTATACCTGCCTGTAGATTTTCCTTGTTTGTTTACTGGTTTTACCTGTGGGGTAGCCAAAAAAAAGCTGTGAGCTCTATGATTCTAGCTTTTGCAAAGAGCTGAATTTAATGCTGCAATAAAACTGAATTGATGTCATTAAATTATAATATGGAAACTTAGTAAATAATTCTGTTGAACATTAAAAAAAACGTGAATAATTGTGTAATGTTATTGGGGAAAGTTTGTATTACAATTAGCCTATATTTGCATGTGTTAATCCAACTATTATAATTCTAGCCCCTTAGTTGTTGAGGGCTTTTGAGGTGCAGTGGTAGTGTCCCTACCTCTGCATTAGAAGGTCTAGGATGAAGTCCCATCTACTATAGAGGTGTGTTATAATATGTCTGAACAGTGATTAAAAATATCTACCCCCCCCCTCCCCCCCGAGTTCAAGCATAGATTAAAATGCTGTTGACATAATTTTAAAGCCATCAAATGCACATTGAATTTAGCCTGAAGTTATTTGAGGTGATACTTACAGTTACACTTTCCAACATTCTTGAAAATCCAACATGTGCTTCTTCAATAACATGGGAAAGATATTTCATAAGCAACGTCAACTCCATTTGTAAAGCCAATAAATCCTGAAAACACAACAGTTATACTTGACAAATTTCCTAAATATATAATTATTATTTTGATTATGGTTCTTTTACTATGTGTGTTTAATAATTCTTCATGTGTAAATCAGATTTTAAAATCTTTAAATAACATTTGACTTCCAGTAGAGCCATCTTTAAGGATAGAATGGGAATGGCATATGCTGTGCCTTTTGTCCTATTTTGGCAAATGGTATTGTTCAGCTGGTGTACAACTGTGACTGACATTCCCAGCAGCCTCCCACTGTAAACATGTGGACATGAATCTTCTCCACAACAAAGTACATCAGAGAGGAGTTAAACATTAAGCTTCTTTAGCCAACACCCACACTTCTTTTCAACTGCTAACCCTCTACTTTATGGACATTAAGCAGTCAAAAGATGCCAATATTGTTTGTTTATTTTACATTCAGACACGAAGACAATAATTTTAAACCCTAGAATGTATGGGCCAATGACAATGATATGAGTCAAGTTTAATGATTTGAACCTAACCTGCCACAAATATGTTGATTCCTGGATTAACTGGGCTGAATTTGGGGTTGGATGATACCCCACTCCTCTGTGGCTGATTGTATATTCGGACATTCAAATGAAATTGGGTGCCTCAGATATTATGATCAATTTAAAATTAACTGTGGCAGATTGGGTTTCCCAGCATCTGGGCAATCCAGCAGCTGGAGCTAAGATTTGTCACAGCAAGTATGTGCTTTACCAGTGTTGCTTGTGAGTTAGGAGGAACCAAAATACTTCCCTTCTGGTTCATCAAACAAGCTTGTCACATCTACTTTCATCCCTCCAATCTTCAGAAACACCACATTCAGCAGTCCTGCTCACCCTTTGAGCTCTACTTCCCCATTAACAATTTCTCAGACGTTTAACTGTGATCTCATTGCCCTTCTTTTGTTCAATCTTTCACTTATTCTCTGCTCCTTCCCCATTCAAGGTCAAGCTGTAGATTAGTTTATCAAGCACTTTGGTAGCGGAGTCCCTTTTAATTAATATTTTCAAGGATTTCCTTTCCTAATTTTCAAAAGACAATATCTGTGACTCAAAAGAAAACCGTCAGATTATTGAAGAAACTGTTGATGTTATTAGCATTTGCAACAATACAACAATAACAATATAATGCATCAGTTTATAGATGTTAGATGGACAGAAGTGTTTAAAGCTTGCTATCTTGTGAATGTTCATTGAGACCTTCAGAGATTGGGAATTTGGAAAGTCTATGTTGTAGATTATTCTATTTTAGTGTTACTTAGGATTAGACATTTAGTCAAAAGTGTTAATTTCTGTGGGGTTTTGCCAAGCTTTCAAAGCTGTAAGTTTATTGCAAGATCAGTGAAAATCCTAGAGCTATATAAGTGGTGACATTGAATCTCTGTTGTATTCATTGATCTACTGTCCAGGTAATATTAGGATATTGGGAAAAAGAACCTCATGAACATTCTATACCAATGTTTTCTGAAGCATCAATATGCACGCAAGGGTAATAGTTGAATTTTGACTACTAATACTAGCCTATTCTTACGATTCAACATTGAGTCCTGTAATGACATACAGTGTAAAGAGTACCGAAATGAATCACATACTTTCATTATATTAGTAGTTAGACAGCTACAGAGATTTTGATTGCAGAATTCATAATCTAGGACTCCTTCAAATTAAAAGTAAAATTCTGTGGCTGCTAGAAATTTGCAATGAGAACAGTAAGTACTGTTGACCTGTGAAGAGAGAAGTAGAGAGAGGAATCTCCGGGGCCTGAAGTTCAAGGGGCTGTAGGTGGGATGTGAACTTGATTTAACAGAATGATGGTTACCAGAACCCTGCCACTTTCCCAAATTGACCTAACTATGTTCCCAGTGAGAAGGCACCACCTTCCTGCCTCGCTGCCAGTTGAGACCCTCATGTGCTCAATGAATAATCAAACCGGAGCCCCATTTCACCTGGCCTGCAAGTATTTTAGTTGAGGTCTACTAACTGATTAAACAGGCTATCAGCTTGGAATGGGTTTCTCAAATTGTAATCATTTATGTGCGACTAAAGTACTGGGCTGAAAGCATGGGAACTATGCCTCTGCCTTTGTTTCTGACCACCTCCCTCTGTTCCATTCTCTCCATGATCTCCACTCGAATTAGGCTTTTCCAAGCAGCACTTACCTTTCGAGTGTTTGCCTTGACTTCATTTTTAACATTGCTGTAAAAGGAAATTCTCTCTTATTTACAGAGTAGCCAAAGTACCTCTTTTTTTTGCATCTCCCTTGGGCATATTTACCACTAGATGATCGAAGTTTCGCACTGTTGTTCATGAACTCCAGTAAAAACAAACTGAATATTGTTCTAAAATTAAATTCTTATTATAATGAAAAAAAAATCAGTTGGATGAAGAAACATTAAACATTCAGGAAATAACAAGTCTGCAATCTCTGAGATCAAAGATCCCTACCTTCATTTATTAATTGTGAATACATCATAATGAGCATATCTACAAAACAGGAGCATAAATTAACCATCTAGCTCCTTGATCCTGATCTGCTACCATTCAATAAGATCATAGCAGTTTGTGTTTCAAATTACACATTCCCATCTAGTCCCAGTTGCATTTGACTCCCTTGCACACACAAACTATCAACTTCGTCTTAAAAATATTTAATGACTCTGCCTTCTGAGGCAAAGCTTTCCAAATTGGCATAACCTTTGTAAAGAAAAAAAAATCATCACCTCTATTTAGGTTCACTGTGTACAACAGTGACAAGTATAATTTAGCCTACAGAGAAGTGATATTGTCTCTTGCGGATGCAAAGATAAAGTAAGTCTTAGTGGCTTCTCACTAAATCTTCCTGCCCTGTACTGTATTGTCGGAACCCGAAATATACTGTGGGAAGAAGTGTGACATAGTGGATATAATGCTGAAGAGGCTTATTGACATGCGGCATCTTGGATTCAGATGTGCACATATAAATCAGTTATTAGGCAATAATGAAGGTGTCACACTTAATGATGCTGTAAACAGGTGTGAAGATAAGTCAGAAATTTTATTATTGCATCTATAAATTGTTCATCGCCTATAATTCAAGCATATCTGAACAGCATAGCCTTTTTCCAAACCATCAAACATTAACCTCTTGCTTTTGCATGAGTAGGTATTCAATCAAGGCCAATATCCTATGAGACAACGTTATGGTGGCTTATTGATGACATGGTGTCATTCATGACTAAGTATCATTATTCTGGAGAAAAATTATAGACCAGTATAAATTATCTTGATTTTTTGATGGTTGATGGGATCGATACTTTATAATCACCATTCTCCAACCCATGTGTATTTGTACCCTTTATCGTGTCGTCCTGAAATGTGGTTCAAAATACTTTTATGCTGAGATTGGACAATGCAGGCTCTGAAGAAACTGTGTGGTGTAGAATATTTAAAACAGCTCTTCACTTCTAGATTTAATGTTTAAACCCAGCCCAGATCAATAGGATGAAAGTGCACTTTCCAAAAGTTATGCAATTTGTGATTGTTCAATGGCAGAAAAGTGGTAAATTAATAAAGTTTTCCTTTTAGCAGCATTTGTGCTTAGCAATAACTGTGCATTATGTGTAAAAACACAGTTGACTGTCTGATTGAAATTGTTCCGAACTCTTCCTCCAGGCAAGTTCATGTCTTCACTCATATTCTCAAATTCTGCCGTTAATATTCAGCATTTGGTATCCTGCATGTTTCCAGTAAGCCTGCTCTGTTATTTTAAAGCCAGGATCGGATACCAAAATGATTTGTAAACATTTTCTATTCAAATCCAATGCGCTGCAACACTGTTTGTTTGAAACACCTGTCATTTCACATAATACTTAAACTCTGAGAGCTTCCTTTAACCGAATTAAGATATTAACACTTGAGAATGTAATTAACCGTAATTAGATACTTCACATAATTATACTTGAGAGGAGCAAAATATGTACATTGATAAATTATAAACAGTCTTCCTAGGAAAGGAATCCTGATTATCCACACAGAAGGGGGTTGATTGTGCTAATTTCACCCAATTTATTTTTTTTCCTCTTTAATTTGTTCACATGAGTTCTTTTGGTTTTTGACGTATTTTTACCAAAGTTATATGTTCAAAAAGAAATGTCATTCTTTGCTGTGTTCTGAAGGGAGAAATACTAGTTAGGATGCAGGCGAAGCTTTTTTTCCTCAAATGTAGAACCCAAAAAGACAGCTGGAACATACTTTAACATTGCTTCTAAAATATGGCAGCAGCAATATTGTACTCCCTTACTTCTGTACTGAAGGGCTAATTACGATTATATCTGCAAAGCCAAGGTAATGTTGAGAATGTGTGGGGGGAGAAGGACGAGAGGTCATTTGGTTTTGAACTCACATAGTAGAACTTTCCTCTTCCTGATGTGGCAAAAGTGATGTTGAGAAAGTTAGAGAGAACTTTTTAAAATCAGCTCCTGGACAGCAGGAAGAAGTTTGGGATTTTTCCTCTAAGTCTAAATGGTAACTTTAGAATTTTGCTATTAAGTGATAAGTAGTTTATTTTCATGTATTTGCATTTCATCAAAGCCAAATTCACCTTTTTTATATGCCACTCCCAATTTTCCCCTCCTTCTCTAATGAAGGGCTGATGCCCAAAACATCTATTCTCTGGCTCCTCGGATGCTGCTGACCTGCTGTGCTTTTCCAGCACCACACTCTCAACCCTGAACATTTGTCCTGACCATAATCCAACTGAGTCTGCATTTCCCTGCCTACCTCCTTGAGCGTTCATTCATGCAGATCAGCACCAGTAAACCTTCAGCCTCATCAGATCATCATGCGTGTTCGCAGACCTATTCACACAGCATTTCAAGTCTTCAGCACTTTACTTTGGAGGTCTGGGATACTGATGGCTTGTACACTTCTGCCAGGTCATGTTACACAGCCAGCATACATTACACAGGGTGCATTTTATGGCTCTAGCTTGCTTTCTTAGTACTCAAGCACTTGATGCTTACTTTGGAGGCTACGATGCTCCATTTACTTCTCATTGCTTTCTTAGTCTACAGTCACTGATTTACAAAGTGCCAGCATCTGGGTGGACCACATCAGAAACACCAAGACTGGTTCAATGAGAATGACCAAAAGTTTCAGTGCTGGTAAGCCATAGGTGCAAAGCATTTAATAACATGGAGCAACAACCCAACTTCAGAACTAGAAAGCAGACATTCAGAATACTGTAAGCTGAGATTCAGCCTGCTATCTAAAGCCCAGATAGTGGTTGGAGAAAGGGCAGTAGATCCAGCAGTTAGTTGACAACCACAATATGCAGTTTTTTTTAGCACAGTCAAGACTATCTAGTGCCCATTTACCAAAGGGCCTATTCCACTCTAGCCAAGAACAGAGACAGACAAGCAGGAGGCTGGAAGAACACAGCAAGCCAGGCAGTATCAGGAGGTGGAGAAGTCACCGTTTTGGGTGAAAGAACAGAGAGGAAGTCAGCACCGACTGGAAGAAGCTCTTCAAAGATTTCCTTAAAAGAGACTCTGGGTAGCATCTTATGGTTTTTGGCTAAGTGAGTCATTCAAAGTCATTCTTGCATGAGCTTTGTCTCCAACAAT
Source organism: Chiloscyllium plagiosum (assembly GCF_037043375.1). Lineage (NCBI taxonomy): Eukaryota > Metazoa > Chordata > Chondrichthyes > Orectolobiformes > Hemiscylliidae > Chiloscyllium > Chiloscyllium plagiosum. The sequence goes on from NW_028270157.1 coordinate 34,098,397, forward strand.
ATCTTACCAAACTCATTGTATTAATTGGCATTTTAGCCCTTAAAGTAGCATGTCTGATTTCCCCTCAACTTACCACGTACCATACCCAGAGCAAATCATCCCTCACCAGGCATCACAGAATTGACCAGCAAACCTTGCACTAATGCCTTATTTAGAAGACCATAGTGCACCTGGACAAGTACTGTACAGCTCCTGACATTTATCCTGGGCCTAGCAGATTGGGGGGCAAATTGCTGTCCCTCTTTGCAGGGCTTGGCCCTGGGGGTCCTGCTGAATGAAGCCTTGCAAAGTTAGTACTTTCACCTTCCTCCGGGACCAACTATGGAGATCACAACACCAGACTATTCCAGCCCTGTCACCCAGGTTTGGCAGTGCCAGCCATCTGGATGAACACCCAATGCTTTAGGAAGAAAATCAACTGCGGCAGTATAAGTGCCACCACCTTCCCTCTGATATCTCACACTTACTGATTCCTTCCTACTGCACTTGCCTCCCATTGAGGTTCTCACTCTACCACACTCAGTACTGCCTGTAATATCTTGTCCTCTCACCTTACCCACCCTGGGGCATCACTAACCCTGCTTGCCCTCTGTGTACCTACCCACTTGCTCAGGAAACCTCCTCACCTTCACCAACAGTAATAGCTGTGCCACCCACATTCATCTCGCATAACAGCTGCTTGTCTGTCACACCACAAGAAAATCAGGCCAGATAATGCAGAAAGAGTCAAAATAAATGGTTCACTGCCTGTCATTCAGCTCCTCACCCTTTATGTGGAAGACATCCTGACTCTGACCACCTCAAACATGACCTGGACTGGTATTGGAGGCCACTCTTGACTTACAATGCCAAGGCCCCTGAGCAAAGGTCTGTCTCTCATTGACTGACAAAAGCCTAGTGACAACTGTGACAAGCTTCTTGTACTCAATGGCAAGGCAAGATAGTAATAATGTGAATCTGGTATCTCTGGCTGAGGGCAAAAGCACAAGAAGAACAATGCAAGACAATGCAAGGCAGGAATGCTCCAAGCATCCAGGCAGGTTCAGAGTGATTGGGCAATAAAAGCAAACAGAGGATCTGGAGATGCAGCCTGGTCCAATTCGTGAGCTGGCTACATGTTCCTGAGTGCGCAGTGTCCTCACTGCAGTATCGCAATGGTAGTTGCCGATCTACCTGAGGTGCAGCATTGAAGTGAAGAAGTTTCCTGTATGTGAGTCTAAGATGTGTCATAAGGTTTCATAGAGGCTGGCACACATTGGAAGCCATTGTCTGTAGATGTGGGGTACATGTAGCCTGTGTCCATGGAGTGTGCAGAGACGCTGGTGCATGGTGTGCAGCAAGGAAATTGTTTGGAGCAAATGGTGAGTTGCACACACCACAGAGTTCACTCTTGTTTCCATGTTGAGTTTTCCTAATAGCTAGTTTTTATGTTAAGTTGAATGATATTTGAAACTATGGTGAGCTGGGCTGTAAACAAGATGTTAACAGGCAATAATGAGCATCAGAAGGGAACCTGCCACAGCCTAGTGAGAATCTCGCCCTGCCACTTGATAAAAGAGTACATAATGCAAAGAGATAATCTTGGTATAGAGATGGGTCTTGCTGAACATCTCACCGGATGCTGCCACGCATCCTGCAAAAGCTTACATTGCTCAAAGCCAGATAGGATACTGCCCTAGGTCTTCACTATGAGTGTCATAGAGTTATACAGCACAGAAACAGATGCTTCAATCCAACTTGTCTGAGCCCAACCAGATATCCTAAACTGATCTAGTCCCATTTGCCAGCATTTGGCCCATTTTCCTCGAAACCTTTCCTATTCATAAACCCATCCAGATGCCTTTTAAAAATTAAAATTTGACCAGCTTCCACCATCTCCTCTGGCAGCTCATCTCATACACTCACTACCTTCTGTGTGAAAAACACTGCTCCCCACAAGTCCCTTTTAAATCTTTTCCCTCTCACCTTGAACCTATGCCCTCTAATTTTGGACTCCCCATACCCTAGGAAGAACACTTTGGCTATTCACCCGATCCATACCCCTCATGATTTTATAAACCTCTATAAGGTCACCCCTCAGCCTCTGACACTCTGGGTAAAAAAGCCGCAGCCTATTCAGCCTCTCCTTATCACTCAAACTCTTCAATCCCAGCAGCATCCTTATAACTCTTTTCCTTGACTCCATCCCCACAACATTATACCCATCAGCATCTCAGCACAACCCCAATCTGCCATGAGGCTGAGAAAGGCCAATCAACAGTTAGTGAGCATCAGGAGCAGATCAATTCCCACTGAAGCACTAAAATATGGCAGAGAAGCACTGCTCATGTAAATTTGTGACATCATTTCCTTTATCTGGAAGAATGAGAGCATGTCAGAAGACCGCAGAGATGTTATAACCATGGTCATCTTTAAGAAAGGTGACAACTATGACTGTAGAAATTATGGAGGAATCTCCCTGCTATCTGCTAAAGGAAAAATTATTGCAAGAATCCTCCTCCATTGCCTTCTTCCGGTGGCTGAAGAGCACCTTCCAGAATTACAATGCAGATTAGGCCCTTAAAGGGTCACAATGGACATGATCTTCACCATTCAGTGACTGCAAGAAGAAAAACAGCACTGCACCAACTCTTGTACATCACTTTCTTTGTTCTCATTAACATCTTTGACACAATCAGCCAGGAGGGATTATGGAGTGTCATCCTCCATTCCAGCTGTCTTCAAACGTTTGGCGCCACTTAATGCCTGATCCATGATGACATATACAGGTTGTGATCCCAAGCAAAGGATCCACCACAGACTCAACTCACATTCAAACTGAGGCTGTGTCATTGCACCAATACCCTTCTTAATTTTACTTAATGCAATACTCTGCCTCATCTTCAGCAGCCTCCTTACTGGAATGGAGCTAATCTACAGAGCAAATGGGAAACTGTTCAACCTCCACCACCTGCAGGCCAGTTCCACAGTTGTCTAATGCTCTGTCATTGGGCTACAGTACACAGACGATGCTTATATCTGCACACATTCAGAGACTGAGCTGCAAGCCATCATCAACATCTTTACTGAGGTTCACAAGAACAAGGTAATTAAACAAAACATTTATAAAAGAAAGGTCCATTACCAAACTTTCCCAGCCACACAGCACTCCTCCCAGTTATATAAACTGACAATCAAGTCTTGGATAACATGGACCACTTTGCATACCTTGGGAGTTTATTGTCACCAAGGGTTCAACATCAACAGCAAGGTTCAAGACTGCTTTTAGGGCTCTGGTGCAGTTTTCAGCTACATGTGGAAGAGAATGTATGAAGATCAGGATCTTAAACCTATCACTAAGCTCATGGTCTACAGAGCAATAGTGATACCCGCCCTCCTACATGGCTCAGTGATGAAGGCTAGATAGAACAGGCATCCCACTAGTGCTGTCTCCATGAGGTCCTGCAAATCCATTGGCAGCAGAGGCACCCAAATATGAGTGTTCTTGCTCAGGCTAGCATCCCCAGCTTTAACACATTGATAACACAGCTTTAACACATTGTGGGCGGCATGGTGGCACAGTGGTTAGCACTGCTGCCTCACAGCGCCAGAGACTAGGGTTCAATTCCTGTCTCAGGCAACTGACTGTGTGGTATTTGCACATTCTCCCCGTGTCTGCGTGGGTTTCCTCCAGGTGCTCTGGTTTCCTCCCACAGTCCAAAAATGTGCAGGTTAGGTGAACTGGCCATGCTAAATTGCACGTAGTGTTAGGTGTAGGGGAATGGATCTGGGTGGGTTGCTCTTCGGAGGATCGGTGTGGACTTGTTGGGCCGAAGGGCCTGTTTCCACACTGTAAGTAATCTAATAATGCTCAATCTGCTCAGCGGGGCGGTCCACAAAATATACTTGCCTGACAGGAGTCTCTTGAAACAAATCTTCCACATGGAGTTTTGTCATGGCAAATGGGGTACAAGAGGGCAGAGGAAAGGCTTCAAGGTACCCTCTTTGAAAAGCTGGAACATTCACATCAACAAGATCACCTAAAGTGGAGTGAGAGGATCTGGGAAGGATCTGTGCTCCTCAAGTCTCATTGTGATAGTAAGCTAAAGTCAAGCATCTATTGGGAAAGGAGCATGTGGCATCCTGGGTATGCCATCCTCCTATTCTACCAACCAGTGACTACCTCAGATGTGGCTGAGAATGTAGGTTGTGCATTTGACTCTTCAAGACTGAGTGTAAGCCATCCTCAACAAGGAGAAGAGTCATTTTGCTTTTTAGTGTACAGGATCTTTAGTGCTCAGTTACAGCAGTGTGCTACGTGAATGTTATAGGGGGAATTTGTGCCAGCAACTTATGCAGCAAACACACCAACTGTGCACTGAGCAAAGAGCTATGTCTGCACATCATAGGGCACCAATTTCCAATTGGGACAGTTGGGACCATCTGGATAAATTGGAATCAATGGGAATCCGAGGGCAAACTCTCTGGTGGTTGGAATCATACCTGGCACAAAGGAAGATAATTTGGTTATTGAAAGTCATTCATCTCAGCTCCAGGACATCTCTGCAGGAGTTCCTCAGGGTAGTGTCCTGGGCCCAATCATCTTCAACGGCTTCATCCTTCATAAGGTCAGAAGTGGGGATGTTCGCTAATGATTGCACAATGTTCAGCACCATTTGCAACTCCTCTGATATTAAAGCAGTTCATGTCCAAATGCAACAAGATCTGGACAATATTCAGGCTTGGGCTGACAAGTGGCAAGTAACATTCATGTCACACAAATGCCAGGCTATGACCATCACCAACAAGAGACAATCTAACGACTGCACCTTGACATCCAATGGTGTTACTATCACCGAATTCCCCACTGGCAACATCCTGGGGGTTATCATTGATAGAAACTCAACTGAACTCACCACATAAACACAAGTGGCTACAAGAGCAGGTCAGAGGCTAGGAATACTGTGGCAAGTAACTCACCTCCTGAATCCCCAAAGCCTGTCCACTATCTACAAGGCACAGGTCAGGAGTGTGATGAAATACTCACAAAGTGATTGGATGAGTGCAGCCCCAACTGAACTCAAGAAGCTTGACAACATCCAAGACAAAGCAACCTGCTTGATTGGCATTACGTCCATAAACATCCATTCCCTCTACCGCCGACGCTCTTTAGTAACATCTTTAAGATGCACTGCAGAAATTCACCAAAGATCCTCAGTCAGCACCTTCCAAACCCATGTCAACCACCCCCATCTAGAAGGACAAGGGCAGCAGATATATGAGAACACCACTACCTTCAAATTCCCGTCTAAACCACTTACCATCCTGACTTAGAACTATATCGCAGTTCCTTCACTATTGCTGGTCAGAGTCTCCCTTTGGGCATTGTGGTCAAACCATAGCAGGTGGACTGCAGCAATTCCAGGAGACAGCTCACCACCACCTTCTCAAGGGCAACCCAAAGGACTAGCCACACTACCATACATCAAGAACATCTCGGAAATGACAGCCAGACTACTGCGACCACTAGGACTTATAACAGCACACAAACCACCAGCCACACTCAGACAACAACTCACCAGAATGAAGGACCTGATACCCAGCATGAGCAAAACTAATGTAGTGTACAAACTCCCATGCAAGGATTGCACAAAACACTATATAGGACAAACAGGAAGACAGCTAACGATCCGAATCCACGAACATCAACTAGCCACGAAGCGACACGACCAGCTATCCCTAGTAGCCCCACACGTAGACGACAAGCAACATGAATTTGACTGGGACAACACTACCATTATAGGGCAAGCGAAACAAAGAACAGCCAGGGAATTCCTAGAAGCATGGCACTCATCCACAAACTCCATCAACAAACACATCGACCTGGACCTAATATACCGGCCACTACAGCGGACAGCTGAAACTGACAACCGGAAGCGGCAGGGACAGGCCACTACAAATGCCGGAGGAAACACCACAGAAGCGCTTCACAGGAGGCTCCCACGCACTGAGGATGTCACCTAGACAGGGGACGAAACGTTTGCAACAAAAATTTCCAGCTCGGCGAACAGAACCACAGCAACGAGAACCTGAGCTACAAATCTTCTCACAAACTTTGAACACCTAAGGGCAACTAGGCACAGGCAATAAATGCTGGGCAGCCACTGGTGCCCACATCCCACAGATGAATAAATTTAAAAAAAGGTCAATCAAAGGGAGTCTCTACAGTCAGTCAAGAAGCTTATCTGATTCCAGTCCAGCAGGCTGGCCATGGTCAGTTAGGCATTTGGTCCTACAAGAGTCTGTGATCTCTGTCCTTGTAGTCCAGGGATAGGGCCAAGGTCCTGCCTGTCAACTACAACCCATTCCAGGGATTACAGACAGGTCACTTGGGGTGATACTGAGACATCAGGCTGTGGGGCCTGTGTTGTGCTCGATGTGGGCAGTTCTGCCAAGTCAGTCTAAAGTGTTGCGCCAAAGTTAGTCTTGGCATTTGCAGATAACAGTCGGGGTTTTAGCAGAGCATGGATTCCTGTGGAATGTAGGCAAATGTAGGTCTGTGGATTGGTGTTCATTGCATTGTGGTGCCTCGGGAATTATTAGAGCGATAGGGCACAATGTTAGATTAAAAGGTGGGATCAAGTGCAGAAGAGGAGAGGACTGAGTGCTCCGCAGAGGGGGCTCTCACAGATCACAATCACTTTGCCCTCGATATTGGGAGGATGTACAGCCATGGGAATTCACAACGCCAACCGTACTATTTCTATTCTTCAGAGGTGGAGGATATTTCTTGTAATTGGAGTCCATGTAAAGGGTAATTATCAAACCTCCACCGATTCAAAAACACAATCCATCTGGCTTCAATTTGCATTTCATTGGCAGGGCATTCGTTGTTCAACACACATTCCAAATCTTGGCCTCACGTTATAAAGAGGATCACATTGTATGCATTAATTTCATCCTTGACATATCAGCGAAGCAACTGTAATCTGACAAAGTCACTTCAAAGCGAAATCTGAGGTTCGCATTCCCTGAACACATTCCATAACTAACAGACGTTGCTGCACAGCTGTCAGATTCTCACTGTGAAATGTTAAGTATTCAAGGACATGATCTGTGATCTGGAAGCTGTGGGTGGTGAGAGTTACTGGCAAAGTTTTATTCCCAATGTACTAAAACATTTGTCGTGGAGAAAGTGAGGACAGCGGATGCTGGAGATCAGAGTCAAAAAGTGTGTGCTTTTCCAGCGCCACACTTTTTGACTCAAAAACATTAGTTGTGTTGAGTACAATTGGGTAATTTTACTTACATCAGAGCTCTTATGTAAGCTTGATATGAACTCTTTGTGAAGCCCCCATGCCAAACTGTGTGAAACCATAACATGAGATTTTGTTTTGATGGATTTAATGGCTGAGGTGTATTTCAATGAACATATATTACTTTTCTGATGATTTCCACAGAATATCCACTTATGGATCTCATATCGAGATCACCACGGTCATAGTCCTGAATGTTGCAGTTCAAGGATCCACAGCGAACAAATTGGTCGCTTGTGAGAAAAGAGCAAGATGCGGCCCTTACAATTTTTTATGCTTAGGATGTCTGAAGATGATGCTATCTCTGATATGGGTGCAACTTAACCAGGCCGACAGCGAAAAATGCATTTATAGCAGACACTTAAAGAGTACAAATGAGCTTATCTTTACAAAAATGTAAGCTCATATAAAATTATGTGTTGCCCATTGCATCTATGTGCACTCAAAAATTCTTTTTCTACCCCCATTCCCTCCCATCTAAGTGCAGTCCTGACTTCTGCATTTCAGCTTTATTTGTTGGTTCTGAAGACTTGGGCAGTTGTTCATGGGAATACTTGGAGCGAAAGGATCCATTAGGTTCCATCCCCCTTACGATAAACAACAGCATTCTTTTTGCCTTCCTAATCACTTGCTGCACCTGCTAACTTTATGTGATTTATAGGCCTGGACACCCAGATCCCTCTGTTCCTCAGAGTTCCACAATCTGGCTCGATCCAAATAATATGTTGCTTTTACACGTTCCTGCCAAAGTGGAAAAGTTCACATTTCCCATGTTAGACTCCATCGATCAAATTTGCATCTAGTTATTTAACTAACTATATCCTTTTGCACAATCTTTATGTCCTCATTACTGCTTACTTTCCTCCCTAGCTTTGTATCAAAAGCAAATTTAGCAATTACAAATTTGGTCCTTTTATCCAAGTCAGTGATATAACTTCGAAATAATTGAGGGCCCACAATGATTCCTGAGCCACATAGTATTGTCTATCAACCAGAGGACACAGTTTAAAAATAAGGGGCAGGCTATTTAGAACAGAGTTGAGAAGAAACCTCTTCATCCAGAGAGTGGTGGATATACAGAATGTTTGACCCAGAAGGCAGTGGAGGCCAAGTCTCTGGATACTTTCAAGAAAGAGATGGGTTGAGCTCTTAAAGATAGTGGAATCAAGGGTTATGGGGATAAGGTAGGAACAGGATACTGATTGTGGATGATCAGCCACGATCATAATGAATGGTAGTGCTGGTTCAAAGGGCCAAATGGCCTACTCCTGCACCTATTGTCTATTGTCTATAACATCACTTCTGCCAACTCAAAAATAGCATATTTTTGTCCATCCTCTGCTTCCGATGAGTCAACCAGCCTTCTGTCTGAGTTAGAAAATCCCACCAAGGGGTTAAATGATCTAATCCTGATTCTGTGTTCCTCTGTTCATCACTACAGGTGTCTAAAGATATCTTCTTTACGTCACAAAATATATTATCTCAACTTTAGTTGAAATAATAATTTAGAAATATACTCTCTTGGGAAAAAAAATCTGCAATTTGGGGTAATATGCTATTGAAATTGACAAACTCCTACTTCCTCCAAAGAAAAGCTGAAAAATACAATGGATGCAATTAAAACCTATTGATTCTGAAATTGACACTGTTGCTGATGGTACAAAAGAGGACCAGTGGTAGGTAGTTCAATGAATTTTCATAACCATTACCCTCAAAACAATGGTGAATAATGTACACAAATGAACACTTCTTTAATCCAGAAAAGTATTGAAATTACCCTTTTACATTCAGGATTGCAGTACACCCATGTTTTGCCAAAGCTCATCCTGAAAACCATCATTTTGGCATACTATCTAATCCAGAGTTTTAAACCTATTTTGAAAATGTGAGCACAAATTTCTTTTTGAAGTCTGCCATGAGTTTAAAGAAATTTGTAGTCATTGCTGAACTATTTAAAACTATAATAAATATATGTAAAAGAGCCAGCATAGGGCATCCTCATTGTCAAAAACCAGAAGTAATATATACAATCTTATTAATTAAATGCAATAGATATTCGAGCTGATAAAACAATGCCGTTTTGATGCTGGTAGCAGACTCGAAACAGCTTAAGAACACTTAGAGTCATAGAGTCATAGAGATGTACAGCATGGAAACAGACCCTCCGGTCCAACCCGTCCATGCCGACCAGATATCCCAACCCAATCTAGTCCCACCTGCCAGCATCCGGCCCATATCCCTCCAAACTGATACTAATTTCAGTACCTTTATCTTTTAGGGTTTGGTTTTACACTTTCTTAGTTATTTTCTCACTCACATTAAGTTACCAAAATAATGTTCTCAAAGGGCTGAACTTACCTAAAAATCAGCAATGTCAATTTCAGGAATTTCATGGAGGGTTTCTCTCCATCAGTGTTAATGGGTTATTTCACAGTTATCTGCAGCTCACTACATCATGTATGCAACACATCCCTGCTGTACTGCGCTCATGCTATCTTGCATTCCAGCATGTTGCCGCTTTAATTAACTTCCCAAGTTGCCCAACACAGCAATGGCCCTGATAAGTTTCCTTTGACTTCCAGTGACTTCCAGTGAAATTCCTGATGAAGCTCTTCTGCCTGAAAAGTCAATTCTCCTGCTCCACGGATGGCTGACCTGCTGTGATTTTCCAGCAACACACTCTTGACTTCCAGTGAAACATATTTAAAAAGGATTTAGCATGGCCCGGCTTCTTCTCTCACCGGGAAAAAGAGCCACAACAGCTGATTAGACTCCTCATTGATATCTGTATAGCTCCCAAACTGACTTACAACTATTCCTTGCACAGGCTGCACTGAACATCTAGGGCTAAAAGTCGCAGATACAGTCACAAAGATGGGTTAACTCCAGGAAAGGTAAGAGAGAGAGGAAGGTAGTGCAGGAGTCTTCTATGGCTATCCCCATTTCAAACAAGTATATGCTGTTTTGGAAAATGAAGGGGGTGATCGATTCACAGGGGAATGTAGCACAAACAGCCAAGTTTCTGGTATTGAGACTAGCTCTATTGCAACGAGGGATACGTCGGGTTCCCAAGAGATCAATTGTGTTAGGGGACTCTCTAGTCCGTGGTACAGAAAGATGTTTCTGTGGCCAGCAGCGAAAAGTCAGAATGGTGTGTTGCTTCCTTGGTGCCAGGATCAAGGATGTCTCAGAGAGGGTGCAGAATGTTCTCACGGGGGGAGAGAGGCCAGCAAGAGGCTATTGTCCACATGGAACCAACGACATTGGAAGGGAAAAGGTTGAGATTCTGAAAGGAGATTACTGCGAGTTAGGCAGGAATTTAAAATGGAGGTCTTCGAGAGTAGTAATATCTGGATTACTCCCGGTGCTATGAGCTAGTGAGGGCAGGAATAGGTGGATAGAGCAGATGAATGCATGGCTGAGGAGCTGGTGTATAGGAGAAGGATTCACATTTTTGGATCATTGGAATCTCTTCAGGGGTAGAAGTGACCTGTACAAGAAGGACGGTTTGCACCTAAATTGGAAGGGGACTAATATACTGGCAGGAAAATTTGCTAGAGCTGCTCGGGAGGATTTAAACCAGTAAGGTGGGGGTGGGGGGGGATGTGTGACCGAGGGAGATAGTGAGCAAAGAGATCAATGTGAGACCGGTACAATTGAGAACAGAAGCAGGTCAAACAATCAGGGCAGGCAGGAACAAGGTAGCACTAATAAATTAAACTGCATTTATTTCAATGCAAGGGGCCTAACAGGGAAGGCAGATGAACTCAGGGCATGGTTAGGAACATGGGATTGGGATATCATAGCAAATACAGAAACATGGCTCAGGGATGGGCAGGACTGGCAGCTTTATGTTCCAGGATAAAAATGCTACAGGAAGGGTAGAAAGGGAGGCAAGAGAGGAGGGGGGGGGGTGGCATTTTTGATAAGGGATAGCATTACAGCTATGCTGAGGGAGGATATTTCTGGAAATGCATCCAGGGAAGTTACTTTGGTGGAACTGAGAAAAAAGAAAGGGATGATCACCTTATTGGGATTGTACTATAGACCCCCGAATAGTCAGAGGGAAATTGAGAAACAAACTTGTAAGGAGATCTCAGCTATCTGTAAGAATAATAGGGTAGTTATGGTAGGAGATTTTAACTTTCCAAACATCGACTGGGACTGCCATAGTGTTAAAGGTTTAGATGGGAGGAATTTGTTAAGTGTGTACAAGACAATTTTCTGATTCAGTATGTGGATGTACCTACTTGAGAAGGTGCAAAACTTGACCTACTCTTGGGAAATAAGGCAGGGCAGGTGACTGAGGTGTCAGTGGGGGAGCACTTTGGGGCCAGCGACTATAATTCTATTCATTTTAAAATCTGATGGAAAAGTTGAAGTTCTAAAAGTTGAAGTTCTAAATTGAAGAAAGGCCAGTTTTGACAGTATTAGGCAAGAACTTTCGAAAGATGAGTGGAGGCAGATGTTCGCAGGTAAAGGGATGGCTAGAAAATGGGAAGCCTTCAGAAATGAGATAACAAGAATCCAGAGAAAGTATATTCCTGTCATCCTGAAAGGGAAGGGGGGTAGGTATAGGGAATGCTGGATGACTAAAGACATTGAGGATTTGGTTAAGTAAAAGAAGGAAACATATGTCAGGTATAGACAGGATAGATCGAGTGAATCCGGAGAAGAGTATAAATGCAATAGGAGTATACTTAAGAGGGAAATCAGGAGAACAAAAATGGGACATGAGGTAGCATTGGCAAATAGAATTAAGGAGAATCCAAAGGGGTTTTACAAATATATTAAGGACAAAAGGGTAACTGGGGAGAGAATAGGGCTGAAAATGTGTTGCTGGAAAAGCGCAGCAGGTCAGGCAGCATCCAAGGAGCAGGAGAATCGATATTTCGGGCATGAGCCCTTCTTCAGAAATGAGGAAAGTGTGCCAAACAGGCTAAGATAAAAGGTAGGGAGGAGGGATTTGGGGGAGGCGCGTTGGAAATGCGATAGGTGGAAGAAGGTTAAGGTGAGGGTGATATGGTGAGGGTGAAAGGCCGGAGTGGGATGGGGGTGGAGAGATCAGGAAGAAGATTACAGGTTAGGAAGGTGGTGCTGAGTTCGAGGGTTGGAACTGAGACAAGGTGGGGGGAGGGGAAATGAGGAAACTGGAGAAATCTGAGTTCCTCCCTTGTGGTTGGAGGGTTCCTAGGCGGAAGATGAGAAGCTCTTCCTCCAGCCGTCGTGTTGCTATAGCAACCTCTCCACCCCCACCCCCACTCCGGCCTATCACCCTCACCTTAACCTCCTTCCACCTTTCGCATTTCCAACGCCCCTCCCCCAAGTCCTTTCTCCCTACCTTTTATCTTAGCCTGCTTGGCACACTTTCCTCATTCCTGAAGAAAGGCTCATGCCCAAAATGTCGATTCTCCTGCTCCTTGGATGCTGCCTGACCTGCTGCGTTTTTCCAGCAACACATTTTCAGCTCTGATCTCCAACATCTGCAGTCCTCACTTTCTCCAAGAGAATAGGGCCCCTCAAAGGTCAGCAAGGCGGCCTTTGTGTGGAGCCACAGAAAATGGGGGAGATACTAAATGAATATTTTGCATCAGTATTTACTGTGGAAAAGGATATGGAAGATATAGACTGTAGGGAAATTGATGGTGACATCTTGCAAAATGTCCAGATTACAGAGGAGGAAGTGCTGGATGTCTTGAAATGCATAAAGGTGGATAAATCCCCAGGACCTGATCAGGTGTACCCGAGAACTCTGTAGGAAGCTAGAGAAGTGATTGCTGGGCCTCTTGCTGAGATATTTGTATCATCGATAGTCACAGGTGAGGTGCCAGATGACTGGAGGTTGGCAAATGTGGTGCCATTGTTAAAGAAGGGCAGTAAAGACAAGCCAGGGAACTACAGACCGGTGAGCCTGACCTCAGTGGTAGGCAAGTTGTAGGGGGGAATCCTGAGGGACAAGATGTACATGTATTTGGAAAGGCAAGGACTGATTCGGGATAGTCAACATGGCTTTGTGTGTGGGAAATCATGTCTCACAAACTTGATTGAGTTTTTTGAAGAGGTAACAAAGAAGATTTGCAGGTAGATAGGATAGTGAAGAAGGCGTTTGGTATGCTTTCCTTTATTGGTCAGAATATTGAGTACAGGAGTTGGGAGGTCATGTTCCGGCTGTACAGGACATTGGTTAAGCCACTGTTGGAATATTGTGTGCACTTCTGGTCTCCTTCCTATCGGAAAGATGTTGTGAAACTTGAAAGGGTTCAGAAAAGATTTACAAGGATTTGGCAGGGTTGGAGGATCTGAGCTACAGAGAAAGGCTGAACAGGCTGGGATTGTTTTCCCTGGAGCGTCAGAGGCTGAGGGGTGACCTTACAGAGGTTTACAAAATTATGAGGGGCATGGATAGGGTAAACAGACAAAGTTTTTTCCCTGGGGTAGGGGTGGCCAGAACTAGAGGGCATAGGTTTAGGGTGAGAGGGGAAAGATATAAAAGAGACCTAAGGGGCAACCTTTCACGCAGAGGGTGGTACATGTATGGAATGAGCTGCCAGAGGAAGTGGTGGAGGCTGGTACAATTGCAACATTTAAAAGGCATTTGGATGAGTATATGAATAGGAAGGGTTTGGAGGGATATGGGCCGGGTGCTGGCAGGTGGGACTAGATTGGGTTGGGATATCTGGTTGGCCAATGTACTCAATCTGCACATCTTTGGACTGTGGGAGGAAACTGAAGCACCTTTAAAGAAACCCATGCAGACATGGGGAGAACATACAAACTCCACACAGACAGTTGTCTGAGGGTGAAATCGAACCTGGGTCCCTGGTGCCGTGAGCAGTGCCAACCACTGTCCTGTCCTTTTGTCCGACAGTATCCTGGTACAAGTTGTATGAGTCAAGGAGAGCTATTGGACCAGCAGTCTGTTGCAGAAAGAACTAAAATATTAGATTTGTTAAGAACAAGTAATAACATTTTGTCAAAGGGCAAACCACTCCTTTACTATGCATTTTAATAAATATCTGAGTCAAACTGCATGATGTTACTTGGTCACGAAAAGCAATAAAATGAAATGATTTCTTTGTAAGATTTAACTGAGACTGTGATGGATATGCTATATTTGACTCACCATATTGTTGCATTGAGAGAAGTAAAACGACATAAAGAAAATTGGTGTAAAGTTTGCAAATTTCATGTTAGTTTTACATGTCTGGAATATATGTGAATACTGAGTAGTACGTCTGTAACTTAATGACTGTGTTGAAGATCAAATCCCAGCTGTATTCCTAAAGGTAAGCAAATCAGCCGCAATGAAAATATAATTACAAACATGCACAATGCATACATGCATATGGGGCGGCACGGTGGCTCAGTGGTTAGCACTGCTGCGTCACAGTGCCAGGGACCTGGGTTTGATCCCAGCCTTGGGTGACTGTCTGTGTGGAGTTTGTACATTCTCCCCGTGTGTGCGTGGGTCTCCTCCGAGTGCTCCGGTTTCCTCCCACACTCAAAAGATGTGCAGGTTAGGTGAATTGGCCAGGGATAGTGTTCAAGGAAGTATAGGTTAGGTGCATTAGTTAGGGGTGAATATAAAATAATATGATAGGAGAATGGATCTGGGTGGGTTATTCTTTGGAGTGTCGGTGTGGACTTGTTGAGCTGTAGGGATTCTATGATTCAAACCCTCAATGTGTTCTTCCCAATGACAGTATATATTATTTGTAACATAAAGCAGATTACCAAGTCATTAATGTTAATTGTGGGAGATTGCTGTGCACAATTTGACTGTCATATTTTCTACATTTTGACGTAGAAGTCTGTGATTTATCTATGTTTTAATGCAATTTATTTTGGAGTTTTGAAATTTGAATTAGTGTCATATGGGTTTTTCATGTGTCTAAAGGGGTTGAATGATTAAATTGTAAGCATTTATGTAGCTTTTGTGATATTCTTTCAAACATAGTATTAGAAGGAAACATCCTGGAGAGTAATGGGGATTAAGAGAGCTTATGAATAACCAAAGTAAACAGTATAGTGCATAAAGCTTTCAGATAGAAAATTCTAGAACTACCTTTTTTGGATTGGGTGTAACACCCATAGCTTGGAAGAAAAGATTTTCGTTTCAGTTTGAAGCAGTTTGCAGAAGACCTGGCCACAGCTGGATGGGTAAAACAATGGCCCCTGAGAAAGAGAGGTAGCTTTAAGGCTGTTAAGAAAAATGTTTCCTCAGTGTAAAAGTTTAACTTTAAACCTCCAGACCAATGATACTTGGTTAAAACCCTAAAGAAGTTATTTGAAGCTGAGAACCTCAGGGTACTGTCCTAGATCCAACAATCTTCAGCAGCTTCATCAATGATCATCCCTCTGTCATTATGTCAGAAGTGTGGATGTTCACCAATGACTGCACCATCTGGGGCTCCTCAGACACTGAAGCAGCCCATGTTCAAATGCAACAAAATTGAGACAATATCCAGGCTTGGGCTAATAAGTGGCAAGTAGCATTTGCACCACACAAATGCCAGACTATGATCATTCCCAGTAACAAACAATCTAACCATCACCCCTTGGCATTCTATGGGGTTACCATTACTGAATTCCACACTATCATCATTAACCAGGAACTCAGCTGGACTCACCACATAAACACAGTGGCTACAAGAGCATGTCAAAGGCTTGGAATACAGCAGTGAGTATCTCATCTCCAGATTCCCCAATGCCTGTCCACCAACTATAAGGGCTGAAAATGTGTTGCTGGAAAAGCGCAGCACGTCAGGCAGCATCCAAGGAGCAGGAGAATCGACGTTTTGGGCATGAGCCCTTCTTCAGGATTCCTGACGAAGGGCTCATGCCCGAAACGTTGATTTTCCTGCTCCTTGGATGCTGCCTGACCTGCTGCGCTTTTCCAGCAACACATTTTCAGCTCTGATCTCCAGCATCTGCAGTCCTCACTTTCTCCACCAACTATAAGGCAACATAATCAACATTCTTCAAAAGTATCTTAATTATCTGCAATGTTCTTGCAATATTCTGAAGTCATGAACTCTGCTATATAAAAGTCATGTTTAAATGCTTCATTTTTAAAAGGTTAAAATTGTTTTGAAAAATCACAAAACACCATCAATCTTTAATTTGCTTCCAGGATGTGGAGTTCTTACAATTGGTATTGCCTTTTCACAAAATGAGGTTTTATCTAGTTTGTCTCGTCTTCAATTTATTAATGCTAAAAATTGGTGAACTACTTGGATCAGTCAATCTACTTTCAGAGGTAACTTAGCTGAAAATATTCTTCCTTCAATCAAGCTGGTTGAAAATAACTCATGAACGCTCATCTGAAGCCATCTGCTGGACACAATGAAAAGGACAGCCTAAGGATTCTGTGATTTCTTATTGAAACAATGCAATGTGGAATAACATACATTGGGAATCACAATATTTGCTGTAGCCATCTGTATAGTCGCTGCAGTGTCTAGGACATGGATATATGATCTGCTATGTTTCTTGTCTCCTGAACAAACTGCTTTGTCAATGTTATGTCCTTGTTAAACAAAAGCTACCTTCAAATTACCATCAATGAGTGAAGGTATCCTGATGGGATTATGTTAAAACCTCTGCACCATAATTCCAGCTTTGTCTTTCTGCTTGATAGCTTGCTCAGCTAGCCCTTTCCATCTGGAAGCCAGTTATTAACCCTGAACCACATCTTAGACACTGCTAATATGTTTGCTTTAACTCAGGCATTAAAAGAATGAAAGGTGAAGTCTGAGCACTGATTTTAAAAAATTGCAATCTGTCCTCTTATACTGCATTTATACAGAATCTACCATGATCTCAGAACATCACAATACACTTTAAGCCAGTGCATTATGTTTTCATTGCAGTCACTATTGTTGTAAGAAACATGAAAGCTAAATAGCACACAGCAAGTTTACACCAATAGCAATGGGATAATAATTGAATAATTTTCTTATTGATATTCATTGAGGGGAAAAATATATTAGCTGAGACATGGTCAATGACTCCTCCCAGTTCTTCTTTGCAATAAGGACATGGGATCTTTTACATGCACCTAACTTTGTTTGAATGTCTCATCTGAAAGACAACACATCTAACATGCAACATTCACTAACTGCTGCACAGGAACATCTGCCATGATTTTTGAGCTCAAGCCTCTGGACCTGCTGCTTATCAGAATGTTCTGCAAGCAGTATGTCTGTTACCTGTAGGAATACACTGCAGTGTGAGGTGCATGCATCTCTAGTTGCAGCCTGAAATGGCTGTAATACATTGTAATTAATGAATATAATTATTTTAACTGCTATTGGAATGCAGTTCTTACTGACTTGGTGAGCTCTAGTTTTAGCTGTAGCATTCTGCAGGAAGCTGATATAGCCTCCTGTATGAAGTACAATCTCCTTTTATAAGTGCTTAGGTAGCTCAATGTGGGTCTGTTGATCCTGACGAGCGTAAGGCAATTTTTTCAGCTCCTTACAGTCCCATATGATGTTGAATGAAACCTTCTTTCTCTTTGATGCGGTTCTTATTCCTTCTTTCCGTGCAGCTACTCCTAAGAGGCAGGGATTGGTTTGCTCATTTGGTTGGACAGCTGAATGAGTGTTGCCAACAGCATAGGTTCAATTCCTTTACCAGCTGAAGTTACCATGAGGTTCTCTTCTTCTCAACTTCTCCCCTCGCCTGAGGCGTGGCGACCCTTGGATGAAACCACCACTCATCATCTCCCTATAATGAGACAGCAGCCCTATGGTCTGGAAGGACTATAGCAAATTTCCCTCTTTACTAAGTGGCCAATATTGTTCTCAATCTTCAGTAAAACAAATACTGCACTGAGCAAGGGAATGCCATATTAGCAGGTTCAGCAAACCAATTCCTTAAAAACACTGCTTCAGCTCTGCAGATAAATACCAACAACCTCAGCACACAAAGCCTAATAACTCAAATAGCATTCGACATTTCTGCTCTGTGCCACCCAGTCACTTCTCTAAAATTAATGAGAATGACAATGCCCCAGTGATGTGACAGGACACTAACTTACATGGTTTTTGTACTTTCAAGTGAGACGTTTGACTGTCTAAACAAATCAAAATGGCAGCATCTTGATGACAAGCTGGTAAGTTCCACATGCCCATTTTCCCTCTCCTAATCCTGATTCAATATAGAATTGAAAAATCAGCCTCATGGTTCTATAAATATTAGATTGTCTTTCCTGAGATCTGAAAGATTACGTTAAAACGAGGTGATATTTGCAATTCATTAGTCTTGCACAAGGAACAACTGAGACAGCATTATTCTTCAGATAAGTAACTTAATGACTGTGTTGAAGATCAAATCCCAGCTGTATTCCTAAAGGTAAGCAAATCAGCTGCAATTAAGTATGTTGCCAGGGCAGAGCGGTAGCTGTGATCTATATGGACTTCAGTAAGGGCACTTTCTTTTGATTTTAAACAAACCCAGATTCTTTCAATGAGAGGAAATCTTTGTCTGAGACATTTATCTTTTTATCCAAATGTTATTCCAATTATGTAGAAGCACGAGAGTACGATGGTCTTTATATTTGGTAGAAGCAAGCGCAGGAAATTGATTCTTTTTAATTCAAGCGCTATGCATAACTCATATCAGATTATTTTCTTATATAAATTTCATTACCTACCACTGCATGGGCAAATCTGCTGTAGTTATTGTGTTGGGGAGAATTGAATTTGTAAAATAGTGAAGATCTGCCTATTAAGTTTGCACAGAGAGTAAGAAAGAAATAATTAGTGTTGAAAAGAGCAAATCTATGGGTGTGTGGAGTTTAAAAGGGTATTTGGACGTGCTGAGCTGCTGAAAGATTTCTCTGTCTCTAAAGAAAAATACTGCATAGCTTTTTCACCACTGCATGATCAAAATCAGACTAGAAATTAGTTCATGCTTGTTGAAGCTACATAGTCTCATGCAGAGAGCTATCTTTGGGAATGTTTTAATGAGCAGAGAAGGTCACCAGCACGTGACACAGTTTTCCAGTGTTCTTCAGGAATAATTCAAATTTTCTGTACAATCAGTTTAACAGCAGTGAGTAGGCTTTTGCCACACAGCAGTACAGCATTAAGTGTTTGCATCTGGCCTGAAGGGCTTGTGTCGCTGACTGTGACAGAGTTCTTTTCAGTCTGTCTACCCATTTAATGTTTGGAAGCTACCACAGTGGGTACACTGAGGGTTCATGCTGGGTGAAAAATGATACAGGACAATGTGCTCAATTTCCTTCAATCTGAATAGACAACAAGTACAATGAGGAGACAGTCAGTCAAACAAGATCTTTGAGAGCATTTTTCTCATCAACAAAACACTTTACTTGTGCTAGGAGAGCCAATACATTGAGAATATTTTCAAGGTGAAACAGAGAAATTTAAACACTGTTAAAACGACAAGGGGCTCCCCACAGGTGGCGCAAAGAGCTCACATGAGTGAAGAAGAACCCAGCATCATTATGAGGAAATGGAAAACAGCAGCCAATCCTGAAGACGGCACTGCCAGAGGTCTGTTGGCATTCTGTGTCATTATTTACTGAATGGCCTGCATCATATTTTATCATGAGTCAGAGATGGGGGTCAGCTTCTGAGCCAATGCAAGGTGGATGAAGCAGTGAAGCCTCGGGCAGAGGCACAGTTCCCGCGGCTGTCAATAAATATCCTGGAATCTGGACCAGGAGGTGTTGAGGGAGAGAAACTGGTGGGGATGGGGGGATTTGAGAGTGTGGAGGGAAGTGTTATTCACAGCAATGGCCCTAGTCCTTGGGCATGATCTGCTGACTTTAGAAAGTGCTCATCCTTGACATAGCAGCACAACCAAAAAAAGGCCGAATGGCCAGGAGTTTGGAGGAGTGCTGTGAAGGATTGGCAGCTGAAAAGACCTATGCTGCAGACACCGCCAGGGAGGGAAAGCTCTGCTTCCTTCCATATCTCATGGCCAGCTGACATCGACACGTGGGCTGAGACAAAACAAAACTGCAGGTGCTGGAATCCAAGATAGACAAGCAGAAGGCTGGAAGAACCCAGCAAGCCAGGTAGCATCTGGAGGCGGAGAAGTTGACGTTTCAGCTGTAACCCTTCACATGTGCCGACAGCCATTTTGCCTTGACAGAAAATCATTCCGAAATGAAAATTACACTTATCAGAGGACCGACCCTCAACCAGCAGCATAAAGATTGTATTTTGCCACAAGGCATTACCTGCAGCTAGGGATGCCTGGATTCATTCAGAAGAAACCATCTACACAGTAAACCCTGAGGTTCTGACAGTGTTGGCAGCAATGACCGATATTTGGTTGCAAAATAGCCTTGCCCAGGTCCTGAACAAGTGTGCACTGAGAGACATTGTTAATGCAAATGAAACTAAACTATTTACTGTCTTTTATCAGATCACATTTAATGTATAAAGGTGGAAAGTGAAGCAAGGAAAGTGAAGCATTGTTATAATCTGTGCCAATATGATTGGCCTCTTCTTGCGATAGGAAAGTCCAAGAAGTGATGTTGCTTTGTGAATGTCAAGATCCCACTCAGGGTGAGGCTAACAAAACTATGTAGATGATGGCCAGTGGTTTTGAGGCACAGATAAGGAAAGTGGACAAATCAGATGAAATAGAAGAAAACTAGGTTTGTCATCATTTCAGACAACAGCCCCACTCACCCAGATAATGCTGGACTGAAAAGTATCAAAGTGATGCTCTTGTCTCCCAACACCATGATAAAGCTCCAATTAAGAGGCAGGGGGTGATTAGAAACTGAAAAACCATCTATCAATAGGAACTGATCTCTCAGGTCATTGGGACAATCAATAAGAGTCAGAAGCATAACCAGAGGCATGGAAGACGGTAATGAAAGCCACAATAATCTGTGTTTAAACAGGGTTTGACTGCACAAGACACCAAGACTGAGGCGGAGCAAGATGAGGCAAACCAGCCCAAGGACCAGGCTCTTTTCACTTACCTGCAAGATGCTGTCATGGAAATTTACCCTGAGGTGGATGATACTGTTCACTGCCCAATGGAACTGACAGATGAGGCAAAAGTAACTGTAATATGTTCTTCAACTCAGGAGGCTAATGACCTTGAAGAATTTAACAAAAGACTGCTGTTCTCCTGTTTCCCTACCTGAAACCATGAAAGCCACCAAGATCGGCAGCATTTTGAACTGCCACACAAGAAGAGAAAAAAAAATTGTATTATCGATATGGTAACTGTATCACATATTTGAGGACAGCACATTAAGCAGAAAAAGATAACTGAGCTTTTACAGAGTTAACTCTCAACATTTTTCAATATCTTTTATTGTGCAAGGTCAGGTCAATGTAAAGTGTGAACAAATCACAAATATAGACATTTTACTCGTATTTACTGTGATTTCATTGTTATTTTTGTGATAAAAAGTATGCTTCTGGATAAGACTGTTCGCACAGAGGCCTCCTTGGCTATCTCAAAGCTCCCCTTAAATGTATTTGTGGGTGGTGTCCCCTGCAATTCAACTTAATACGATTTTATTATGTTCTTCCAGTGCAGTTAATCCCCTGAACTAGGACAAGTACCTGTGATTGTGGGAAGATTGAAAGAACACAGCAGCTGTAAAGACAAACTACCCGTTGCCCATCTATTAATATAACCCAAAGGGCTACTGGGTCTAAAGGTGGCATCCAGCATCTGAAAAAAAATGTTTACGCACTTTGCCTTCTTGCTGCTTACCTATGCTCAGGTCATCAGATCACACAGAAATTGACTGCAGGGCTTAAAGCTCAATATTTATTGGCAAGCAATTGCTTTCTCACTTTCCATTCTCAGAATATTATGAGATGAGAAGCATCACTGGGTTCCTGCTCATCACTTTGCTGATAGTTGTTTACAAGCATCTCGTGCCCATTCAGGTTCAACCTCAGAAATACCTGAGAAATGCAAAGTGGGCCTCATGGGTCACCACTGTGTTGTTTTCTCAGGGTTGGTCCAAATATGAATTGATGAGTAGAAGAACATTAGGATAGCATTAAGAAACTGATACATCCATTTTTCCTTTGACAAATGAGACATAACAGATTGATTGATGATTGTTGAAAATTGAATGAAACCTGATTTCCATGTCTTTTTTTCTACAAACATATTAGTAATTTTACTTCAAAATAATATTATCTTTACGTTCACCTCACATTGATAACATTGTCAGTCCTTGGAATGCAGCCTCGTTGAATTAATTGAACCTCCTATTAATTACTGTTAAGATGCATGACAATGAACCTTCACTGAAAAAAAAACATTTGAAGTGAAATATCTTCTTAATTTTTATTTTAGCTGAAAGGATTCCATAATCAGAACAAAGTCAAAATGCAGACACGGACTGGATTTCGGTTACAGCTGATGCGAGAACAACTGCAGCAGCAAGAAAGATGGGATAATGCGTATCAACACCACAATACTTCGCAATATGTTCAACAGCATCTTCCAGTCTTGTCCACAAGTCATGCATTCCAAGACTTCTTTCCAATAGATACATCAAAACCAGTACAAATACCAAAGAATATTCTAAAGGTAGTACAGTAATCTAATGGAAGATTTATAAGATCAGTAACTTGATTCTTGACAAATTTTATAAAGTTGTTAATAAACACAGAAATTGCTGGAAAAGTTTATAATTTATGTTATAATTTGTACTGCTTAAATTTTATAATCTGGAAGAATATTATGGATAACAATGTGAATTATATCTAAATTCTTGATTATAGCCTACAAGAAATGTAATTTACTTCAAATAACTCAATCAGCTGTGGACTCAGTCAGTATCCAGAAACATAGCCCAAGCTTTAGAGCGTTAATGAAATTTCGGTCTCCTGTATTGCCTTATTTTGGAAGTTGAAGAGAATTCTGTGATGCAGAAATAATTTCTATTATCACGAAAAGCTTTTCAAATGTCTAAAGTTTCTTCTACAATATCATAGATGTGTACCTAAATCTTCTCTTAATCCTATGTTCTTTCTCCATCTGCATTCAGAGTTTTATGGAAAAGTATCTGAAATGGTTGGAGATAATGACAGCTTCTAACATTTTAAAGGCTGGCGTAGAAAGATGTTGTTACACATATGAGAATGGTGGGATGTCATGGTTAGAAAATCAGGAAAAGCAATAGAACGGAAGCCATTACATACAATGACAGGGTCCATGTGGAAGGAGGTAATTGTGAGTGAGACCTCAAATAATTCAAGAACCTCTGCACTGTATCAGAAAAAAAATTAGTCCAGAAATGAGCACAGTTAATAAGATTTTTCAGATGAATAATTGGGCAGTTAACTCAACCACAGATGCTCTTTGCATGCATATTTTTTCAAACTATATGATTAACTATCACAGATATATATGGTTATCCAGCATACAGGTTTCTGGAATATAAAGTGAAGGAAACCATGTCACAATCATATGAAGCTCTGATTATACTGCTTCTGGAGTATGGCATTCAATTCTGGCAACTCCACCTTTGGAAGGTATGCAGTTCAGATTCATCAGAATGGTACCACGGCTAAAAAAGTTTCATTTTGAGGAGGGTTGCATAAACTAATGGCTTGTATTCCCAAACGGTAACCCTTATCTAATTAAGATATTTAAGGTGATGACAGAATTTATTAGGTCAGGTTGAAATTCATTGTTTATTCTCATGGGATAGTTATTAACTGCCAGGAAGTTCCAATTTACAAGGGCAGTAGATGTAGAAAGGGAACTCTGGAAGTAATGAATCTAACATCAGTGTAGGGAAACTATTGGAGAAAATCGAGAAGGAGAAAATTAATTTCCACTTAGAGAAGGAAGATTTGATCAGGGTAGTTCTCATGACTTTGTCAGAGGGAGGTCACACTGAACCAATCTGGTGGATTTTTGGACAAGTTGACCGGTAAGGGTAGGGCAGTTGTTGTAGTTTATGCAGACTTCAGCAAGGCGTTCGGTAAGTTTCCAAATGAGAAACTGGTAAAGAAAGTAAAAGCTCATTGGATCCAAGGTAACTTGGCAAGTTGGATCCAAAGTTGGCTTAGTGATAGGAGACAGAGTGTAGTGTTAGAAAGCTGTTTGCGTGACGAGACCCTAGTCTGCAGTGGCGTTCCACAGGAATCAGTGCTGCTTCAATTATTATTGTGATATTCATAAGTGATGTAGATGAGGATGTAGGAGGGAAGATAAGTAAGTTTGTGGATGGCACAAAGGCTGGCTGGATGGTTGGCAGTGAGGACGAAGGTGTTAGGATACAATAAGGCCATAGGATATAGGAGCAGAATTATGCCATTTGATCATTGTTGATGTGTTTTTAAACTCCATTCATCTGCTTTCTCTGCACTAATCTTTGATCTCTTTACAAATTAATAACCTATCTATCAATGATAAAGACACTCAATACCTTACCCTTCACAGCCTTGGCAGCAAAGTGTTCTATAGATTCATTATGCTCTAGCTGAAGAAATTCAGATACTAGGAGGAGAGAAACAAATTGGTCAGATGAACAGATCAGTAGCAAATGGAATTTAGCCCTCATAAATGTGAGGTGATGTACGTTGGAAGAAGAAACAAAACAAGGGAGTGGTCAGTAAATGTAAGGTACTAAGAGGCTCAGAGGAACAGAGGGTCATAGGTGCTTGTCCACAGATCACTGAAGATGGTATGACATGTTAATTGTGTGTTAAGAAGGTATATAGGATGCTCGCTTTTGTCAGTCGGGACATAGGTTATAAGAGCAGGGAGGTCATGTTGGAGTTGTATTGCATATGGGTTAGGCCACAGCTGGAGAACTGTGTAGAGTTCTGGTCACCACACTATAGGAAGGATGCAATAGTACTGGAGGGTTGTAAGGGAGATTTACCAAGATGCTATCTAGGATGGAGCATTTCAACTACAAAGCAAAGCTGGACAAGCTCAGGTTGGTTTTTTTTGGAGCAGAAAAGGGGGGACCTTATAGAGTTGTATAAGATTATGTGGGCATGGACAGAGTGGATAGAGAGCAGCTGTTTCCCTTAGTCAAAGGATCAAAGTCAAGGGAGCATAATTTTACATTGAAAAGCAGGAAGTTTAGAGGAGACTTGAGAAAAAACATTTTCACCCTGACAGTGGTCTGGAATGCACTGCCTGAGAGCATAGTTGAGGTGGGTAACCTCACAACCTTTAAAACCTATTGGAAATGCCATAACATACAAGGCTATGGGCCTAGTGTAGGAAGGGAGGACTAGTCTAGGTATTAGTATGATTTTGACAGTATAAGATAAAACATAGAACAGTATAGCACAGTCAGGCCCTTTGGCCCTCAATGTTGTGCTGACCTTTTATCCTACTCTAAGATCAAACTAATGTACATACCTTTCATTTTACTAACATTCATGCGCCTATTCAAGAGTTGTTTACATGTCCCTAATGTATCTGACTCTACTACCACTGCTGGCAGTGCATTCCACACATCTACCACTGTCTGTGTAAAGAACTGACCTCTGACATCTCCCCTAAACTTTCCCCCAATTACTTTAAAAGTATGCCTCCTTATGATAGTCATTTCTGCCGGAAGAAAAAGTCTCTGACTATTCACTCTGTCTATGCTTCTCATCATCTTGTACATCTCTATCAAGTCACCTCTCATCCTTCTTCACTCCAATGAGAAAAGCCCTAGCTCCGTCAACTTTTCCTTATAAGTCCAGGCAGCATCCTTGTAAATCTCCTCTGCACCCTCTCTAAAGCTTCCACATCCTTCCTAAAATGAACTGAACACAATATTCCAAGTATGATATAACCAGGGCTCTATAAAGCTGCAGCTCTTAAACTCAATCCCCCTGCTAATGAAAATAAACACACCATATGTCTTCTTGACAACTCTATCAACTTGCATGGCAACTTTGAGGGATCTATGGACATGGATCCCAAGATCATTCTGTTCCTCCATACAGTCAAAATTCCTGCCTTTAACCCTGTATTCTGTATTCAAATTCAACCTTGCAAAATGAAGCATTTCACACTTTTCCAAGTTGAACTCCATCTGCCACTTATCAGCTCAGTTCTGCATCCAGTCAATGTCCCGTTGCAACCTACAACAGTCCTCCACACTATCCACCACTCATGTCACCTGCAAACTTACTAACCTATCCTTCCACTTCTTCATCCAAGTCATTTTTAAAAATCACTAACGGCAGAGGTCCCAGAACAGATCCCCACGGAACACCACTGGCCACCAAGCTTTAGGCTGAATACTTTCCATCTACTATCTCCCTCTGCCTTCTATGGGCCAGCCATTTCTGTATGCAGACAGCCAAACTTACCTGTATCCCATGCCTCCTTACTTTCTGAATATGCCTACCATGGGGAACCTTCTCAAATGCCTTCCTAAAATTATTATACACACCACATCCACTGCTCTACCTTCATCAATGTGTTTTGTAACATCCTTAAATAATTCAACAAGGCTTGTGAGGCATGATCTGCCTCTCATAAAGCCATGCTGACTATCTCTAATCAAGTCATGCTTTTCCAAGTAATCATAAATCTTCAGAATCCTCTCCAATAATTTGGGCACCACAGATGTAAGCCTGACTGGTCTGTAATTCCCAGGATTATCCCTATTCCCTTTCTTGAACAAGGGAATAACATTTGCCACTCTCCAATCATCTGACAGTACTCCAGTTGACAGTGAGGACACAAAGATCATCACCAAAGGCACAGCAATCTCTTTCCTCGCTTGCTGTAGTAACCTTGGGTGTACCATGTCTCACCCAGAGGGCTTATCTATCCTTACGTTTTTCAAAATTTTCAGCACATCCTCCTTCTTCACATCAGCCTATTTGAACATATCAGTTTGTTTCACGCTGTCCTCAGAAATGTCAAGGTCCCTCTCAGTAGTGAATACAGAAGTAAAGTTCTCATTCAGGACCTCCGCTACCTTCTCTGACTCCAGGAACAAGTTCCCTTCACTATCCCTGATCGGCCCTACCCTCACTCTGGCCAAACCTTATTGCTCACGTTAAGTGTAGAGTGCCTTAGGGTTTTCCTTAATCCTACCCTCTAAAGCTTTTTCATATCCCCTTCTAGCACTCCTAAGTCCATTCTTCAGTTCCTTCCTGGCTACCCTGTAACCCTCTGGACCCTGGTCTGATCCTTCCCTCCTCAACCTTAAATAAGCTTCCTTCTTCCTCTTGACTAGATGTTCCACATCCCTTGTCACACAAGGTTCCTACACCCTACCTTGCCTCAGTGGGACAAAGCTATCCAGCATTATCAGTACGTGCTCCCTAAATAACTCTACATTTTTGTCATGCATTTACCTGCATCTGTTCTCAATTTATATGCCCAAGATCCTGCCTAATAGCATCATAATTCCAAACCCCTAATAAAATACTTTCCATACAGTCTGCTCCTATCCCTCTCCATGGGAATAGTAAATGTCAGTGAGTTGTAATCACTATCACCAAAATGCTCTCCCTCCAAGAAATCTGATACTTGGCCTGGTTTGTTACCAAGCACCAAATCCAATATGGCCTCCCTTCTTGTTGGCCTATCTATATATTTAGTCAGGAATCCTTCCAGGACACACCTGACAAAACCTGCTCCATCCAAACTATTTGAATTAAGGAAATTCCAATTAATATTAGGGACATTAAAGTCAACCATGACAACAACCCTGTTACCTCTGCACTTTTCCAAAATCTACCTCCCAAACTGCTCCGCTGTGTCTCTGTTGCTACTGGGGGCTTTGCAGAAAATCCCAATAAAGTGGCTGCTCCTTTCCTTTTTCTACCTTCCACCCATACTGACTCTGCAGACAAACCCTCCTTGTTGACCTCCCTTTCTGCAGCTGCAATACTCTTCCAGATTAGGAATGCCACTCCCCCACCTCCTTTACCTACCCCACCCCCCTCCCCCCCAAGCATTCTTTTTGAAACATCTAAACTTTGGAATGTGCAACAAACATTCCTGCCTCTATGATATCCAAGTCTCCATAATGGCCACAACATCATAGTTCCCAAGTACTGATCCATACTCTAAGTTCATCTCCCTTATTCCTGATACTTCTTGTATGAAAATAGACACACTTCAACCCATTATACTGACTGCAATTTTACCCTATCAACTGTCTATCCCTCCTCACAGACCCTCTGCATGCTGTATCTGGCTGTCCACTACCTACTCCATCCTCAGATCTGTAGCCCCAGTTCCCATCCCCCCTGCCAAACTAGATTAAGCATTATTTTAATTGAGTATTGACTCAATGGGCCAAAGGACCTATTCTGTATTGTATGATTCTACGAAAAACAGGTCATAAACGCAAAGTTAGAGCCAGATTGTGGAACAATGCAGAGAATAAATGTTCATGTAAATGATACTGGCAGTCTGAAATTCGTTACTTCAAAAAGCTGCCGAAGAAAAATCATTTTATTTATTTCAAAACCACGATTGATAGATTTTTGTTAGGTAGAACTATTAATGGATATGGAACAAAGGAGCACAAATGGAGTTGAAATAAGGATCAATTTCTTATAAGATACAGGACAGGCTTGAAGGGCTGAATAGGGTCAAGAGTGTGGTGCTGGAAAAGCACAGCAGGTCAGGCAGCATCCGAGGAGCAGGAGAATCGACGTTTCGGGCATAAGCCCTTCATCAGGAATGAGTAATGCTGCCTGACGTGCTGTGATTTTCAGCACCACACTCGCGACTCTAATCTCCAACATCTGCAGTCCTCACTTTCTCCAGGTTGAAGGGCTGAATAGACAAGCAGGAGGCTGGGAGAACACAGCAAGCCAGGGAATAAAGATAATGAACTTTGAGCATAAATTGTGCTTGAAACTATGATGTTGCGGCTATTACGGAGACTTGGAGTACTGAATGGCCTACTCCTGTTCTTATGCATTCAAGTAGAAAATGGAGCAGAGAAGATAAAGACTTAATTGAAATTTCAAATATTTCAAATATTTTGTTGAACAGTGTTCTAATTGTGCCAAGTTTGTAAAGAGTGCTGTAACTTGTTTAACAGCTGCTTTCATAATTGGCTGAATCCACGATTGCAAATTTATAAATTTAGTGAAACTATGTTTCACATACTGCAGGTATTAGCACAGCAACCCACAATTTATAGGAATGAGCTGAAAGGAGAAATACCTTGTAATACATATTTTATGCACAATTTATACTGTTTGTCTCCAAATTTAATTTATGTCTTAGTGTGTTTTGGAGCAACAAAATATGACTGACAGATGGAGTTAAAGGTTGAACATTTGTTTGCTCTCTCAGATGTTAGTCCCAATTGAAAACAGCTTGGACAATCTCAATAAATTTCTTACAGAATATTTGTTTTGTCACCAAATTACTTCCAATTCAATGTGAAATATGAGCAATTCCTATTGTGAATAGAACATTTCACAATGGTGAAGGCTAAAACCTTTACGTCTTTGCATTGCCTTGCAAATCACTGAGGTCTCAGATGGAATTTCACTGCCTTTAAACATTTTCAGAGGTTGAGACTAAAAGCAGGTCTCAATCTTGCTGCCCATCTGCAGTTCTGCCTCTGACCAATCCAGCCTGAATTCAGCAAACAGGAGCAGCTCTGAGCCAACAGCATTAAGTAGCCAACTAGTGCCAATTACCTGACAACTGGGGCCAGAAGAGAGTAGGCATCACCTTGTCAGCAGCCCCACTGCAAGAGATGTGTACGACAGCAACAGGTAGTAGAATACAAGGCTGTGTCCAGCTGGAGACACCCTCTGAGTAGGTCTGTATTATTGAAAGTGATTCCTAGACACAGTGAAAGGTGAAAATTGTGGATAAGGACTCACAGCTATGCCACTAGCTACCCAAGGTGAGATGGTGGAGCACAATGGGTAAGCAGGAGCTTGGGGATTAAAGTAAAGAGGCTCTCACTGGCCTTCCAGTGAAAGACTGCATCCAGAGACTTGTCAGGATTTGCCTGCAGCATAAAGCCACTGGTAAGATCACAGCAACACCTAACCTAGCCTCCAAGTGGCCATGATGTTGGCAATTATTGACTACCGGTTCAGAGTTGAATATGTTTCCTTCTCAACTCAGGCAAGATTAGCCAGAGGAGGTGGTTGACTAAATGAGCCATTCTCAAATAAGTTACCCACTTCTTGACTCCAACACTACCTCTGTGCAGCTGTAAGACTACAGCCAAACACCTCCAGCATAAATCAAGGGATTTTGGGGATTATGGAATATGGGAGGATATGGGGCTCAATTTCAAGTACCATTTCTATTTACATTTACATAGAACAAGAAACAAAATGGCTGCCTGTACCATATGTTTAGAAAACATTGTTGTGCAGGCCATGCTGGCAATTTTGTGAAGAGAAAGCCAGTGCTAGATGCACTGATTCCTGCACTGAAATCATGCAGATGGGTGCATAGGCACATTTTGTGTCATACCTACCTCAAAATGAATGGGTACAGGCACATACCATGAATCATTGCTTCTGTGCTATTCTAATTCAGAATTGCTGGACCACTGACACTGTGCACGGAAGGATAGTTTGCTATCTTATATTGATACTTTTCAACATTATGGTCAGAAAGAAACATTGAAAGAAATGAAACAAAAATGAGTCCATTGCAGCTCTTCATTTACATAAATGATTTGGATGCGAGCATAAGAGGTACAGTTAGTAAGTTTGCAGATGACACCAAAATTGGAGGCATAGTGGACAGCGAAGAGGGTTACTTCACATTTCAACAGGATCTTGACCAGATGGGCCAATGGGCTGAGAAGTGGCAGATGGAGTTTAATTCAGATAAATGTGAGGTGCTGAACTTTGGGAAAGCAAATTTTAACAGGACTTATACACTTAATTGTAAGGTCCTAGGTAGTGTTGCTGAACAAAGAGACCTTGGAGTGCAGGGACATAGCTCCTTGAAAGTGAAGTTGCAGGTAGATAGGATAGTGAAGAAGGCGTTTGGTATGCTTTCTTTTATTGGTCAGAGTATTGAGTACAGGAAATGGGAGGTCATGTTGCAGCTGTACAGGACATTGGTTAGGCCACTGTTGGAATATTGCGTGCAATTCTGGTTTCCTTCCTATCGGAAAGATGTTGTGAAACTTGAAAGGGTTCAGAAAAGATTTACAAGGATGTTGCCAGGGTTGGAGGATTTGAGCAATGGGGAGAGGCTGAACAGGCTGGGGCAGTTTTCTCTGGAGCATCGGAGGCTGAGGGGTGACCTTATAGAGATTTACAAAATTATGAGAGGCATGGATAGGGATAATTAGACAAAGTATTTTCCCTGGGGTCAGGGAGTCCAGAACTAGAGGGCATAGGTTTAGGGTGAGAGGGGAAAGATATAAAAGAGACCTAAGGGCAACCTTTCACACAGAGAGTGGTACGTGAATGGAAGGAGTTGCCAGAAGAAGTGGTGGAGGCTGGTACAATTGCATCATTTAAGAGGCAAATGGA
Organism: Chiloscyllium plagiosum; assembly: GCF_037043375.1. NCBI lineage: Eukaryota > Metazoa > Chordata > Chondrichthyes > Orectolobiformes > Hemiscylliidae > Chiloscyllium > Chiloscyllium plagiosum. Next base: position 34,130,123 of record NW_028270157.1, read on the forward strand.
TGGGAATATGAATAGGAAGGGTTTGGAGGGATATGGGCCGGGTGCTGGCAGGTGGGGCTAGATTGGGTTGGGATATCTGGTCAGCATGGAAGGGTTGGACTGAACGGTTTGTTTCTATGCTGTACACCTCTATGGCTCTGTGACTTTATGATTTATGAACTTAAATACCTGGAGAGATTGTAAAGGCACATTTATATTTGGAAGGGTATGGCAGTGGTGAAACAGCTTGGGCAGTGAACAATCACAATTCCATTTAGACTGGAGTTCTGAGGAAGGGTCACTGGATCTGAAATGTTATCTCTGAATTTCTCTCCACAGATGCTGACAGACCTGCTGAGCTTTTCCAGCAACTTCTGTTTTTACTCCATTTAGACTGGATGATTCAATTCTGATAAGAGAAGCCTTGGTCTGATTTACTTCTCACCCCACATCACAAGGAAGTTCTGAGAGGGTTCCCTATAAGACACCTGTCTTTATACCTTTGAAAGCTCTCAGCGAAGCTCAGACCAACATGGATGCATTTGAGGTCTTCTTAGCATCAGGCCTTTACTGAAGCACCCTCCTTCATTGGAGTGGCTTTATGGCATGCTGCAGAGAACTTTAAAAAGAAAATATTGGCCTAACTGGAGCTCTAAAGGGTGATGTTCCACCTCTGAGTGCTGGATTGCTTAGATTGAGGTGTTGCTTCTGATGTACTGTTGTCAATACTGGTCACCTTTTACCAATGCATATGACACCGTTCCTTGAACATCCAGCTTTGACTGAGGCTAAATGGAAGTCCTGGTCTGCGGTACACATTCTGGTAGAAAGTGCTGGCAGAAAGTGCAGAATGTGATAGAAAGACCTCAGACTTTCCAGGGGTAATATGCAAATTTCTAGATGATAATTCAACTATTTTTTAAAGATATCTAATAAATTAGTGCATTATTTTAATTTGTCACAATGTAAAGAGATTGCTGAATCTAAGATTGCAAACAGTCTCCAAAACACTAGTTCGCAATTCTATTTGCAACCATGCATGGACATTAAAGACTTGTATTGTAAAGACTTTGCTCAGTTCGAGCACTTAAGAAAATTGCAGTCTGTGTACAACCTTGTAGATCAACAGGATAAATCAATCAACAATGACAGCACAGTATGCATATGTTTTCCATAATATCATGACAAAAAAGTAAGAAGAAAGCCGCACATCACAGGCATCCTCATTACTTTTTGAAATGAAAGCAGGTTGTCAAAAGACAGACAAGACCAGGTCAAACTTCACAAGTATTTTTTGCCACTACTCTTTGGCAACAACAAGTTACTTACCTGCCATCATTGACACTGAAATGCTGCATTGCTATCAGCTGTGCTGACTACTATTTCTCATTTGTTAAGGCCAGCTTTTGTTCAGTATGTTTTTTAGAACACCTGTCGTCAGTTTCCTGCTGTTTTTCAAGGTCTGCATGCATCAATAAGTCAATCCTCTCTGCATTCAGAGCAGTCCTCCCTAACCCATCTGGATAAACACAAATAAATAGAGTTGAACCTGCCTTAAAGGTGAGATTAAATAATTACATTTTCCTCAACAGGCTGGATAACGCAGTTTAGGTCTATTATTAGCATTTCAGGTAAGACTTTGGATGCGAGCCTAACTTCAGGTAATAACATCTTCCATTTGAAATTCAAATCCTCACACAGTTACCTTAATGAACTGGGATTTATAATATTAATAATGGTGAGGCTGTCACTACACACCATTACTATAACATAGAATTGACAGTAACATCTGGTGACCACACTTTGTGTAGTTAAACATTGAAATACAAAAGTTGTTATCAGTGATATATTGCTCCTCTGCAGAGTTGCTGTTGCAGTCTTCGTAAGTGGAATTACTCATTTGTCATCAAATTCAACTATTTACACATCGTCTTTGCTATAAAACCCAATGAAGCTCTTAAACCTTGTTCAATCATGAGTAACTGCACTTTTAACAGCATACAAAGTCATCATTATTATTGAACAGCCTCTCTGACCCTGAAAATGATTAAGAAGTATGGAATCACATTCCCACAGAAGAACATTTTGAAATGACAGAATTTTAATCTGTTTTTAAAGATTTATTCTGGTATTTCTGTCTTAACCCATGCTTCCATTACAATTATTATTTTGCTTTATGTGCAACCATTTAAATATAAGTTATGCTTTCTATTTTTCACTTCCTCCTTTGGTCTTTGTAAGAAATTTTTAGTCTGATTTGCTGTTTAGACTGGATGACAATTTCCCTGATGCTAGCACTTTAGTGCTACAATAAATAGCAACAAAGACAGAACCCCCCAGTCATCACCTTCCACCCTAACAACCTCCGTATACATCGCATCATGCTCTTCCATTTCCACCACCTACAAATAGACCCCACCACCAGAGATATATTTCCATCCCCATCCCTATTCAGTTTTCTGTAAAGGCCGTTCCCTCCATGACTCCCTCGTCAGGTCCACACCTCCCATCAACCCATTCTCCCCCCCCCGGCACCTTCCCCTGCCTCCGCAGGAATTGCAAAACCTGTGCCCACACCTCCCCCCTCACCTCCGTCCAAGGCCCCAAAGGAGTGGTCAATGCAGTCTCCTCTACATTGGGGAGACAGGACACCTACTTGCAGAGCGCTTCAGAGAACATCTTCAGGACACCCACACCAACCAGCCCCATGGCCAAATACTTCAACTCTCCCTCCCATTCTGCTAGGAACATGCAGGTCCTGGGCCTCCTCCATTGCCAATCCCTAATGCCTGGAGGAAGAACGCCTCATCTTCCACTTCGGGACCCTCCAATCCCATGGCACCAATGTGGATTTCACCAGTTTCCTCATTTCCTCTTCCCCCACCTTATCCCAGTTCTAACCATCCAACTCGCACCATCCTCATGACCTGTCAAACCTTCCTTCCCACCTATCCTCTCCACCCTCCTCTCCGACCTATAACTTCACTCCCACCTCCATCTACCTATCACACTCTCAGCTACTTTCCCCCCAGCCCCACCCCCCTCCCATTTATCTCACCACCCCCTTGGCTCACAGTGTCATTCCTGATGAAGGGCTTTTGCCCAAAACATTGATTCTCCTGCTCTTCGGATGCTGCCTGATCTGCTGTGCTTTTCCAGCACCATTCTCTCGACTGCTTCAAGAAATAGTTGAAAGTCACATTTTTAAAAAGGTAAATCAATGCTCTCAAGTCTTTGTGGACTGCTTTCTTCAAGGTCATTAGTGAACCCTACTAATCCATAATTCTGGAGCACTTAGCCTTCTACATTAAGATATCTAATTATTCTTATATAGTGTCCTAGGAGCAGAAGTAGACATTTCAATCCATTTAACCATTTACGGCATTCTCTCAATTCATCAACTTTCCATCTTTTTAAACTGAATTTATTATGTTTTTGTTGATCCCTATACTTTTAATGTGCATATAGATATCCAGAAATATTTAAGTATCTAAAATACTTAGCTAACACATTTCAAAATTAGGCCATTTTATGTTATTGTTGTGTGAATTGATATGTTGACACTGATATTGAAGTTAAATTCAATTCTTTTCTTCTCAGCTTTTTAATGAAATGCATCAGATCATAGATCCTTAACCAGCCTGTTGTGAAAAATATAACTATCAATGATGCAGATTCAACTCTACAATATCTACAATATGAAAGAATGCTATTTAGCTAATTATACCAGCTCTTTGGTAGTACCCAATTATCATGTTGCCTGCTCTTTCCCCATGGTCCTATAATATTTTTCCATCTTACTCCATCGCCAATTCTTGCAGTGCATTCCATATTATAAAACTGATGCATGAAAATACATTGCCTAATGTCACCTCCAATACTTTTGCCAGTCACCATGAAGGAGTTTCCTTTGGTTGCTACCTTTTTTGTCACAGGAAACAGTTTCTCTTTATTTATTGCACAAAACACAAAAGGTAAATTCAAAACCTACAAGGCATTCACAAGATAAAAAACTAAATAGGAACTTTTAGAATTGATTTCATAATTGAATGTTTTAATAAAATTGACTTGTAGGGTCACCTTAAGGACATGATGGCACAATATGTGGAGACAGTGAGCATTCGCATTGTGAGGAAAGGATTACCTTGGCTTGTTAACATTCTACTAATCTCACAATGATAAACACATTATTCCTGGGGCAACAAATCAATTAAATGGGCCTTTCACTTGCTCAATTAACATCAAACAACAAACCATACAGTTTCCTTCTTCTAAATGTCTTTTACAGCCACACAAATGAAGTCCTAATTGCTCAGCTTTTCAGTGCATTGGAAGGATTTCTAATGTTGGGTCACTTTCAATTTAGTATATGTTAATCTTGTTTTGGTAATTTATCATTTGCTCTGCTTTTCTTGTCGGATAATAGTGTCTCAGCTGGGTATGACATTTTGAATTGTACAAATATGACATTGAAGCGATTCAACAAACAATTTTTTTAATAAGTTCAGTAACAGAGTGTAAGAGAAACAAAATCATAGTTTCTCAACATTCAGACAGACTATTATAGAAGAAGGTTTCTAAATTAACTTAATGGTCTAGTAAAATGATAGTGAAGAAGGCGTTTGGTATGCTTGCCTTTATTAGTCAGAGCATTAAGTACAGGAGTTGGGAGGTCATGTTGCAGCTTTACAGGACAACGATTCAGCCATTTTTGGAGAATTGAATGCAATTCTAGTCTTCCTTCTATAGGAAAGATGTTGTGAAAGTTGAAGGGGTTCAGAAAAGATTTACGAGAATGTTGCCAGGGTTGGAAGGTTGAGCTATAGAGAGAGACCGAATAAGCTGGGAGTATTTTATCTGAAGCATTGGAGGCTTGTGAAGATGCTGATCCTTTAACAAGCTTATGGTGTCCTTAGCTTTTTCAATAGGGGTTGTGAAAGGCAGAGGTTCTGATTTGTCTGGGATAAGACCACTTTGATTATGACTAACAGATACTGCCTCAGACAACAAGCAGGGAAGAGGGCTTTTAATTTTTTTTAAAAACACTTTTACAATGAAAGGGGACAAGCCAGTTCTTCCAGTTCAGGCATTTTTCTAGTTTGGTTTAGTTTTAGCTAGGGACCCTGAGAATCTGGATTAGTGGTGCTGGAAAAGCACAGCAGTTCAGACAGCATCCTAGGAGCAGTAAAATCGATGTTTCGGGCAAAAGCCCTTCATCAGGAATACAGGCAGAGTGCCTGAAAGGTGGAGAGATAAGGCACTCTGCCAGTATTCCTGATGAAGGGCTTTTGCCCGAAATGTCGATTTTTACTGCTCCTGGGATACTGTCTGAACTGCTGTGCTTTTCCAGCACCACTAATCCAGAATCTGGTTTCCAGCATCTGCAGTCATTGTTTTTACCCTGAGAATCTGCTGGGAAAAGAAAGGTTCCATGTTTCGGCCAATGATCCATGACTGATTCTCTCTGCAATCTCTCTCTCCTGTAAGAAGCTGGGTTTAAATTTATCTTTTTGGCCCAGGGGTGTGTTTATGGGATGTTACGCTTCGTTAAGTTGCAGGGGTATCGTGTTGGTCTAGTTTTCAAGTAGTTGTTACCCTAAATTCTGTTTTCTTCTGCATGTGTTTCATTCGGGTAGTCTGTAAATAAATTCTGTTTTGATTAAGTGAGTGGTTGGATCAACTGCATCACTCCTGGAATATCCACCATACACCTGCTTAAAACAAACAGTAAAGTTAGGGTCTTCTTGAAATGTTTTGAGGGGTCTGGCTGGGTTCATAACAGGCTTACGGGTGACCTTATAGTGGTTTATAAAATCATAAGGGGCATGGTTAGGATAAATGGACAAGGTCTTCTCCCCCTGGGGTGGGAGAGTCCAAAACAAGAGGGCATGGGTTTAAGGTGAGAGGGGAAAGATATAAAATGGACCTAAGGGACAAGTTTTTCACACAGAAGGTGGTGCAAGTATAGAATGAGTTGCAAAAGGAAGTGGTGGAGGCTGGTACGATTACAACATTTAAAAAAGCATCTGGATGGATGTACGAGTAGAAAGGTTTCATAGGGATATGGGCCATGTACTTGGAAATGAGACTGGATTAATTTAGATTATCTGGGTTGGCATGGACAAATTAGACCATGTGTGGATTGCGCCTGTCACTGGAACAGACAGCAGTCCTACGTTGACTTGACCAAGGATTAGCCCCCACTTAATTTCCACTTGCTTGAGTAACCATACTGTGTGTTTGCTGTGCAGACAACTAGCCGTGTTGTAGATATCAGTTTGATGGTTTGGTGTGCCCACCATCACCAGATTCCTGTATGACAAGCATGACAAGCAGCCTATCCATGTACTATGCATCAGTACTGCAGAACTGAGAGCTTTTAGACTCTGACACCAACACATTAGGCAAGACCAGACGTGTATGCTGTGAGCATGCAGGTAGAGGCTAAGTAAGCAAGAGGTAAAAGAGCCAGTGACTATCCTGAAACTGCAACCTGGTTCAATCCATGCGTTGGGTGTCTGTCCCTGCATGTCGAGTGTCCTTCCAGGATCCTTTTACTGTTATCTACTGGTGTTCCCTATAATCCAGTCTGTGCTTCCTAACCATCTTGTGGGTGGATTAGCGAGGTACCATGAGATTTTATTGTTTGATGGGATGAAGATTTCTGTACTCAGCTCCCCAGGGAATGGGGAGGATTTAAGTTTTAGAAATTTGCCAATCCTTGTGTCTTTGTAAAAAAGCAACTTTTTAACGGGACGAACAGAACAGATAGGTAGCTTTGCCAAATTACCCGAAGATTAAAACTAAGTTATAACGTTCCTGTACTGCTTTGTATTTATATGATGTTTTAAGCCTCCAATATACATTTTACCTCTTGACATTTTAGATCATGCTAAGCCCAGCAATTTTCTTCATTACTCAGACAGAAAGACCAGGAAGTCTAAAAAGCTAAGTGGTATTTTTTTGTCATTGAACTGGTGATGTTGGATAACAGTTTGGAAGTCCTGCAGGGAGGACGTTGGAGGAGCTACTGATATTTTACCACTGAGTCTGAGCGCATGTCGATGTCATGTTAATGATCTACAATATTAGGAAGGCATGGTCAGGTCCAACACAGAGCATTTGAGTTCTTTGTGAAACGTGGCAGAAGACTATCAGGGCCATGTGCTTACAATAATTTTGATAATTTATGAATGCTCAACTGAACAAATCAATGTCTTAATCATGGAAAATTGTTATTGTATTATCATACGTGTGAAACTATGAATACAAACATCATACTTATTTAAAGTAGCATGTGAGATACCAAATTAAACTGTTCAGCTTTACAACAGCAACAGCTACATGTTGAACTTGGCTGTCTCTGATATGTTCAAAAGGAAGAAAATATTTTTGAAAATGTGGGAGCAACAGAATTGGAGAAAGGTTATCAGCTTTGTCAAGTAAGTTGAAAACTTTCTGTAGACTTCTATTTTCATGGTATTTTAAGACTCCAAATTAATTTACCATTTGACATTACTGATCTTATTAAACTCAATTACTTTTTTTAACTACTCAGTGTACCAGGTGGCTTTGCAAATACCCTCCTCTCCCCAAGTTTCAGTTCATTGCTTATGTTCTAATCCTATTACTGATAACTGATTGAAGTCTGCAGTTCTTTTCAGTTATGCAAAGTTTAAGTCATAATTAAAATCAAAGGGGAATAAAGAACCACGCTAATACCAGTACTTAGCTCTTGCCAGCTTAGTTCAAAAAAATCACTTCATTTGATTGTCAGAAAAATTAAACCCAGTGAGACAAAGCAAAATAAACTGCATCATAATCTGATCTTGTTAAAGTTAATATTTTAAAATATACATAGACAAAGGGCCATAGTAAATAGGAGCAGGAACGGGCCATTGAGTCCTTTAACCCTGCTCTGCCATTCAATATGACAATGGCTAATCATCCAAGTCTGTTCCCACTTTCTCCCTGTGCATTTTGATCCCTTTAGCCCAAAGAATTATATCTCACTCCTTCTTGAAAACATTCTTGAAAAAGGATGGTGTCTTAAAAAAAATTAGCCACAGGCAACACTGGTCATCTCATGCTGCTACTTTGCAGCGTGCACATGAACATATTCTCTACTGACAGGATGCTGCTAGCAAGAAAGAAAGTTGCTTTGCCGACCACACAAATGAGCAATAGGCCAACTGAATTTCAGTGCTGGTGTGTTGCCATGTATGCAGGTAGTACATCCAGAAGATTGGTGACTTGGACTTGCTTTTGTTTGCAATTTTCTTTTAATTGTTCATTTATTTGACTGAATGTTCTACTATCCCTGAGAGATTTGAACTGTTTGGTCCAACAACAACTTGTTACTAAAAACCGAAAGAACTGCAGATGCTGGAAATCAGAAACAAAAACAGAAATTGCTGGAAAAGCTTAACAGGTCTGGCAACATCTGTGGAGAGAAATCAGAGTTAACTTTTTGGGTCCAGTGACTCTTCCTCAGAATGACTTGTTACTTCTGGCTAAATACTGATTCCTTCTAACTTCTCCCAACCCATTCGAAAGACCTCTTTCTTCCACTTTTTATGATTCATTTTTTAAAAATTGGACTTCCTTGAAATCTAGTAGAGAAGAGGAGGCAAACCAAATTTACAGAATTGATCAAAATGGGTGGGATGTGGGAGGGCCATGAGGACAGAATTATTAATTAATTTGACGGTCAGAGAAGCTTTTTACATGCAAGGAATAATTTCATAAATGGCTTACTGAACAGGCAGGGTTTTGTAAGTTCTTTATCAGGCCACAAGGTGGAGCTTAACATAGAAGTGATTTGTTTTATTTCAAATCCAGGACAGAAAAATCATGCGACTGTCAGCGCTAACAGTAATGTTTACAGTAATATTGAGCAGTGAAAGGCCTGGTTGCCTCTTTAAATCATCCTCCGTTTAAGCAGCAAGGCTAGTAATGAACAGGTAAAATAGACATGAGAAAGAAAGGATCTTAAAGGTTAGTGGATGATCAGCAATTATTTTCAAGATATGGTTAGATAACCTACTGGAGGATAGAACCTGGAAATGCCTGGCCAACTGAGTGTTGGGGAGGTGGGAGCAATATACAATAATTTATGTTCATACTTCTTTAAATTTTGAGGTATCCACTTTTGGTTTATTTGCAATATGTTTTAAAATTTTGTAAGCAGTCCTGAAGTAGTTGGTGAGCTCACTATCAGTATGCCTTGAACAGTTCTGGATGGCAAAGTCATTAGCTTCACTATTAGCAATAGTTTAAACGTGTCATTTTATTTTAGATTCTGCAAATTAATTTTCATAATCTTATTGAAATATAGCAGCTAATATTTCCTTTCAATTCAGTAAAAATAAGTGCCGGAAATATTTTTCATGTACTTTACTTCAGCAAATCTGCAGACAAAGTGTAGGTTTCCCCAACAACTTGAATCAAATTATGTCATAATAAACAGAGGGAAAAGAATAAGGCAACTTTGCTGAATTTTTAAGATAGCCATCTTTAATGCCAAGCTTCATGTTTTCCAGAACTTGAGAAAATATCAATTTTGGGGAAATATTTTTGTTTAAGACAGCAGATGTTTACAGAGTTGTATAACTGCTGTTTAGAACTAATAGCTCAACTTCTCTTTCAGTTTCTAATTGGTTTTACGGTAGAGGATGGACAATTAAGTTTAACTTTAATACTTGTTGCAATCCTTCCTTTACTTAATATCAATCATTGTACCAGAATAAGTCCACGAGGGAACGGAAACAATTTTTCCAGCTCTTTCAGCCTATTCTGACTGAAAAACAGATATATATCCTGCGTGTGATTATCAGAGGGCATATGTTAATAGCTAGTCCCATATAAAGTAGGTTTCACAGGTCTTCCTCCCTCACCTCAACCTAACCATCCCAGGAGAACACCAGCAACTGGATACATATTAAAGAGGCCTTCTTACCCTGTTCAGAAGAGCAGGTCAAAATCACAGCCTGTGGATTCAATGGGGAAGATTGGCAGTTGAACCCCTTGGATAAATTTTAATTTGCTTGCCCAGCCTGAATGTGAAGAAGTGAAGGTTTGTCTTGTTTTTGAAGGAGGCTGCATTTTTTTAAAATTTGCTGGTCTATATGCAATTGTCCTGGTCAGCTTCAGAACTCAGAGTTGTTCTCAAAACTTTCAGTAGCATCTTCAGAGTGTCCTTGTGGTGCTTTCTTTGACTATCGTGACAGTGCACTCCATGCTCAAGGTCTCCACTTTAGTAAGTGACTGTCAGATGTTCTGGCTAAATGATTAACTTAACTCAATTGTGACTATCTCAGTGTGGTATGGATGCTTTCTTTGTCAGCTCAGGCGAGCACCTCAATTTCTAATATTTATCCCACTGTCTATCCTTCAGAAGTGTTTAGAAACAGCTTACCAGAAAGTGGTTGAGCTTCTTTATATGCCATAGGTATACATTTAAGATCACCTACTGTTTGGAAGTCAGGCTTATTCCTCTTCATTTGAAGTCTCTTAAAGTTATGTTTGCTTTGGTAATTCTTGAAACTGTTTCATTATCAATACATTCAGTTTGAGGGAATGTACCACTGAAGTAAGTGAACTTAACCACTGATGGTAGGATCTAGTCATTGACTGAAACCTTGGGTTTGAGCTGGGGATTACATTACTTCAGTTTTCTTGTTGCTGTCCACAAAGGTGAAGTTGTCACATACATTAGAGAACATGTTTACACTGTGCATTTCTAGTTCTGCACTGGCAGTTAATGCACCTTCATCAGCAAATAGAAGATTATGAAATATACCTTGGAGACCTTGGTCATTGCCTGGAGTTGTCTAATATTGAGAAGCTTGTGAAATATGATGTCAATGCCAGGATCATTGTCATGGGATTTCAAGAGAATGGTGGAGAAAAATAATATGCTGAAGAGCGTTAGCTCTAGGACATAGCCCTGATTAATTCCCTTACTGATTGGGAATAGATCAGATGACTACCATCATGTACAAGCGTGCTGTCATGGAACTGACAAACCATTGTGCTGAATCTCTCAGGGCAGCCAAACTTAGCTTCCAAAGGTGCTCTATGTTAACTGTGTCAAGGTAACTTGGTCAGGCCAACAAGCCTGGTGTAGAGGTCTGAAACACACAGAAACAGGGAACTGGAGGAGAGAGTCAGCAGATCTGGCAGCATGTTTGCAAAGAAAACAAGAGTTAATGTTTCAGGTCCAGTGATCTTCCTTCAGAACTGATAGCAGCTAGGAAAAGGTGGTATTCATGCAGATGATGGAAGGTAGGGGGTGAGGAGGAGGAGGAGGAGGAGGAGTGAGCGGACAAATGGAAAAGGAGTCTTGAGAGAGAGAGAAAGTTGGAAGGGATTGTTGAGAGTAAGACATGGAAGAAAAGCAGCTTGCTAAGTGATAATGGAGACTGAGTGGGTGAAAATGGGTTGGCTGTCCTGAAAGCAACCCATGTCATGATGTGGGATATGAGAGTAGGTAATAGATATCAAAAGAAGTAGTCATGTTCTAAAATTATTAAACTTGATATTGAGTTCTCAAGGCTGTTATGTCCTCAAACAGAAGGTGAGTTTCAGAATTTCCCATTTGCAGGCATCAGCCACCTCCTCTTCACCACAGATGTGCAATCTCTCGACACGTCAATTCCCCATCAGGATGGTCTTAGGGCCACCTGCTTCTTCCTAGAATGTGTACTCTGAGTAGTGTAGACCCATTGACATTGAAAACTGGTGGTGAACCTGCAGCCTTGGGTCTTTCGACAGTTTTCAGAGTATCACAAAATTTCCTCCTGCTCTTGTGCTTTGCATGTGACTGAAATTCTTCTACATTTTAAAGTCAAGAATCTTCCACCTTCCTGATTGTGCACAGGACTGTCCAGATCTGGCAGCATATTTGGAAAGAAAACAGAGTTAATATCTCATGTCCAGTGATCTTTCTTCAGAATTGAATTGACTACCTCCGCTGGCAGTACATTCTACACATTCACCACTCTCTGTGTAAAGAACCTACCTCTGACATCTCCTCTATACCTTCTTCCAATCACAGTAAAATTATGACCCCTCGTGACAGCCATTTCTGACTGGGGAAAAGTCTCTGGCTATCTACTCAATGCCTCTCATTACCTTGCACACCTCGATCAAGTCATCTCTCTTCCTTCTTCTGTCCAGTGTGAAAAGGCCTAGCTCACTCAACCTCTTTCCATAAAACAAGCCCTCCAATCCAGGCAGCATCCTGGTAAATCTCCTCTGCAACTTTTCTAAAGCACCTACATCCTTCCTATAATGAGCCAACCAGAACTGGACACAATATTCCAAGTGTGGTTTTATAGAACTGCAGCAAAACCTCATAGCTCTTAAACTCAATCCTCTGTTAACGAAAGCCAAAACACCATATGCCTTTTTAACAACTCTAACAATCTGGGGGGCAACTTTGAAGGATCTATGTACATGGACCCCAAGATCCCGTTGTTCCTCCACACTGCCAAGAATCCTGTCGTTAACCCTATATTCAGCATTCAAATTCAACCTTCCCAAAATAAATCACTTTGCATTTATCCAGGTTGAACGCCATCTGCCACTTCTCTACCCAACTCTGCATCCTGTCAATGTCTTTTTGCAACAGCCCTCCATACTATCCACAACACTACCCACCTTTGTGTCATTGGCAAATTTACTAACCCACCCTTCCACTTCTTCATCCAAGTAATTTATAAAAACTACAAAGAGTAGAGGCCCAAGAACAGATCCCATCAGGACACTGCTGGTCACTGACCTCCAGGCAGAATAGTTTGCATCCACTACCTCACTGTCTTCTTTCGGCCAGCCAATTCTGTATCCAGACAGTTAAATTTTCCTGTATCTCATACCTCCTAACTTTCTGAATGAGACTAACGTGGGTACCCTTATCAAATGCTTTACTCTAGGAGGAGGCAATGGCCTGCTGCTAATATCGCTAGACAGGCACTCCAGAGATCCAGATAATGTTCTGGGGACCTGGATTCAAATCTTGCCACAACAGATGGTCGAATTTGAATTCAATAAATATCTGGAATTAAGAATCCAATGATGACCATTAATCTATTGTTGATTGTCGGAAAAACCCATCCGGTTCACTAATGTCCTTTAGAGAAGGAAACTGCCATCCTTATTTGGTCTGGCCTACGTATTACTCCAGAATTGCAGCAATGTGGTTGACTCTTAACTGCCCTCTGGTCAGTTGGGGGAGGCAATAAATGCTGCCTAGCCAGTGATGCCTTTGTCCTATGAATGAATATTAAAAAAACCTGAAATTCATATACACCCACATCCACTGCTTGACCTTCGTCAACCTTTCTTGTCACATCCTCAAAGAACTCAATAAGGCTTGTGAGGCATGACCTGCCCCTCACAAAGCCATGCTGACTATCTTTAACAAAACTATGTTTTTCAACAGTCATAAATTCTATCTCTCAGAATCCTTTCCAGTATGTTGCTTACCAATGACGTAAGGTTGACTGGTCTGTAATTCCCAGGAATTTCCCTAATCCTTTTCTTGAACAAAGGAACAACATTGGCCTCCCTCTAATCAGCGGGTACTACTCCCATGGAGAGTGAGGATGCCAAGATCATTACCAGAGGGATAGCAATCCCATTCCTCACTTCCTGTAGTAACCTTGGATATAGCTGGTCCGGCTCTGTGGACTTATCTATCTTGATGCTTCCCAGAATTTCCAGCACATCCATTTCCTTAATATCAACTTTTGTGATGATTCTGAATAATGGGGCTAGATTTATAGTACTGACCCAGTGAGGCATGACACCCAGTAATGAAATCTGGAAAGGTAGACCTGTCACTGAGAATAGAATTCTCAGCTTTAGACAATTACAAGCCGAGCAGCAGTATACTAACAACATTTGGTGCTGATAGAGGTCTCTGCATGCTTTTGACTTCCACCTCTTGCACATCTCACAGTTTTTATCACCCCACATTAAAGTTATGGCCTTCAGCTGCAAAGGCCCTAAGCCTTTCTGCTTCTTCCTTCTCATTTAAGATACGCATTAAAATTTATTGGTCACTGCCCTTGTATATTTCAGTGTCACCAATATTAGTCATAATCTGTAAAATATTAATCACATTCTAAAGGCATAAAGTCTGCTTCAGGAATGGCTGACAAAAATCTCTTGATTGTCCTTATCCACGATGTTGAGTGCCAATGGGGTGTCCCTACCTTTGAGCCAGGAAGCCCAGTTTCAAGTCTCACCTGCTCCAGAGGTGTGCAATAGCATTGCTGAACAGGTTGGTTAGAAAATGTATATGATTAAAATAGATCATGTTGTTTGTCTCTACCTCTGAACTAGCAGAGCTGGCTTCAAGTTTAGAAGTGTGTGATAACATTGTTGAACAGGTGATTAGGAAATATCTCGACCTGTGCTGTAATTTCTGTCATTTATCACGACTTCACATGAGAAACAGGAATAAGAGTGGGGGTCTTGGAGCCTTGAGCCTGTTTTGCCATTCGATAGTATCATGGCAGATCGGACAGTCATCATATCCACATTCATATCCTTTCCCCATCACCCTTGATTCTCTTACTGATCACAAAACTATCTATCGGAGCTTTAAACATATGCAAAGATGTTTCCCCACAGCTGTCGTGGCAAAGAGTACAAAGACACTCAACCCTCTCAGGGAAGGAATTCCTCCTCATCTCAGTCTTAAGTTGGTGTCCCTTTATTCTGAGACTATGCTGTCTGGTCCTAGACCCTCCTCTGAGGGGAAACATCCTCTCAGCATTTACCCACTCAAACCCCCAAAGTATCCTTTATGTTTCAATGAGATCACCTCTCATTCTTCTAAATTCTCGTGAGTTGAGACTCGGCCTGTTTAGCCTTTGCTCATAAGGTGATTCCTCCATACCAGGGGTCACCCGAGTGAACCTTCACTGAACTGTCTCCAATGAAATTATATCTTTGCTTTTATAAGGGAATGGCCTCCTCTTCCCTTTTGCTTCTTTCACTTTTGCAATGATCCTGCTGTATTGTGTCTCATTTGTGCCTGATATAACTGCATCCTCGCCTGGGAAGTAATATTGCAGCTGCCTTGGCTGATCCACTAAAGTCCAACAATGTCCCAATCAAGTCCAAACATGATACTGCACTTTCAAAGTTTGCAACTGTATAATTCAAATGCACCTCTTCTGGAAAGTGAAAAATGTGTGAAATTGAGAAAGTTCCATGAAGGAACACAGACCAAGAAGTCAAATAAAAATATTTATGGAACTGTTCAAAATAACTATAGGTGTGTAAAAAGCAGGCAAATGTCACTTGTGAAATTATAGTCCAATTCCATCAGTATGTCTGTAGACATTGAAGGGTCTCTTAGACTTAGGTTCAGTTTAGCTGATACAAGTTGTCTGCATTTGAGTAAATGTGGTGCATCACCTTTTGTAGAAAGGTGATGCACCGTATGTATTGGAGAAACAGAATTCTACAGTTTCAAAGATCTTAGTATCTTTGTTGCTTAATGCTTAAACATGATGTAGTTTTCCTCCTGTGGCCAACATACAAATGTTGTGGATACTAAATGGACATTTGCAGTTGATAAAATGTAGTGGGCCTTTTGTATTTTCTTTCTAATGACCAAACAATTTTACTGAAAAATAATTATCGCACTGTAATTTTCAGAGTCTGTTCAGAGTATCACTTTAGTGAAACTACCGGGCTTCAAACTATTTAATGGATTATTTCAAAATACTACAATGCTTCAACTACAATGTTACATATTTGCAGACAGAAAATGCCTTTGATGCTTCAAAACTGCAAGGATAAAAGTACTGAAATACCATAACAGTAAGAATGTGAGGTCAAAAGATTTGCGACAGAAAGTTAATTCCAAATGCCATTTTAGCTTGAGAAACTAGCTTGTTTAAACATGATTGTTTAATTGAATTATGAACAGAAAACCTCTATATATATATATATATATATATATATATGTGTGTGTATATATATGTAAATCAATGAATTTAAATATTTTAGAGCTGTCAATTAAGACAGCAGTGTTTTTACAGATCCCTGCATTTCACACTTGTTTTCCTTAATAATTGAACCAGTGATGCTCCTGCAAATTATCTGGCAGCATCGTTTATCAGAGAGTCACTTCAAGAATTTTCTTTACTTGTGAATATGTAACATACAGTACATCTAGATGATTTGTTAGAAAACAAATATACTGTGAACACCAAAGAAAAGTTATCACTTACAAGTCTATTCCAAAGCCTACAATTGCATTTTGGAGCTATCTTTATCAGTTTCTTCTCTCCCTGATTCCTCCCTGTTATCTAACCAGTCTTTATAACCCTTAGACTAGCTAGAACAATTTATTCTTGCTGACTACAGTAGGATTAGTGGAAAAGATTATCTGCATCACCTATTATTCAATGTATTTTGAATGCAGTTAATTTATATGAAACTCAACCACAATAATCTATTCATGGCTTGTTAGGCTGGAAATGCTGATGCTCAACTTAGTTGGCACAGAAGAAAGAATTTTTGTATATTATGATAGTGAGGAGAAGGATAGAGAGAATGGAAGTCAACATGAGAAAAGATGATGGATTAGGCCCCAATGATTGAGCCTATTTTTCCTCACCCATATTATAGAAATGTTTGATCTTAAGAATATGGAACTTACTACCATAAAAGCAGTCAGTCAAATAACACAGATGCAATTAAAGGGAAGCTAGATAAATACATTGGAGAACGGAATAAAAGGATATGCTTTTTTCAGTTTGATGACATTGAGGAAACTTGTGTGAAGCACAAACACCAGCATGGAGATATCAACCCGAATGGCCTGTTGCTGTGTCAGAAAACCTATGTAATAACTCTTCCATTTCATTGCAAAATACCTGTCTATCTGAAGTGAAGTCTGTCACTACGAATTAATTTTGTCAGGTGCCAATTTGTGGGAGATATGTGGGACAAATGAGCTCACTCGGTATGGTATGTCAGGACATTGTCTTTTATAAGAAATATATTTTATAGTTTCACCAGCACTTTTTCAAGATTGAACTGCAGAGTTGCAATAATAGCAAGGGCTAGATGGTTCCTCTTTCAATCAGTGTCACACAGTTCTAGTTATTCTGTGTAAGTGAGGAAATGTAACCCAAGGACTCCTTCTGGACTTGCAAAATATGGTACAAACTCAAAACCTCCTACTAAATTTTGTAATCCAATAAGGATTCCAATGTTAACCAACAACATTGTTTGTGAATGAAGGTTTGAAAAAGTTTCTTCCTGACCAATTCATTAAAATGAGATAAAAGTATTTTTAAATAAGAAATAAATTCTTTATAAATAGAAAATATTTTAGATCAGATTAAAAATGAAAAGTAATTGAGTTAATACTGCTGTTTAAATCAATTTGTAGATTTTTAACTGAAGTTTGAGCAATAATTTAAGCAATATGGTGGAAAGAATAATGTATTACTTGATTTACATAACCCTTAGGAAACAAACATTCAACGATAGAGAAAGACAATTTGTCAAAACATTTTGTTAAGATGAGTGTGCTTAGATTTGAATGCAATCCTTCCTGATATCATTACCATATAGTTCCTCTTAGCAGTTCTGGAATTTATTTAGTAAAATTGTCTAACTAGGGTAACTAAAGGCAGTGTACAATCAATAAAAAAAACCCATAGCAACACAAGAGCAGAAGTAGGCCATTCAACCCCTTAAATTGGCTCTGCTGTTCAGTTAGGACCGGAGTGATTATCTCAATTCTATTTACCCAGCTTTTTCCATATCCCCCTATATACTTAACAAAGGTAAACAAAGAATCTCGGTACTGAACATTTCAATTAACCCAAAAGCCATGGTTTTTTTATTTGAGTGATTTCTTGATTTCAAGTATCCTTTGTGTTGAAAAGTACTTTCTGATCTCGCTCCCAAACAGCTTTGTGCTAATTTCAAGATAATGCCCTCTCATTCTGGATTCCTCTACCAGAGGAAAAAACAATCTTTATTTACCCGACTTAATCTTTTTATCAGTTTGAACATATTGATTAAACTGAATGAAACTTCAAAACACAAAGTTATACAACTCGTGTTTACCAAATTTGCCTCATAGAGGTAAATAAACAACCCTTCTTAAAATACAGTGAACATTTCTGTTTTGTAATGATTACATTTTTGAAAGTAGATTAAACATGCTAATTATAAATCTACTTGATGATCTAGGTTTACAGTTAAGTACTTGAACAATATTCATGTTTTATATTGGATTGGTAACATATTTTTGAATAACAGCATTTCAGAAAAAGAATAAGATTAAAAATCACTTAGACTTGAACAGGTTAGTATGTGGATGAGGAGCATTGGGTTCTGCACAATTCAATCCATTGTTAGTGAATGTTGACAATGATTGTAGCAAACACATGATCAAGGAGAAATCTGAACAGTGGTAGCCTTAATTTAAAACATTGTGCAGAGGATGAGCAATCCAGGGCCAGTGGCTGATGGCCTCCATTGGTGAGCAAGAATTCCATTATAAAATAGACCCAGGCAATTCCTCAAAATCCCCTGCTCTCGACATTGCAGTTGGAGACCTGGAGGATATTTTAGAACAGAGATTAAAAGAACCTGGGATGGTGTACAAAAAACACCAAGAATTGGATTAATTGGCATAGCACAAGGTGGCTGGGCACAGTTGGGGAAAGTGTCAGTCTTAGAAGAATCCCTACTACCAAGTACGAGTGTCCATGCAATTAGCTGTTCGAACTCTTAACCCTTACAGGATAATTAATGAATAACAGAGGGGATCAGGACAAAGACACACAGTGATTTGGTGAGTCCTAGCAAGTAATACATCAAAGAATGTTAGTAATTGGCCCTGTGGCTTTCATTCTTTGCCCTATTTCTTTCAATTCATTGACTCAAAATAATGGGTTCAGGTTCATTATCAACAGGTTTAAGTACTAAGATTCCAACACTTCAACAAAGCTCTGATTGTGGCTGTATTTGTAGCGCTCAGTCCTGTACCTACTATTCAGCTATGTTTGAAAGGTAACACAGTCACTTAACAGTGATTTTGAGGCTCTCTGCAAGTTGGATTGCAGAAGTTCGACAACTTATCTCAGTCAAGATTTCCTTTATTCAGTGATGTTGGAATACAGCTGGTATGGGCAGGTAAGTACTGTTTAAAGAGATAGTTTGCATTTTTAAAAGTCATTGTAAACCAATCTCTGCTAACTAATAAAATCTAGAGATAATTCATTATTTTTAGCAACTGTCTATCATGTGAATGTTGCGTATGATGTATCAGAGAAAGAATTATAATTAACTTCTGAATTGAAGACTACATGGAGTTTCAGATGAGCTTGAATTTCCAGTGAATCTCAGCATTTTATCTTTTTGCTGGTCTTGCACAAAATGCTGTGTGATGTGTGACAGAGCACAGCTTTGTAGTTGCTCATTTTGCAATGCCTCTTGTGGGTTAGTGGTAAAGTGCAATAGCAAGAGGTTATTACATACCAGAGCATGAATGTTGAAATTTCAACAGTTGCAGTTTTTCAAACAAATGTTAATACTGACAAGAAACACATATTAGTGCCATTATTATCCGTGCATGAAGTAAAATCCGGTTGTTTCAGTTTAATGGTGAACTCATTTTTCTACCAACTACATATCACTACGTTCAAAGCAATACTCGAGTAAATAGGATAACTCGTTTAGAATTTTTGATTTTCACCAGATTGATTGATTTTGCACGTTTTATTGGCAAGAGTGAGAAAATGAAACCTTTGGGTAAGAGATATATATAGACATAGATTCCCTAATAAAAGTGCAGAATACTATCTACAGCTTATTCTTGCATTATTTTAGTTTTAGGTTTCCATTTTATTTTAATTTTAAATTTACAATTATTCACAACAAAGAGATTTGCACTTAATTAACAATCTTTCTAATCTTAGGACATCCCAAAATGCTCTACAATCATCAAAGTAATTTTGGTATTTAGTGTAGTCACTGTCATAATGCAGGAAAAAGCATCCAAAATAATTATGCCTTTAAAACTGTTTAAATGCAGTTTAAGCATTTGCAAAGTTTTACTGAAGATAAATCAGCTCTGTTTATCAGTAGATGTTCATTATTTACTGAAATTAACTAAACTCTCCAGTAATGCAAGCTCCACTAGGAAGTTGATCCCTCCTAATATCATATTATAATATTGTACATTAACTTGTCAATATGTTTGCAAAGCCAAGCGCTAAAAATATGATTTTTCTTCTCCTGACATTTTGTGCAATTGCTCTTTAGTTATGTTGTGTCCAAAGTAATTTGTTTTAATATTCATTGTTACTTGACTACAACTGTAATTTATGGAGTTGTGTGCAGCAAAATGTGTGCGCTACTGCCTAATTGTAATTGAAACTTTCAACAGAATTCTCCATGGTCTTTTAACTTCAACAACAGTGAGGTGGTTTAACATAACATACTTCAAAAATAACATGGCCCATTTTCTGCACATGCAGTTCTCAGACAGCTCTGCTGGCCTGTGTTTAATACTCAAGTTTTAAACCATCACATCTGCCAACCTGAATTTCTAATTCAACATTCCCTTGAAATGTTGTGAAGCTACAAAATAAAACTATTGCAGAGGCATCTGGAGATTAAAATGGGATGCAGATAAATGGTTATTGATTAATTTATTGAAAAAACACTAGACATTTGGTGCATTTCTTGTGGCTGTAAGTCCATGATGCCCCTTAGTTTTTGCACTATGATGCTCTGGGTGACATTGATGGCATCTTCTAATGTGGCAAGAAAATTAGCAAAGATCTCTACTTGTTATTAAGGATCTAATTCTTTGTCTCTATTGATACATAAAACAGGATGAGAGATTACACTAGAGTTTGTCCACTTGATAATTTTTCTTAGGACTCAACGTACCATAGGTTGCACCCATTTTGCTTTGCATTTTACCAATCACTACCATGCAATCTTTTAAATATATTGCTCCATATTCACTGCTGATTTATGAACAAAGGCAGCACATCATAAAGGTCTTATGCTCCATATCCTGGCAATAGTCACAATTTATTAAGCCTTCCCTGTCCTCTGTTGCCTTTATTTCAAAAGGGTTAACAAGCAACACATTGCCTATTAGGTGACAAGGATGCTTGTCTTGAGATTTGACTTGTGACTCCCGGGATCTACTTGTGCATAGGTGTTGTATAATAAGAGCTATGCTACTATAAAAAGGCACACTCAAGCAACTTTTTCATTGCCAGAAAGATTTGGAAGTGTAGCCATAAATATGTATCCAGATGTGTGGTTGTCTGTTGCGTGCTCCATAACTTCACCCTCACAGGAGATACGGCATTCTAACGCTCAAATAGTGACAAGTTTGGAAAGGTAAATAGGGGTGGGAGAATGATAGCCTGTACACTTTCTTTGAGAAGGGGAGTAAGTGGCAAAGTTAACTTTTCCCCTTTGGTGTCACCTGTTGTTTGGAGTTACACATAGCCTTCATGTGCATTAAAAGAGTATGCTAGTGAGATTTGTGTGAGATATAGGGAGATATGGGATGTGAGTTATGTGTGGATTAGGATTGAAAGAATAGTGAGTCTACAAGTGTAAGGAGGTATGTAACAAAGTGTTGTAGGACGTTGAAGGGAATCAAAGAACAGTAATTTAATGAATAGTGTGAGCCCCAACATCAATGTAGGGAGGGAAGTGTGAGCAGATACTGAGAGTAGCATTGTTAGCTTTACTTATCCATTGAGGTCAGTGAACCTTTTGCACAATTTCAATCATGTCCTGTGTGTAAAGAGCATAATATTTGCATAATCTGTGGCCTCCTTCCATTGTCAATTAGAGTTGATACTTACAAAGGTTTCCTGTCATTATGGATGAATATGCGATTCCCCTTGTTTCCACCGGCTGTGCTTTTAATCCAGCATCCATGAAATCGTGCTACAGCCCCATTTGTTTCAGCAATTCCTCTCCTTATGTCAGCTCTGTCGTCTGCAAACAGAAAGTTCCTCAACATTAAGGGGTGCTGGCTGCCTTGATGTGATGTCAAAACCCCCTGAAATCTAACTCTTTCCCCAACAAATGTGTATTCAGTGAGTGGAATAGATTTTGATAACTGAATGCCTTCACGATTAAAAGGTTCAGGGAGGACAAATACATACAACATTGGATGTTGATCTAAAAGCAATAATAGGACAAAAATAACCAAAGAAATGTGGATGCTGATAATCTGAAACAAAACAGAAATTGCTGGAGAAACTCAGCAGATTTAGTAGCATCTGTGGAAAGGAAGATCTGCACTGTCCTCATGGCCTGTCCTACCTGCCAATCTCCCTTCCCACCTACCCCCTCCACCCTCCCCTCTGATTTGTCATCTCCATCCCCATCCCCATTCACCTATTGCACTCTTTGCTACCTTCTCCCCAGCACCCCCCCCCCCCCCCCCCCATCTCTCCACCTTGGAGGCTCTCTGCCTCTATTCCTGATGAACGGCTTATGCCTGAAACGTCAATTCTCCTGCTCCTTGGATGCTGTCTGATCTGCTGTGCTAACTATTCTTTAGAGTTCTGAAGAAGGGTCACTGGAACTGAAATGACTGAAGAGTCCATCTAGTTATAACTCTAGTTATATAAACAAAATAACTTCTAATCATTATAATCTCAGAAATAACAAGTGAAACCTCTGACTAGTAGCTTTGCTTGTATATCATTTTTTGTATTCATTCTTGAGATGTGAGCATTATCACTATTTTATCCTGGA